>NC_137054.1:23387423-23489923 GCF_032717465.1 Coenobita brevimanus | reverse complement strand
TGTCTGCCCTTTCCTCTCCTCTGTCCATCTTTTCTTGCATCCTCTTCTGTCTTTCTTTCCTTCATTCTTTCCTTGTCCTTCTGCCTACGGGTGACTTTTCATTCCCTTTTCTGTCTTTCCTTCCTTCATTCTTTCCTCTTCCTTCTGTCTGTAGGTGACTCTTCACTGAGTGACAAGCCAAATGGTTTCCTGTACACCAGGAAACCATTTACTATGCTGAGTGGTAACCATATAACCAAATTTTGGCGCCTGGAGGTTTAGTGGGTAATTACGGTGCTCCAATCGGATTGAGCCGGTGAATGTTTATATCTAAGGGGTGGTTCGGGTTTATTGTTCACGTAATGCCATTCAAGGATGAGTGAAGCTGGTCACTCTCATCTTAAATGTCAGGAAGCACTTGCCTAGGCCCGGGCTCTTACGCTCCTCATGGGGCATCGTAGGATTGGACGATGGATATATATATATATATATATATATATATATATATATATATATATATATATATATATATACATATATATATAGATAGATAGATAGATAGATAGACAGATGGACAGATGGATAGATAGATATATAGATATTATATATATGTATATATATATATCCACATCTCTCTCTCTCTCTCTCTCTCTCTCTCTCTCTCTCTCTCTCTCTCTATATATATATATATATATATATATATATATATATATATATATATATATATATACTGAAAGTCAATAAAGTGCCCCACCTAATACCACCACCAATACAGTTGCAATAATTCGTGTACTGCTGGTTGTTTCCAACACTGATCTGATTTGGTATGATCATGTAATCATACAACACCCATCTGAATTAAAAGATTTGCTTTAGTCACGAAGCAGTATCTCAGAAATAAGATTAATCTATTCAGCCCATTACACTCATGCCCATTGGTGGAAATGGAACAAGTGCTTGTTTATGTCTAGGACGAAGGTTAGGTCGTAAATGGAATACGGTCAGTTAGTTCCTGAAAAACTGCTACCATGCCAAGTTTGTTATGCCTTAATCGTCATCCTGCCTTAGGGATGCTGAATGGCGGCATGGCGCAATGTAAAGTAGACCGCAGAGTGTGCTGTCATCATTCAACGATTGTCAGACTCATCCAGTGGCATCATGACACAGGCTCAGTTGACGACCGACAGCGTTCTGGAGGAGTACACATCACAACAGAACGTCAAGATCACTACATTCGAATGCTGGATCCCCGGGAAAGATTCCGATCGGCAGCACAAACAGCACGTGAGACTCCTGGTCGACATAATCATCACATATGCCTGTCCGCAGTACAACGGCGACTGTGGTCATTTGGCTTAAACGCACGTAGACCCGTAAGGGGGTTGGCTTTCTCATTCGCCCGTCGTCGGAACAGACTACAATGGTGTTGCCAGCATGAACGCTGGACCAGAAGACAGTGGAAAACTGTTCTCTTCACTGATAAATGTCGTTTTTGTGTGGATAACTATGGCGGACGTCTGCGTGTTTGGAAACGACGTAATGATCGTTGTGCTAACTGTTGTGTGAGACAGGGCAATCGCTGGGATGGACCCATCATGGCATGGGCAGGCATTTCAGCCAACTACTAAACGCCACCAGTGATCATCGAAGGCTGTAGCACCAGTCGAGCAGGGCAGTACTCCCGAGGTGGATGGAAAGCTGATGACAGGGAGTGCTGGAGCTCCCGTTTCATCAGCCCTCAGGACTAGTTCCTGACCATCCCCCTTTGCTGAACTTTTTCAGTGTCTCAGTTACACAGAGAGTAGGGCAGCATGCTCTCCAGTACAAATTTCTCTATCTATCTTCACCAAACTACATGCACAGTACACACTACACTTCCTATTCAAAATTTACCAAAATGGCGTCAATTCACCCAGCCTCGGAGTCCCCAGGGGGGGGACCATAAATGCCCCCGCCATCTGCCCCTTTCCCGGTGACGACTCGAGGTGCCTGGAACCACTGTCTGACTTCTTCTTCATTTCTGCAACATTCGCGGCCTTTCATCTAACTTTCGCTCTGTTGAGCACCACCTCTCCTCCTCTAAACCTCACCTTCTTTTTCTAACGGAGACTCAGCGCTCTGAGGCAACTGACAGCAAACCCTTTTCTGTATCCTCCTACTTTCTCTATACTCATTTCAAAGCCAAAGGTGGCTGTTGTGTATATATACGCAACGACTTATCTTGCTCTCGTGTTCCTGAACTTGATTCTTCTGAATTCTCTACACTCTGGCATCGGCTTTAATGTCATTCTCTGACTAAATATATCTGTGCTGTTTACTTATCCCCTAATTCTACTATCAAAAAATTCTTTGACTATCTTACTTCTACAATGGAACACATTCTATCCATTGTGTGTGTGAGCATGTTTGTGTCTTTGTGCGCTCATGTGCACACGTACGGTATATGTATGCTTAACTGCTTGTGTTGAATGTGTGTGTGTGTGTGTGTGTGTGTGTGTGTGTGTTGTGTGTGTGTGTGTGTGTGTGCGCGCGCGCAAGCGTTTGAGGTAATTTTGTGTTTTAGTGGCATGTTTAAGCAGGAAGGAGCCGATATGGGGGCGGAGGGGAAGGGAGCGTAAGGTAAGGAGGGAGGTAGTGGGGGTAAGGATGAGGAAGAGGGGGGAGAGAGTGGGGATGAGGCAGGGGATATGAGAGGAAAAGGTGCGAGCTGATTCCTTGTAATGCTGATGTGATGAGGGAAAGGACTGGCTTCATGATCTGTTTACCTGTAATCTGTCGCCAGTTTAAGCGGATTGTACACTCGTGATCAATATTTCAACAAGTTTAGGTACCGAACTACCGCCAATCATATCTTCACAAGTCTAGGGTTTCAGCTATGGCCCATCATTTCTTCACATGCCGAGGGTTTCAACTACGTTTCATTATTCCATAACACCTTTGTGGTTTCAAGCCCAAAAGAGAGTATTACAACCTCTTCGGCTGTATTACTCTCATTACCTCTTTCCACAGCAAACCGATTATGTTCAAATTAGGAAAAACTTCTCGCACTGAAGGTATCAGAAATAAGTTCCGTTAGAACTTTGAAGGATGATCCTCCATTTTTTTTTTTTTTTTTAATTACCGCCACTGCCTGACAATTAAATTTATTAAGGAAAAGCCGGTCTGTCCAAAGGGTAAAGCAACTTGTTCGACCACAGCCTAGTATTTCATCACATATTTGGGCATATGAATTACAGGAATGAGATTCCAACCATCTAAAAAATTAAGCAGTGCTCTCTAGTCTTTCCAGTACCGTATCGTCAGTAATATTTCTTGTAAGTACCACCAGACAGATGCATACATTAGTCGTTTTACTATCAGGAGTCTCTGCCAGCTTGAATTATATCGCCTGAAATTACCAAGAACAAAGTAGAGGAATCATAATAGTAAAAGGGGTTCGTTGCGTATAACTAAAAGCTTTTACACACATTCAAGGCAGTGCAAAAGATATGCACTATGACTACAGTGCCACAGGCAACAGTCCTTTTACACAACTGGATGTTGAACTCCCTTGAAAATTGTTGCTTAATTAAGGAATTATTTTTATTTTGTGTGTCCGACTCTGGGCATAGGCTTCACAGCCTGCTCACAAGGCTCAGTAGTCCTCCTACATACCATACACAACTATATATTACACCCACGGTTAATAATAATTCCTCTACCTGTCTGTACCGTCGACGTAATGAAATGGACTCCAGCCGTGTTGAATATCCTGATTATTTAGGCAAGAACTATTCAGGTTTTGATAGCTTCAAAACAGTGTTGCTACATCAGGTGACCTCCAGTGTACAGCAAAGGTCAGGAATTCCTTTATTTGTATTGAATTTTGAACCACTAAAGCGATATTCCAAGTCTCCCAGCCTCTCGAGAAATTCTGATTAGTTTGGCAATATGGCAAGGTCTTAGTTGATAATGGATTGTTTCCAGATAGCAGCTAATATTTCTTTACACGTGAGGAGCTTCGAAATAAGGAGGCAAGAATGCAGTTTTCTTTGTCAGTTGTTAGGACAGTTACCACTGAAGTCTCATTAGTTACTGGCACAGTTTGAAGAGAGTGAAAAGAGACTATTGACCTTGGCTGTTTCGTGCTGAATATAACATCATGGTGACTTCATTATTGCACTCCTGCTTTAGTAATTCTATGATGGCTTGGAATATCGTCACTTTATAAACAGACCCATAATGTGGTGTAATTCAAGCAACCACACTGCTACTCCTTTGCTTAAGTACGGTACGGTACAATATTTATGTGTAATAACACCTTTAGTAGTAATAAAGCAATGACTGCAGTGTATATACACGAGTTTCAAGTGAATTCCTATACTGAAATTGAACGCCAATAGACAGATTACTGTATACATACATACATACATACATATGTATATATATTTCATATACATTATATATATATATATATATATATATATATATATATATATATATATATATACATATTATATATATATATATATATATATATATATATATATATATATATATATATATATATATATATATATATATATATATATATATATATATATATATATATATATATATATATATATATATATATATATATATATATATATATATATATATATATATATATATATATATATATATATATATATATATATATATATATATATATATATATATATATATATATATATATATATATATATATATGGGAGTGGAGGTTGGTGCATTGGATAGCATATCTAGCTTGGAAATGGAATACGAGTAACACGAGTTCGATTCTAAGGCCAGTCAGACTTACGAACTCAATTTGCTTTCCCCTTGTCTCTGTTCACCAAGGGGAACAAATGGGGACCCAGATGTAAACTGGGTACTACGGGTCATGTTCTGGAGGGAAGACTGGGACTCGGTACGAACAGATTGACTACCGTAATGCCTCTTGTGTACTCGATAGACATAAATCCAATTCTACTTTCTTTTTTTTTATCCTGCGCGCAAAATTACCTCGTCTTGTTCCCGCCACACCCAGGCAACTCGAGCAAAATATTCTCCCAAATTTGCCAGCACAACACACACGCCTAGGACTTTATCGTTCTCTCTCTCCCTGTCTCCCTCCCTCCTTGTCTCACTGCCACTATCCCTTCCTTCCTCCTACCTTTCCTCTCGCCTCTCTGCCACACTCTTCTTTTCTCTCTCTCTCTCGCTCTCTCTCTCTCTCTCTCTCTCTCTCTCTTCCTTTGTCCCTCTCTGCTTCCCTCTCCCCACGCCTCCATCCATGTTCTCCTTGCCTCCTTCATTCCTTCGTACCTTTCCTTTCATTTCCCTTCCTCTTTGCCTCCCTCCCTGTCTCAGTCACTGCCTCCAAGCCCTTGTCTCTGTTCCTCTTCTTCTTCCGTGGTTACCTCCCTTACATGCTGCTTCCATCCATCCTTTTCTCCTTGTCTCTCTGCATACCTTTCTACACTCACTTTCCGCATCATTCCTTTCAAATAAAAGAACAGGGTGTTATTTGCAGTAGATGGAAAGGACTAGGTAGAATGGGTGAAGCAGACATTGATGTGTATGCTAGGTGAACAAAGAGGATACTGTGAAGCTGAACGTACGTGACTGTGCATTTTTTTTTCATAAAGTACTATCGTAGATCAGGTAGAAGCTCAAGGTCTATCAACGTTTTTCCCACAAAGAAAACAAGACATAAGAGATTTATATCTGGGATCGAGAAGCTTGAGCACATTTTGCTACAGTCAAGGGAAACGTCTTACTGAGGAATATTGTTCCCGAACAGACCAATTGCATCCATAAAAGTTGGAGAATATCGATTACATCTGACTCGGTAAACTTGAGCAAAGAGGTTGAGTCTGTGGACTGACGACAACTGCATGCTTATTTAAAAGGGAAAAGAATGTGGTCAGTAGAAGAGGAGTCCTGTGAGAAAGGAGTAGCAAATATCGACAGAGAAGAAACGAATGATGCACCAATAGTACAGTAAGAGAAATAGATGGGAGTTAATGGGAGAGCTGATCTGACAGAATCCTTCAGTACCATCTTGTCAGCACCTTCAACCCGATGAGGTATTTTTCCAGTTTCTTTCTGCTACTTACAGACGATTTTTTTCATACTGAAGAAGCTTACAGAAATGAATATAATTGTAGTTCCCATTATCTCTTCCGTTATCGAGGCGATCGCTAAAATCGCATGAAATGCTCTGGAGGCAGGAAGAATTATATATAAAACACGTCATCGGATGAAAAAAAAGTCATCGGATGTTCCGAATCCCATAACACCAGAAGCTACAGCCCCATATAATGGTAATTACAGCCGTCGTATGGATCCTTTTAGTATCGTGCGGGGAGGTGAGTGCAGAAGCAAGCATTTTCAACAACAGGACTTTGAATATGGAATTAAATGGGACGAAACCTAGAGAGCTGAGGGAAGGGTAAGCGAGGCTCGAAATGTGAACAGGGTGAAGGGATAGACGTGGCAGATACGAATGGAATACTGGAGGGCTAGGGGATGGAAGTGAACAGAAACAGCAAGGGAATATGGAAAGTGACAGGCAGGGATGTATGCAAGTGAGAGGGAGAGACTTTGGAGAATGGAAGTGAGGGGAAAAGTCTAACAAAGGAGAGGGTTTGGTTGACTGCTATTAGGGTTTATGAAGAGTAAGCAAGTGGTAGGGTGGAAGGAGAGAACCTTAAAAAGGCCATGCTTGAAACAGTGGGTGAACCAAAGGGTGCACGGAAAGTTTATCAGCTAAACGGATGGGAGGCATGCGCAAAGAGTACTCGTAAAATTGACCGAAGTGGTATGACCTCAAGTAGGGGTGAATTCAAGAACTGTAAACTCAGGCCCCGTGTTTTCGTTCAATAAGAGGGCTCCCTAGCACCTTTTACTCAACCATTTATTTTTGGATCTCTTTGGCTAATATATTTTTTTACCTTACTTATGCAGCTTATGGCGATCTTACAATGATTTAAGCAACAAAAAAGAGAGCAGTAACATAAATAAAAAATAATAATTATTCGCTTAGAAAGAGGCACTAGGGAACTTCTTAACTGACTCGAAAACGAGCTCAAGGGTGAGGTAAGCTCAAGAGTGGGGTAAAATCAAGGGTGTGGTAAATAAAAAAACTAACATTTACAATGGTATGAACTCAACAAAGAATTAAGTTCAAGAACGGGGTAAACTCGAGAGTGGGACTGAGTCAGGAGTGGGTAAACTGAAGAGCTGAGTAAAGTCAAGAGTAGGGCAAACTCAGGAGCGAGGTAAACGCAAGAACGGACTGCAGTAAAAGTTAGGGTGGAGGAATCGAGGTCAGAACTGTGATAGCCAATAACTACTGGAACGTGCTGCTTGAAATATCTAAAAGTATTTTTGTGTGGGCATACATCTACCTACAAACATAATATACAGTATGTATCTATCCATCTATATGTAACACACACACACACACACACACACACACACACACACACACACATTTATCACTTTATATATCTATATATCTATATTTTTTTCTATATCTGTCTATATACCCATGTAAATATATATATATATACATATATATATATATATATATATATATATATATATATATATATATATGTATATATATATATATATATAAAAGAACAGGGAAGGAAAAACAAATGAATAAAAAAAAAAAAATCCATACACCAGATTACTGGTGTCCTCTGTTCATAAAATATCTGTAACAGTTAGACTTGAACAGCTGTGGGTTGAAAATTTAAGGGAAACAACTTTAGGGAAGCGAGTTCCAGAGAAATGCAGTTCGGGGAATGAAAGAATTCTGATAGGCAGACGCTCTGCAATATGGGTGAGTGACATTCCAGTCATGAGCGCTACCAGATGCCCCTGTAGCACGAAGGAAGGCATGGAGAGGTGACACCATGGACGCAACTTTGAGCATTTGCCATAAAAATATCTGTAAAATAATGCAAGGAAGGCAACATTCCTTCTTACTTGCAGGGGAGGTATTTCACTTGTAATGGCAGGGTTGTTAATAATACTAACAGCCTTGTTCAGAATTTTGTCTAGTTGTTTTAATGCAACCTCTCCACATCCATTCCACAAGGGTGAGCAATATTCAAGCTGAGAGTGCACATGACCTATATATTACAGCTAACTGCTCATCAGCAAAGTAACTGACTCTGTACAATAATCCAAGTTTCTTTGAGGCGGTTTAAGCAAGTGATCTAACATGAGGGGTCCAGCTGAGGCCATTGTTAAGTAAGACGCCAAGAATTTCAATACTTTTGGAGATGAGAATATTAGTAGCACTGAGGGTAATATAAAAATCTGGCAATATCTGTCTATTAGAAAGTTGTATATATAGTTTTACTAGCATTAAATGAGACAAGGTTGTTTTGTCCCCATTCACTGATCGCATATAGGTCTTGATTTATGGAGATGGCTGTACTGAGTTGAGAGGTAGAGATATTAGACTTTGTAAATGGGTGTCTGAGTGTGAATGAACTATGTAGTGCTGAGTCATCTGCATATGAGTGGATGGGATTGTGGGTGACAGATAAGAGATCATTAATATGAACCAGGAATAGGGTTGGCGCCAGAACTGACCCATCCGGCACGCCAGCGTTGAGTGAAAATTAGAATATACATCATCTACTTTTACTCTTATTTTCCTGTCACTAAGATATGAAGAAATCAAAGGAACAAAAGATGTTAGTCCATAGCAAGGGAGTTTGGACACCAGGGAACGGTGCCATACTCTGTCGAAAGCTTTAGAAATATCAAGAGCTATATACTGTATGAGTTTCTCCATGTAGATCAATTGATTGATGGATGGTATGAGTTAAGAGATTGAGTACCGTACGTCAATGGTGGATCTTTCGTGGCGAAAACCGTATTGTCTATCACTAATTAAGTTGTTGGATTAAAGATGTTTAACAATGTGCTTATTAATTAAAGTTTCAAATACCTTACCAAGAGAAGATGTGACTGCTATTGGTCTGTAATCAGAGGGGTCAGAGGAACTTCCTTTCTTCGGAATTGGGTGGATATTGGCTTCTTTCCATGAATTTGGGAATAAAGAAGTACGTATGCATAGTTTGAATAATTTAGCTAGAACAGAGGCAAGTTCAGGGGAACACTTTTTCAAAACAATTGGCGGAATTCCATCTGGGCCTGGAGCTTTGTTGGTGGGTAAATTGTCTAGGAAGGATATTACGTATCTTGTCTGTATTTTAAGTGGAACAGTTTCGGGAGAGTCAAGTTCTAGTACTGTAGCTGGTATCGTCTATGGTAGAGTTTCTGGCACATGTAGTGGCAAAGATATATATATATATATATATATATATATATATATATATATATATATATATATATATATATATATATATATATATATATATATATATATATATATATATATATATATATATATATATATATATCTATATCTATCTATCTATTCATCTATCTATATATATATATATATATATATATATATATATATATATATATATATATATATAAGTGGCTACACTACTACTGCTACTACTACCACAACTACTACTACTACTACTGCTAATTATTATTATTAGTATTAGTTTTACCGTAGTAGTAGTATTAGTATTAGTAGTAGTAGTAGTACCGATGGTAGTAATAGAAATAGTATTTGAAAATAATAAGGACTACGTGAAATTATGCTACTAATACTACTACTGCTACTCCTAGTACTACTACTACTACTGGTACTTCTACAAATAAAAATAATCGTAATAGTAATAATAATAATAATAATAATAATGATATTAATGTCAGATGAACAACAAAAATAATAAAAAATAACACTAACCATAATAGTAATCAGATGAAGACGAAGCACAACAACTAAATTCATAGTATAATAAAAATAATAAGCAGAAGAAGAAGCACAAAAACAGCTATAATAATAATAATAATAATTAGAATGGCACTCACTAGAACCCATACCTCCGCCAAGACCCAACATGCAGTTCCTTTTAAATCAATCAAGTCTACTCCAATAGCAAACTCATAAATCTGTAAGTTGTAACTCAGTTTTAAACTACTCATAACTCTTAATTAAAATTTTTAACTCACTGTAACAGCCAACAAAACAGTGCATATCATTTCATAATCTGCATTATGGAAGAATAATAGGATGATACAAACTGTACAAATTCGTAGAGATCAACATCCTAAATATGCCTGATTTTTTTCAAGATCCATGAAATATTCACCAAAAAAATTACGAAAATGTCGAAAAATGCCCTATCTCCCAATGTTAAAGAAAGTGAAAAAAAAAAAAAAAAAAAATCCTGGATCCGCACCTTTATCCGGTTCCGCACCAAAATTTAATGAAGTCTTTTCTGTGCCAAGCCCCAATCTTCTACCAAGTTTCGTGGAAATCTGTCCGGTAGTTTTTGTGTATTCTTGCTCACAAACCAACCAACAAACGAACGGACAAGAGTGAAAACAACCTCGTTGGCGGCGGTAATAACGATAATAAAATACTACTAGTACTACTACTACTACTACTACTACTACTATTACTACTATTAATAACAATAATAACTTCGTGCGAGCGAAGCGAGCCAGAACACCAGATTTAGTGACAGTTTGGACCCCCGACATAAGTACCAGAGCAAAAGATTTATCGCATCAGCAAGTAATGGGAGCAGGGGTCGGGAGGATGAGTCTGTAGTACAGTACGGTAGCGAAGCTTTTGGATATCTCAGCCAATTTTTGAGTTACAAGATAGACACCAACTTGGAAATCGCATAACAATCCTCAATCATTTTCATTTCGTGAACAACCCGTAATTCCAAACAGTTTTTCCGTAAATCGAGGAAACGATTTTTTTATGAGACAGATTAGCGTAACAGCCTGCTGTGCAAGAAGTAACGGTCTAAGGTTGCGTGAGTAGCGCAGCATTATATTCCCACGATTGCTGAGAGTAACCAGGTTTTGCCTTTTCAAAACAAATACCGGTAATACAGTACCTTCTGTTTGGCCCTAGACCTAAAATTAATACAAGAGGAGTATTGGGTTTAGGAAGTGTGAGGGAATATTTTTGGGGTAATCTATTAAGTTCTTTTTTAGAATTTTCAGGTCAGGAAATCAGAGGAAGATGACAAGCCACATGTGACGATATTCAGCACTGCCTGACTTGCTCGCTCGCTCGAACATATTCCTCACTTTCAGTGTGGACGCGTATTACATATTAGTAATACCAATAATAAAAACTGCAACAACTAATACAATAATAATTATAATAATAATAATAATAATAATACGGAATGCAATAAAGAATAAGAGAATGAAATTATAGTCACCATGCTTGACAATATTGAATATTTTAGTAGCAGTCATTCATAAAACCAAAGAGTTTTTCAAATTTCACTAAAAACATTAAGTACCAAACTTAATTTTCAATATGAACACACACACACACACACACACACACACACACACACACACACACACACACACACACACACACACACACACACACACACACACACACACACACACACACACACACACACACACACACACACACACACACACACACACACACACACACACACACACACACACACACACACACACACACACACACACACACACACACACACACACACACACACACACACACACACACACACACACACACACACACACACACACACACACACACACACACACACACACACACACACACACACACACACACACACACACACACACACACACACACACACACACACACACACACACACACACACACACACACACACACACACACACACACACACACACACACACACACACACACACACACACACACACACACACACACACACACACACACACACAATCACGAACGGGCGTTTGTGCACCTGAGATGAGATTGAATAGTAAACATCCTTAGTTTTTTATTTTCCATATTAATACCTAACTGTAATTTTGTATTATAGTATACAGTAATGGCGTAAGATTTGATACGCTGGGGTAAGCAAGACTTGGTTACAGGTACAGTAGTATGATTTTCATTAGTAGGTTTGGTAAGTAGCCTACAGCTCAGGTTAGAATTGGTTAAACTATGCTGATAAGTAGATCAGGCAAAGTCATGTTGGATGTAGTTGTCAGTTTAGGTTAGGTTAGACTGTGTTACATCAGGATAGGTTTGACTAAGTTCCAGCACAAGAGGGAGATAATGTAAACGCGATATAAACAGTCCAGACAATTTCAGATCCATTTCCTGAGCTACGCTAAAAGGCACGGGCTCACTCCCACGCGTAAACGCTGAGTCGCACGCGAAGTATAAAAGTTGCTCGCTTTAAAATGTTAGTGTTGGAGTGGCGTGTGTTCGACAAACATTTGGGAGTTGCGGGAGAAGCCCACTAAAACAACAGTTTTATATGATGGTATGCAAACCCCGGGAGGTCATATGTGTATATAGTGACATTTATCCCTCTAGTCTTTTCACTACAAGAAGGTATACTGTATATTCCTAGATGCCTTCACATTTGAGTACGTTGACGTATCTTTGACTTATATACATATTATTGTTATTAAAATTATTACTATTAAATCTTCAAATAATTTTGCTCAGCTTACAAGACACTCCGTGTTCCAGGGATATTATACAACTGTCTTTAATCCCTTCAATACAACGTTCCCCCTACGACTGACAAAATCATCTGGTGTAACAAGAACTGACTGGAGTAACATCACAGGTTTTTAGGCAATAATCGTCCAGAAAAATACAATAAAAAAAAAAAAAAATCAAACATGAAAGGTTTAATGGGGGGATTACGAGGGTATTCCCTAAGTTTATTAAAATACTGTAGCTTAGTGTTAGCAAGAACAGACAACCATAAACGAAGCACAGAAGTTAATGAGAGCTTCTGACCACTTTACTATGCGAGGTCTCTACTTAGCCTACGTGAATAAAACCATTTGAAAGTAGGAAGCACGATAAAAAAAAAAAAAAAAAAAAAAAAACTAGACTACTGACTGGGTTCCAGGCAACCATGTGATTTTGTCCGACAAGAGAAAGTCAGGGAGTAGCATGGACAAAAAATACCAAAAAAGCTGACATCGTACTGAATGTTTCTTCATATTCCAAACTAAATTATTAAGCACTTTAAAAACAACCAAGCCTCACGAAAATTGTTACAAGTTTTCTTTACAGGAAAGTAAAATTTTGAGGACAATGTGATCCTGGATTAGAATACAGCTATGAGAGAGAGAGAGAGAGAGAGAGAGAGAGAGAGAGAGAGAGAGAGAGAGAGAGAGAGAATCAGTGTGTACCGGTATTTTTTTTTTTTTAATAACAGAACAGAGAAAGGAAAAACAAATGAAAAAAAAAAAATCCATACACTAGATTACTGGTGTCCTAGGTTCATAAAATATCTGTAACAGTTAGACTTGAACAGTTGCGGGTTGAAGTTTGGAGGGAAACAACTCTGGGAAGCGAGTTCCAGAGAAATGCAGTTCGGGGAATGAAAGAATTCTGATAGGCAGACGTTCTGCAATATGGCTGAGTGACATTCCAGTCATGAGCGCTACCAGATGCCCCTGTAGCACGAGGGAAGGCATGGAGAGATGGCACCATGGACGCAACTTCGTCTGAGCATTTGCCATAAAAATTATCTGCAAAATATTGCAAGGGAGGCAACATTCCTTCTTACTTGTATGGGAGGTATTTCATTTGTAATGGCAGGGTTATTAATAGTTCTAACAGCCTTGTTCTGAATTTTGTCTTGTTGTTTTAATGCAACCTCTCCACATCCATTCCACAAGAGTGAGGAATATTCAAGCTGAGAGTGCACATGACTCTTATATATTACAGCTAACTGCTCATCAACGAAGAAGTTGCGGACTCTGTACATTAATCCAAGTTTCTTTGAGGCAGTTTTAGCAAGTGATCTAAAATGAGAGGTCCAGCTGAGGGCATTGTTAAGTGAGACACCGAGAATTTCAATACTTTTGGAGATGGGAATATTAGTAATACCGAAGGTAATCTAAAAATCTGGCAATATCTGTCTATTAGTAACTTATATATATTTAGTTTTACTAGCATTAAATGAGACAAGGTTGTTTTGTCCCCATTCAATGATCGTAGGTAGGTCTTGATTTATGGAGATGGCTGTACTGAGTTGAGAGGTAGAGATATTAGACTTTGTAAATGGGTGTCTGAGTGTGAATGAACTATGCAGTGTTAAGTCATCTGCATATGAGTGGATGGGATTGTGGGTGACAGATAAGAGCTCAGTAATATGAACCAGGAACAGAGTTAGGGACAGAACTGATCCCAGCGGCACGCAAGCGATGAGTGGAAATTGGAATATACATCATCTACTTTTACTCTTATTTTCCTGTCACTGAGAAATGAGGAAATCAAAGGAACAAAAGACGTTAGTCCATAGTAAGAGAGTTTGGACACCAGGGAACGGTGCCATACTCTATCGAAAGCTTTAGAAATAGCAAGGGCTACTGCATGAGTTTCTCCACGTACTGTATGTCAACTGATTGATAGATGGTATGAGTCAGGAGATCGAGTATGTCAATGGGTCTTTCGTGGCGAAAACTATATTGTCTATCACTAATTAAGTTGTTGGATTCAAGATGTTTAATAATGTGCTTATTAATTAAAGTTTCAAATACCTTACCAAGAGAAGATGTGACTGCTATTGGTCTGTAATCAGAGGGTTCAGAGGAACTTCCTTTCTTCGGAATTGGGTGGATATTGGCTTCTTTCCATGAATTTGGAAATGAAGAAGTACGTATCCATAATCTGAATAATTTAGCTAGAACAGAGGCAAGTTCAGGGGAACACTTTTTCAAAACAATTGGAGGAATTCCATCTGGGCCTGGTGCTTTGTTGGTGGGTAAATTGTCTAGGATGGATTTTACGTATCTTGTCTGTATTTTAAGTGGGACAATTTCTGGAGAGTCAAGCCCTAGTACTGGGACGTTCTGGCTGGCATCGTCTATGGTAAAATTTCTGGCAAATGTACTTTCAAAAATACCTGCTTTTGCACGTGGGTCATTTGTAATGATGCCATCTGAAGATTTTAGTGGGGGAATGGATGATAACTTGTTAAAGTTATTATTGAAAGAATCAAGAGTTGACCAGAGTATTCTATTGTCGTTAGGGTTGTTAAGCAGTTTTGATGCTTGCTTTTGAAGAAAATTTGATTTAGCTAGATTTATTACAGCTTTTGCATGATTTCTAGGAATTTTAAACTGAGAGAGTGATTTGTGTGTGTGTGTGTGTGTGTGTGTGTGTGTGTCCTATTCTAGGCACAGGCTGCTCATCCTCTTCCCAAAGAACAGTGGTCCTTCAACATCGGGGGAGGCGGTGGCTCAATCGGTAGAGAGGTTGTCTGCGGTTCTAACGGACCCAGGTTCAAATCCCCGCTGGGGCAGGGAACAGTTTAAGGATTTGAATTCCATGAAATCAGGCTTTACTGATCTGCCAGAAGACCCGCCGACATGTAAAAATACCCCGCTAATACCAATACACCAGTCCTGTATGAAACAGCCCTAGCATGTTTTCAGTATGGACGGTGGGTGTTAGCGCCGAAGTGGTGACATGTCGAGGTGTATTGTATGTAGGAGGACTACTGGGCCTTGGGAGCAGGCTGTGAGGCCTATGCCCAGGGTCGAGCACATAAAAAAAATATATATATATCTCCACATGTCACCACTTCGGTGCTAACACCCACCATCCAAACTGAATTTATGCTAGGGCTGTCTCATACAGGACTGGTGTACTAGTATTAGCGGAGGTAATTTTGTGACATGTCGGCGGATGTTCTGATAGATCAGAAAGTCTGCTTCTCTGAAATTCAAATCCATAAACTGTTCCCTGCCCCACCCGGACTCGAACCTGGGATAATTCAAGACAGCAAGCCACCTCTTCGCCAACTCAGTCACCGCCTGCCCATAATGTGATTAGGCTGTGACTTGTGCTGGGTGTCAAGCATGAAATGATCCATGTAATATGATGATACATCTGTATGTATGTATGTACAGTATGTGGTGATCTATCTGCATTTATGTTTATAATTGGGTACTGATGTGTATGTGATGTAGTGGTTGATTTTTTGTTGGTCCTGTTTCTGTATGAATGAATGCATACATGTTTTTATGTGCGGTATACGACAGTCATCTACTGTGTCCAAACCTAATAACACCTTACTAATCAGTAGTATGGATCATGCATCACTGTTTGGCAATAATGTACAGTATGCATGCGAAAAAATGTGACCATTCCCATAGGCAACTTATGTTTGTCGATGTACAAATTAATGTGTACCGGTATTCGTTTGTGTGTTTGAATATATTAAATATATGCCCTTTTGTTTGTATATTTAGTTTACTCGTATTCACATGTCAATGATTCAACTCTGTCGTTGCTGTGTTTATCTAAAAGTGGCAATTTTTGTATCAATGTACGTACAGGGTACCTCGTAGTGTGCATAGTTATCGCTGTAAATATACTTGTATGCGTATTTGCATGCATTATCATTACATGTACACCTATTATATCATTCTTAAATGTATGTATATACATGTGTCTCTGCGTATATATACATCTCTGGTAGCCCTAACTTCACCATAAAATATACAGTACATTCATCACATCACATTTTTTTTTTTTATTCTTATCCATCTACGTTTATGTACGCATAGCCTTCCAACATATTTGTAATTAAATCACCTCTGCCAGAGGACGCCTATCATGTTAAATTCTTGCCATTACTATGCATTTTAATAAGTTTAAGGTAAGTTTACCGGTGTTATGAAATGGTTAATGAATAATGACTATTGTCCTAAAACTCTCATGTCTGATGAGTGTCGAATTAGTATTTAAAAGTGTCTGGATTCAGCATGATTTAAAA
Source organism: Coenobita brevimanus (assembly GCF_032717465.1). Lineage (NCBI taxonomy): Eukaryota > Metazoa > Arthropoda > Malacostraca > Decapoda > Coenobitidae > Coenobita > Coenobita brevimanus. The sequence continues at coordinate 23,473,001 of NC_137054.1, read as the reverse complement.
AAAAAAAAAAAAAAAACTTCATTACAGTGCAAGGGTTGACAGGCAAAATGGTTGAACGTGTATAAATATCTCCACACCTCTATCAATACAGAGCTTAGTTAACATTATAGCTCTTTTGAATTAACTTTATGGAAATCCCTAACCGCCTTCCGTTCGGTTGATGACAACATTTATCCAGCCTGTAAGGTCGATATGGCTGGTATAATCAAGGAAACTCGTTCTTACTCTCTAACTAAGATTCATTCAGTTTCATACAGCGATGAGTTATTATAAAAATTATGAATGACCCAGATCCGTCTGCTGAAAACATAACGCCTACAGTTCATGTCCAAGTCTCCGAGAGGCAGCTGGTCGGATGGTACTAAACAACAGTGGAGGTGGTGCAACGAGAAGACCACTGGGAATAACACATGGTATACGAGAATCAGGTACTTCCGTCACATCCGCACACTCACATCCATCAGTCGTCCTCTCATCGGTCACGCACACCCACTGACGCTTAAACACACATATGCATAAGCATACACTTTACCATACATACAGACACATATTAGACATATACAGAATAACGAACACACACACACACACACACACACACACACACACACACACACACACACACACACACACACACACACACACACGCACGCACGCACGCACGCGCGCCACAGAGGGTTGCGGTGGTGTGGGGTGTGACTAAATTAATACCCGCGGTGAAACTAACACACAGGACGGGATGGAGTTTGGTTAACATCACGCACAATATACACACCGCAAGTTGACAGCCATTCCCAAAGGTCGCCGGGTACATTTCTCTCCTCTACACTTCGATAACATCTTTTATTATTTCATCTGCCGCTAGACGTAGGTATTAACTGAATTCAGGAGATGGTTTTTGAGATGGAGGGGAGAGACAAAACAATCGTCTGTATTAACTTCTCCACTAGGCTATAGGAAATGTCCCCATAGCTTACAATCGACAGGCGGTGGCAAGAATTTAATTAACGAAATATCACTCTACTGAAAGGCTTAGATTAACTGTATAGGCTATACCTCTTTAATTTGTGTCTCTGGTGTTGACAGGCTATCTTAATAGCTGGTGGGGGATTCCCTACGACATTGAGTGAAGGATATCTTAAGAAAATAAGGATGCATATTTATACTTGGGACAAAGCAAGTAAATTACGCGATATCAGTTGCCCTAGGTCAGAAGCCTTCACTATGATGACTGGTTATCTAATGTTCTCAGACTGCCACCAGAATGCTTAATTCAAAGTAGGTAGGATCTTTACAATGAAGGAATGAATAGTAGCTATACCCAAATCCTCTAGTTCGAAAAGTTTCCCATAAACAGTATGAAATCGTTTGGAGAAAAAATTAATATTAAATGACGTTTATTCATCTGATAGATTTTAAGAAAAAAAATATCCAACAGTAACAGTCAGTCCACTAGTCATTCTGATTTATTCACGCTTAGTAAGTCACTAATGTCAGAATTTTAATTATGTACTCACCGTGTATATATATATATATATATATATATATATATATATATATATATGCAATTAAATCAATAACACGTGATTCATAGATATGCTGATTTCTTGTGGATACAATATATATATATATATATATATATATATATATATATATATATATATATATGGTAAATACTCGTCACATAATTCGAATTTTCGAAAATTCGAATTATGTTAAGAGTTTTTACCACATTCATTTTGTGACTGCTTTGGAAGTTACAATGCCCAAATTCGCTTGCATATGTCTTAACTGGTGTATGTATATCTATCTATCTATCTATCTAAAGGAGCCTCTATGGTACAGTGGTAAAGCGTACCTTTTCGTACACTGAAGAACGAGGGTTCGCGCCTCGCCAGGGTAATAAACTTTGGGAGCGTTCTTCTGGCCACCTACTGCTTTGGCGGACATCAGGGGTGCTGTGGTTGAACCAGTGTCGCATACTATAAAGTAAGCTTGCACCCAGTCGGCTTGCGCGAGCCGATTACACTTGGTTCACAGACTACACACACATCCAAAGCCACTACAACACTACAGTTACACTTACAAGCACTTCTCACCCTACATACAGTCTCTACCAGACAGCCTAAGCCACTTGGTAGAGATACATTGGCTGTATCGTCTCCATTTCGGTAGGACCGGCCTATCCCTACCGAAGTCGGGACGATACAGCCAATGTATCTCTACCAAGTGGCTTAGGCTGTCTGTAGAGTGAGAAGTGCTTGTAAGTGTAACTGCAGTGATGCAGTGGCTTTGGATGTGTGTGTAGTCTGTGAACCAAGTGTAATCGGACCGCGCAAGCCGACTGGGTGCAAGCATACCTTATAGTAAGCTGCACTGGTTCAACCACAGCACCCCTTATGTCCAATGCAATACGTGGCCGGGTGAACACTCCCAAAGTTTATTACCCTGGCGGGGTGCGAACCCTGGCTGACCCGTGTACGAAACGCACACTCTACCATGTACCACAGAGGCTTATATATATATATATAGATATATATATATATATATATATATATATATATATATATATATATATATATATATATATATATATATATATATATATATATATATATATATATATATATGTGTGTGTGTGTGTGTGTGTGTGTGTGTGTGTGTGTGTGTGTGTGTGAGAGAGAGAGAGAGAGAGAGAGAGAGAGAATATGCCATTTTTTTTTATAGTAAATTCAAAGGGTAGAGAACATGAAAAATACTGATAATAATAATGAAACAAGGTGCAGAAGAAGCACAAGAACTATGGACCACAGACTCACACTACAAATTATAGTTACATCACATTAATTATGAAATATAAAAATAATAATAATATTCATATCACAGCGCATTTAGCACACTGATTACGTTATTTTACAATAATCTCCAGGATTATCATGATGACTGTTCTTAACACACAGATCAACAACGTTTAAGATTTATAGTTTCCGAAGCCAGCATTCCACAAAATATATTTAGAGAACAATGAATGTTCAATGTTACAGTAATTTATGAAATTTTCGATTATCAGCGTTACTCAAAATTTAACAAGAAGTCTGAGTCAGAGAAAAGAGACCTTAACCTCCTGACTTTGGGGTATTTAGTTTTTTCGTTAATTGTACTACCAAACGTCTTCCTTCTACTGGAGAACGCCTCTTACTAGCGAAGGTGTTCATGAAGCCTATTCTAACCGCTCCAATCAGTGTTCCTCCTAACCTGATTATTATCACCCGGTGATAACAAAACCACAATTTGAAGTAAGTCAACAGATTGAAGGGATTAAGTTCTCTAATGTTCGGACTACAAAAAGCTTATCATTTTAGGGAGTGTCAAATCTGTAACATGTTCGAGAACCGAAGGACATCCTAACTTTAATAAAACTATTTGGAGGTAATAAGGAATTCAGTTTTTTCGTACGTTCCACTTCCACCCATTTCATCTGCAAACTATGAACACCATAATAAAAGGTACGATAATTTTCACAGATCAGTAATAGGTACAAAAGGGATATCACAAAACCCGCAAATGTCAAAATATTACTGTGATCTCCAAAGGTCAGCACCACTGTAACTCAGTATGGTTAACCCCGCTCAAAACTCAGCTGGCTGTAGGTAAAGCAGGACTAACAATTACTCCGATACACTTGTGGTGGCTCCGCGCTTTTTTTTTTTTTTTTTTTTTTGCAGTTTAACGCTTACTCTGATTAACACACACACACACACACACACACACACACACACACACATATATATATATATATATATATATATATATATATATATATATATATATCCTCAGTGGTAGAGTGTGCGTTTCGTACACGGGTGAACCAGGGTTCGCGCCCCGCCAGGGTAATAAACTTTGGGAGTGTTCACCCGGCCACGTACTGCATTGGCGGACACAAGGGGTGCTGTGGTTGAACCAGTGTCGCTTACTGTAAAGTATGCTTGCACCCAGTCGGCTTGCGCGGGCCGATTACACTGGGTTCACAGACTACACACACTCCCAAAGCCATTCCAACATTACAGTTACAGTTACAAACGCTTCTCACCCTACATACAATCTCTACCAGACAGCCTAAGCCACTTGGTACAGATACATTGGCTGTATCGTCCCGTCTTCAGTCGGTGATAGGCCGGTCCTGCAGTGGATACTCAAACGGCTGATGATGATGATGATATATATATATATATATATATATATATATCTATATCGGTGTATATATATTTATATAAAGTCTTGTCCTATCATTTTTCTAGTCATACAATTTTTCTTGTTCTACTTTATGTACCGAATTCTTATCCCACCAATGTCAGCTGTGTTAGCACTGTATCTACAGTATCTAGATATATGTACCGTATGTATATACGTATGTACCATCTTAATACTAGATATAATATCCATAAAACTGCCCACACTCTACCTGTCTCTGTTTTTGGCTGAACTCTACCTATTACCACTTACAGTAGGCTACACCCATTTAGCTCTCCATTTAAAACAGTCCACCAAACATCCCTCCATCTGTCCACTTCGATACTAGAACACCTATTTCAATTTTTCACTCAGCCTACCAATATATGCTAGTAAACAAGTTATGTATCTCCATATCTTCCCCATTCTTCAAATACATTTCTCTGTATATCTACGTATCCATCCGATGTATATCAGCAGAAGTATAAATTTAAAAATATGAATCTTTCTACTGCATCCGTTAATTATCCAGCTGCAAAACTATCACTACGTTAATTGTGGATTTATTACCTACTGCATCCATAAAATTGTCAATCTGTGTATCTACCGTATCAATCATATATTTATCAATATAGCTACATTATCCACCAGTTTGTATTTAGTTACTGTGTCCATCATTTATCCATCTTTTCTTCTGTTCTCTGTATGAGTTGTAACTTAGCTGCTGTATCTATCACTTAGGCTATCCATATTTGCGGTTTACTGTCATTCTTTCATCCATCCATCTATCTATCTATCTATCTATCTATCTATATATATATATACATATATATATATATATATATATATATATATATACACATATATATATATATATATATATATATATATATATATATATATATATATATATATATATATATCCATCCACATAGGTTATAGAATTTTCATCAGATTTTCGGTGGTACATTTATCATTTGTTATTCAATTATTTCTCTGTGGTATTGATCCACCATTCATGTGCCATATATATTAACTGTATTCATTAACTGTCCATCTATACAGTTATCATACCCAGTCATAGCCTAATTATATGCTCGTATAACTGTATCTGCCTTATCCATCCTCTATCCGTTTTACACATAAACATCCATTAATTAATTAGTTATATACTGTATATACAGCCTTCATATAATATCCCAACATATAACCCCGTTTCATAAATTATGATTTAACTACATAACTAGCCTATATTCATCAACAAACCATTTAGTATCACGTCTAAAAAATCTACAAAATATTAAGGCCTTGATCTAGCTGCATGTTTATAGGATAAAAACTGAATACTATTTCAGGTATATATTAGTCCACAAGTACATTTATTTGTCAGTCAGTCTCTACTTTTCAGTTCGTCGTGACATCCGTGCATCTTTCAGTTCAAGTTATCAATTTTTCAGTTCATTCTACCAATCTGATATTTAATTAATGCACCAATCTTTTCTAGGGCTGGACAAGAACCAGTTCCATAACCGGTTGCAGCGACTCTGATGAGGTAAACTCAGAATCTATTCCCAACTCGGAACTGGTTCCCAAGAAGCGGTTCCGCCAACACTAGAAATTGTGCTATGTTTTGTTAACTGCAGTCTGTCACTGATAGTAGTAAGTTATGAGAAGTACGTTTATTTAATATTTCTCAATGGTTGGCATTATTTTTTTTTTTGAAAGAGAAGCATGTTTATTCAATATATCCCAATAGTTAGCATTATTATTTTTTATAAAGACTAAGAGAACCATATATGTTTATATAATAAATACCAATGGTTTAATTGTTTGGCATTATTATTGTTGACAAAGAGAAGCATGTGCTTATTTAATATTATTTAATATTTCCGAATGGTTGGCATTATTATTTTTGATAATACTGTGTTTTGGTAAATTAGATTTTCTCTTCCCGCATAATAGAGGTAAAATTGTAAATATTTATTATTTAATGCACCTGCATCACATGCTGTCCGTCCCAGCTGGCAAATTGTCACTCAGCTACTGATATGAACTGGTTCCAACGATTCCTTTGGCACTGAGAATCGGAACTGTCCACTCCAATTTTAACGGTTCTTGCCCAGCACTGTTATTCTTGTCTGTCGAACTGTAAAACATCAGTTAATCAATATATCTGCGTTTTCTGCCCATCAAGAACCCACCGACCGGGCTAATGTATGGCTCGGCCTTTGCTAAAGGCGAAGGAAATCTACAAACGAACGAACGAACGAGCTGCCATGACATTGCTCGCCGCGCCAGCGAGCTTTCTGGTGGCCTGTCCGGTTGCCCTGGCGGACAGGTGGGTGGCCCACCAGCGGAGTGCGGACCCTGATGGGTGGCAGGTGCCCACCATGATATGCTCCTGGCAAAAGCCATCCCCACTGACCGGGCTAATGTATGGCCCAGCTCCCTCTGTAGGAGGGAGATATCTTTAAACGACGACAACAACAACCGCTATGAGTTCATTATTATTTAATGGGTTATTTATATGCACTCATTTGCCAGTAAGTTTAACCGTGTGGTTCTCAGACTACCAAGTTATTGAACCAAAGACCTGTTAAATCATATTACAAATATACTTACCTATTTATTCATAACTTGTGTATCTGTTAATTGATCAAGTTATCTTTTATTTACCTATAGCAGAACACATTTTATTTATCATGAGTCGGTTCAGTAACACTCAACATACCTGTATTGATTTACAAACTCTTATAGATATGGTAAGTTATTCAGTTTATTCACCTCTGCATCTATCACTGTAGTATATTATATCGGTCGGTATCACAGATCGCAATTTTAACATTGCCCATTTTTTTTTTATTGTCTCCGTTGCCTAGCTGACACTGTCTAGGACTCTAAGTTAAAGTTGCCCGCGCGAGTTGACACCCCTGCCATCTAGTGGCGGAATATCGTTCTAACTGGCACCAGTCCCAGCGCGCTGCTACCTTCCCTTTCAAGGAAATAAAAGAGGGAACATTTCTCTCTGACATTTCCATGTATATCTCAGTCTATCTATTCATCCGTCTATCTATCAGCCCTCCCATTCATCGTAAATATATATTCTTGTGTCCTCCGATGTATCATGAGTATATATACTGTATATCTGTACTGTCCAACTATCTATTTATCTATCTTCCATATTTTACAGTACCTTATATCAGTCAAAATATCAAATTATCCAACTCTGTCCAACCATCCAGCGCGCATTTTTCTGTATATCTACTCACCCAACATAAATCTGTCCATCTATCTATACATCAAGATTCTGTGAACCCATCCGCCCTTCCATCATGAGTATCTATCTGTGTCCACCAGTCCTCCGTAAACCTATCAGTCTGTCAATCCACTCATCGAACGTCCATATATCTATCTGTATGTCTATTCATCAGTCTATTAATAGTACATCGTAATTATGCATGTCTATCCACATGTTTACGAATCTATATTGTGAAGCTGTCCATCAACTCACCAGTCTACCCGTCCAGTTTTATATCTATCCACCCACTCAACCACTCACACATCCATCCATCCATCCATCCAGCCACTCTTCCGTGATAATTCTGTCTAGCCATGCGTCATGAATCTAATCTATCAGTAAATCTCTCCAGCCACCTTATATCAATGAATCAAGCAATTTGTCTATCCACCAATTTATCTGCCTATCCAACCACTGTTCCATCATTCCGTCAGTCTATCCATCTGTCCATTCAACAGTATCTCGGTGAACTAGTGTGGGTTGGCGTGGGTGTGGGGAGGGAAGTCACTTCACTTAAGAGTGCAGGTTGGGTGGCCCTGATTGTCTGTTGGCCCGGGTAACTGGGGGGCCGACTGGACGATTGGCTGTGGGATTGGCCGCTAACTAGGAGGGAAGAACGAAGAGACGGGCGGCTTTTTTGCTTAGGTTATTTTTATCTTTTATTTTTGGCGCGGCGTTTTTTTCTCCCCATTTTTAAGGCTTTGAACTATTTTGAGGGACTTGTTATATGACTGTGGCAGGTATTTTATTTTTTACATTAACAATAATAATAATAATAATAATAAACAGTAATTAATAGTAATAATAATGTAAATATTATAATAATAATATATTTTTATTGGCAGTCATTATTATTATTATTATTAATTATTATTATTTTATAATCATGGTATTATTATTATTATTATTATTATTATTATTATTATGATTATTATTGTTTTATAACCATGGTATTATTATTATTATTATTATTATTATTAATAATAATAATATTATTATTATTATTACTGTGCTCGTTATTATTTGTCTTGTGTTGGTTTGAGCTATTCTACACTGACTGGGTTGACTGCGACACTGACAATGATTTCAGATCCTGTGTCTGGCTTACTGAACTGAGTGACTGATAGGCTAAATCTGAGTGTCCGAGAACTTACGGACTATGTAGCATACCGTCTAAATCACTGCCATTGACTGTTTGATATCCATATGCTTTAATTTCTGGGAGGTCACATGTTTAATCAACTGAGAACATTAGTGCCTGAGGATTTTTGGATTGCATGACTTCCAGACTAACAGACGGACTGACCAAAGAACTGTCTCATCGCAAAACTAAAAGCATATGAATGATATTAATGACTGATTAACTGACTAAAACGCTGGCAGGCGGAGTAATTGACATCAACTGAGAAACCGAATGACTCACTGAGCAAATCTGGAATGTGACTCTTACCTGCTTCTGGATTTAACGCCATTACATAATATTATGTTGTTTTAAATCGTCCTGCGCCAAGACCAGACGATTTTCTTTAACTCTGAATGGACTAGTAGTAGTGAGCAGTTTGACGAAAGCTCTATTTAAACACTTCCAGTTCGAAACTTCTCTCCCAAGCAAAATCTATTCGTTAGAAGATAGATAGAATAAAATGCAAATGACGTACTAACAAATTATTAGCCCAATAAGAAAAAGACAGACAACTTGTTAATTACATAACCGTTTAATTGTCTGAAGTGAGTGACTAACTGCCCGATTCAGAATCTAACTCAGTGACTACATGGCTGACCTGACTGACTCGCTGAACACGCTACTAGGCCACATGGTTGTATTTTAGGTGCTACAGGAAGTTTCGTGGCTTCACTTATGTAGCGATTAGTTTACATATTATGCCCAAATATTATCTTTTATACACTTTATATTATCGCTTTAATACCGACACCTGTGCACCTATAACACACAAGGAAACACCGAGCTGAAACGTGCGGAGTAATTCACTACGGAAAAGTTATTATGAAATCCCCAAAGACATAGAATAAGACCAAAACCCATATCCCTACTCGATTGAACATGTGAGCGATATGTTAACAGAAGACTTACTGTTTGTCCCGTTTAAGTGACAATTCCACTGAATCACTGAATGGCAGGTTGACTGGCAATGTTCCTTGGCTGTTAACGTGAATAGGAGGGAGTGTAAAAGGAGTTAGTGAAACTGACTAAAGGAGGCTGCACTGAAGAGTGGAATGAAGAAAGGGAAAGTGAAAAGGGGGAAAGGGAAACTGGTTAAAGGAGGGGAACTTAGGAAAGAAAGTGTTTAAAGAAAAAAAAGAGAAGAATGGGTGAAAAAGGAGTAAGAGGGATGACTGTATGAGGCAAGGGAGACCGAAAAAGCAAGCAAGAATATATGGAAGGAAAGTAAAAATGGAGAAATGAAGAAGTTGTAAAAAGGAAGAAATGAAAAGGGTAAAAAGGGAGAAATAAGAAACGAAGGGTGGAATACAAATGGAAAGAGAAAAATAAAGGAAAGGAGGAGGAAGAAGGAATGATGGGGGGAATTCTCTTAAACAGGGCAAAGGAGGAGGGAAGATGTATACACACAAAATGTGTACCGGTATATATGGGGAAATTGAATGAAAAAAAAATTATAGTATAAAAAAAAATGAAGTAGTTGAAGAGGAATGTAAGAAAGGAAGGAAAATGGATGAGTTAAAATGGGGCAGAAATCACGGGGAAAAGTGAGTTAGGAAAGAGAGAGGAAGAGTGAATATGGAAGACTTGAAAAAAAAAAAAAAATGGACTGAAGAAAGGACAGTGAAAATCGGATATACGAAAAACATAAGAACAGGGAAATAAAAATATAGAAAGAGGAACACATGGAGGGAGAAAGGTAGAGTGAATAATGGAGGAGACACTGAAGGGGGAATATGAAAAATTACAAAAGAGTAAAAAGGCGAGAAAAAAGATAGAGAAAACGGAAAAAAACAGTTAACAGGACAAGGAAAATTGGAAATGTGAGGGCAAGAACGAAACTAAGAAAAATACACAGAAAGGGTGCGATGAGAAAAAGAACAAAAAAGTACGGATGATGGGAAAGAAAGTGGGCAACCCAGAGAGACGGGAAGAAAACGAAAGGAAAAAAAAGTGAGTGAGGAAGAAAATAGGAAAACAGAAAGATAATGTGAGAAACGCGTAAGAAAGTAGGAAAATGAGAGTATAGTAGTTACATGAGGAAAGGGGAGAAGGAAGAACGTGTTACGGGAAAGCAGGGAGTAAAGTAGGAGAAAAACACCATGGGAGAGAAAGTAGATAAGTGAGAGAGAGGGGAAGCAACAATTCTACATGGGATATAGTGCGATAGGAGAAATAAAAGGGCGGTAGAGAGAGAGAGAGAGAGAGAGAGAGAGAGAGAGACCCATGAGGTGACGAGTATAAAGGATGAAATGAGAGAGCGAAGAAGAGAGTAAACCAGAGGGAATGAGAGAAAACAAATAAAGGAGATGCAACGAGAGGGCGAATGAAGGCGAATCAAGGGAAGACGAGGAAAAGGAGAGGGAGACAGAAAATATCAGACAATGAACACAGGAAACAGAGGAATTATTAGGAGTGAGGGGTAAGAAAAGAAAAAAAAACACGACCGTAAGAGAGAGAGAGAGAGAGAGAGAGAGAGAGAGAGAGAGAGAGAGAGAGAGAGAGAGAAAGAGAGAGAGAGAGAGAGAGAGAGAGAGAGAGAGAGAGAGAAGGAAAGGGAAATGGAATGAAGGAAATGGAGAAAGAGAGGATATGAAAGAAAAAAAAAAAAGGGGAGGGGAGTGAATGGGGGAAATGTTGGGAGTGAAGAAGGTAGCGAATGAGGGAGAAAAGATCATGCAAAGGTGTGAGAGAGGGAGCGATTGATAGATTTAGGGAGCCACACTGAGCCACGAACCTTATTGTACGGAGCAAGATCCACAATATAAAGAAAAACTAAATAAAAAGAGGAAAAATTAAAATAACATTACCAAAAGAATGACAGGCACAAGGGCAGGGGACTCGGAGTAAAAGAATGGGAGGAAAGGAAGGTTGGTGACGAAAGGAGGGAAGAGGAAGGAGGGATGAAGAAAGGAATGTAAGGAAGGAATGAAGCAAAGAGCAAGCCAAAGGTGAAATGGGGAGAGGGAAGTAAATGAGGAGGAGGGTAGCAGGGATAGAGAAGGGAAGTAGAGAGAAAGGAAGACAGAAAATGATGGAGCAAATAGGGATTACGGAAGAGAATACCGAGGAAGGAGAAGGAAAGCCACACTGAACAGAGAGAGAGAGAGAGAGAGAGAGAGAGAGAGGTCATGGTGTGGAGTGGAGGACATGAAGGTGGGACGAAAAGGGTGGAAGGGAAGCTGGAATAATTAGGGAGAGAGAGAACAAGCTAAAGAAGAGGGAGGGAGAAGGCCATATGCAGTAGCGAAAGGGAGAGAAGGCCATATGCAGTAGCGAAAGGGAGAGAAGGCCATATGCAGTAGCGAAAGGGAGAGAAGGCCATATGCAGTAGCGAAAGGGAGAGAAGGCCATATGCAGTAGCGAAAGGGAAAGAAGGAACACGGTGTAAGCGAGGAAAAACAGAGAACTGCGGGAAGGAGAGAAGGAGCAAGGGAGACAGGGATGGAGAAAGGGTTACTCATGAAGGAGGGTAGGAGAGCGTGGGGAGGAAGGTAGGGAGCTAGAGGGAAGGAAGGGAGGGCAGGAAGGAGGGAGCGAGAGGGAGAGAAGGAGGGTGCAATGGGAGGGAGCTTGAGGGAAGAATGGATAGAGTGTGAGAGAAATAGATTGTAGGAGGAAGGGAGTAGAGCGAGAATAGGAGAAGGAAATACGAAGAGAGAGAAGGAATGAGATACAGCCAAAGGAGAGAGCGAAGGAAGGAGAGAGGGAGCGAGGAGGACGAAGGAACGAGAGGGAGGCGAGAGCTAGGAGTGACACTAACACACACACACACAGCACCGAGGCCGCCGACTGACTGAGTGGGACAGCCAGCTCTCACCCCCTCTCTCCCTCCCCCCTCGCTCTCTCCCTCTCTCTCCCTCTCTCTCACTCTCTCTTGCTGGCTCTCTCACCTGCGCGCTCACACCACCACAACTATCTCTATGCCTCACTTTCTCCTATCTGTCTATTTACTACTGTATATACAGTATGTACAATTGGCATCTATGCTGTAGGCATCATTTCTCATCTCTATTTAGATCTTCCTATCCTCCCCCTCCCTCCCTCCTTCCTTTAGTCTCTCCCACCCTAGCTCTCTCTCTCTCTCTCTCTCTCTCTCTCTCTCTCTCTCTCTCATTTGCGCACTAGCACTCTAACCACAATCTCTGCCCTTGTTTTTACATATACCAGTATGAATTTATAATCTCACACCATTCTATCTTCCTTTCCCTCTCTCTCCTACTTCCATCCTTCCTCCCTCTCTGCTTCTCTCACCTGCCTGCTCACACAAACAGCACCACTATCTCTCAATCCCTACCTCTCCCTCATTCCTTCTCTAACCTCTCTTTCTCTCTCCCTCCTTTCCTCCTTCCATCTCTGTCCCTACACTTTCTCCCATGCACCCCCCCACATCTCTTTCTTTCTTTCTCTCTCTCTCTCTCTCTCTCTCTCTCTCTCTCTCTCTCTCTCTCTCCAGCAGCACTCCTACCTTTCTATCTTTCTCATTTTTTTCTTTTTTGTTTCTCCAGTGCTTATTTTTCCTTTCCACTTCTTCCATTTTGCCTTCTTTCTCATCTTTCGTTCCTCCTCTTTCTCTTCCTTTCCTCCTTCTGGCCGCTTCTTTCTCCCCCTCTCCTCCTCCTCCCCCAACCACCTCACGCTCGTATCGCCCCTCCCATTACTTTCCACCGATAGCTTCTCCCAAACCCCTCACCTCTTTCTGTACCACCTCCTACTCCCTCCACCTCTCTCTCTCTCTCTCTCTCTCTCTCTCTCTCTCTCTCTCTCTCTCATTTGCGCACTAGCACTCTAACCTCAATCTCTGCCCTTGTTTTTACATATACTAGTATGAATTTATAATCTCACACCATTCTATCTTCCTGTCCCTCTCTCTCCTACTTCCATCCCTCTTCCCACTTTCTGTTTCTCCCACCTGCCTGCCCACACAAACAGCACCACTATCTCTCAATCCCTACCTCTCCCTCATTCCTTCTCTAATCTCTCTCTCTCTCCCTCCTTTCCTCCTTCCATCTGTCTCCCAACACTTTCTCCATGCACACCCCCATCTCTCTCTCTCTCTCTCTCTCTCTCTCTCTCTCTCTCTCTCTCTCTCTCCAACAGCACCCCTACCTTTCCATCTTTCTCTCCGTCTTTCTAACTAGAGAGATTCCATAACGTCTTCCTTTACTCCTTCACTACAAAGAGCTCTCGTATGCTGAATGAAAATTATCTGATGCTAGCGGGCGTAGAATATAAGGCGTCCTCGTTGTAAATGCTTAAATCTCTTATGATCAGGACAGGTCTAGCATTCTATCCCTGCTAAAGCCATATGTTTCTGTTCAGTTGACAGTGAGTATGGGAGTCTGAGAGTGTTGATACTGCCACCTTTATTCCCTCTCAGGATCGGGTATAAGCTAGTAATTTATTTTTGCTAATCCTGTATGATATTATTCACCTAAAAATGGACAATAGGAGCCTGAATGTGTGATGCCTGTAGAAAACACGCTGAATAGTGTAAACATAATCAGTTCATGACTCTTCAAGGGACACCGTACCCTCGCTTATAAGAAGGCATCCATTAAAAAGAAAGACACCGTGGAAACAGTAAGGGTAAAGACAATAGCTTTACTTTTTCTTGTTGTTGTAATATGTTCTTATCAATTCTGTTTTCCAGCAGAAGGCATGTTATTTCCTTGAATTCTCTTGTTGAAGCTTAAACTAGAAAAAAAAAAAAAAAAGTTGCTAATGTCTTGAGGAAAAGAAGAAACGCCACGACAGCAAGTTCAGCAGCCACCATGACACATTTTATCCGACTCATTAGGGTTAATACTCTCACCCTTAATTCAATCATGTCTGTGGCAAAGATTTTATTGAACTACAATGAGTCATGAGAGCCAGAGAGAGTTAACGGAAGAAGAATATAAGTGAGAAATTCCGTTATAAAAAGGCACAAAAATCATTATCGACTTCAGTTCTGTGACGACTCGTTTTTAGCTTGTTCATGCTAATTTGCAGATTATTTTTATCAGCCTGAAAGAGGATCCTCGAAATGGAGGAGTTAGAGACAGCTTTCATGAAGATCACCACGTCAGGTGGCTCTTCTCAGCTAAATGAAAATTTTATGGTAACAGCCAGATACTGTAAACTACGAAAATGTCTTTATGTTGAAAGAGTGAGAGGGACAAACAACCGCAGATGGGCATCCTGGACTTAGTTATGAATACATTAGAAAACAAGTAAAAAGCTTCCCTGACCCCCTAATTAATGAGACCCGAGAGTTAACACCGGACGATGCTCAAATTGTTCACACTTTATTTCTTCACCAGTAATTCAGCTTTCACAAATGACACCGGAAACGAATGCGGCAGTAATTAATTGCCAGTACATATTACCTGAAATCACTATTACCGAAAATGGCATCATAAAGCACAGAAGTTGAATAATCATCCTAACCTAATTTCCCATTATTTTATGGGGTTAAATAAATAAATATGGGTGTGTACAGAGTTACCTTAAAGTGTAAGGCAAGGTAGAATAATCCCTAAAGGAGAGTTGGGGCATTTTAGGGTAATTTTTGGCTACATCTGAGCGATTTGATCGAAGTAAGAGGAGTAGGATACACCACCCTCAAGAGTCAAAGCCTTATGTACCCCACTGAACCCCGGGAGAAGTATACACATCAGTTACGTATGCCTCTATCCCTTTTGTCAAACTACCGATGTCATTAGTCTGTTATCGTCTGATCTTATCCCTGGCTGTGGTTAAAATGAACATTAATGGGTATCAGTGAATACATTAGCGTTCCTTATATTTTATATTTGGCATTTTTACTAAAAACAAACAAAAACAAAAAAAAAAAAAAAAAAACAAAGGCTGGAAGCATGATGAAAGTTGCCCTCTACAGCTACTGGTGGCTTGGCACATGGTCTGCTGTACTCGGACTCGGAATAACACACACACACATACAAACACACACACACACACACACAAACACACACACACACACACACACACACACACACACATTAATAAAAGCAGCAGTTGTAAAACAATCCTCGTCTTTATGTTCGAGCAGACCAATCAGCCGCAGGCAAGTAATTGACCCTGCAAAGCTATCCCATGCAGTGAACCCATGTTTTTTTTGCCGTGGACAACGCCTCGCTGCAGCGAGGGTCGGATAGTGTGGAGATATGATTCCTGGATGGACGCCAGATCTGTGTCTCCATCCAGTTAACAGGAGAACCATAGCAGGCTCCACTTCACCCCGTTATTTGCTTATGTGGTTACCACCCGGTGTTGTCAAATGTTTTCCATGTTACAGGAAACCATCAGGCTTGGCACTTAAGAAGAAGTAGGCAGCACAACATCAAGTGCGTGGATGGTGATGGCCACCACTTACCACTACTAGCATTGTTTAAAATCAGTGGCCATGTGTCAAACACAGCCGTGGACATAATTTCTTCCGCTCAGTCTTCTCTTCCTAGGTAGATGTATCGAAACCCAGAATCATATATTTCCGGATGATTGGAAATAATAATAATAATAATAATCCATCCATCCATCATCCAATCCTATGTTGCCCATGAGGAGCGTAGAAGCCCTGGGCTAGGGAAGCTGGTCCTGACATTTAAGATAAGAGTGACCAGCCTCACTCATCCCTGAGTGGCATTATGTGAGCAAGAAACCTCAACCATCACTTGGATATAAACCTACACACGAAACGACCAGGCACCATAATTTGTTTATATGCTTACCACTCAGCGTAGTAAATGGTATCCTGGTGTACAGGAAACCATTTGGCTTGACACTCAGTGTAGAGTCACCCATAGGCAGAAGGAAGAGGAAAGAATAAAGGAAAGAGAGACAGAAGAGGGAATGTAAACTCACTCGTAAGCAGAAGGAAGAGGAAAATATAAAGGAAAGAAAAACAGAAGAGGAAGGAAGGAAAAGAGGAAAGGGCAGACACTCACAGCAGCACTACATCTGAGTGGATAGTGAGCGTCCCCAACTACAACGTATAATAATAATAATAATAATAATAATAATAATAATAATAATAATAACAATAATAATAACCATCATCATCATCATCAAAGGAGAAGTGCTGAATGATTAAGCTGACAAATGTCAGATCTAGATATGCCAATATAAAACACTTGCTGGCCTCTGCATCAACGGGATACTGCTTCTTAAAGTTAAGCCTTAAGGAATTATAAAAGATTTACAAACATTATACAGTGCAAGTAGTTAATCGTTTTAGAATGTAACATAAAATAATGGTTGCTGGAAGCTCATCCCTCTGGGTCTCGGCTGACAGCAAACTACAACAGGATTTAGTACCTGGACATGTTTCTTATTATTTACGAAGAAGTCAGGCCCAAGTAACCTGACAGAAGAATGTTCAGATAATTTTAATTTGATAGTATTACAATAATTAACAATGCCAGTATAAAAATACAGCAATACCTAATCCATATGAATAGATGACAAGCTAAATTGTAAAGGCTTTTTAGTATAAAAGTAACATGTTATAGATACAAAAGGGACTATGCAATGAGTAAGCCTACCCGGGGCAACATGTTACAATAAAAAGGAAGGGGATTAGTAAGAAAAAAAAATCAGTTTCAAAAGGCCTCAAAAGTCCAAAAAATGATCCGAATCTGTCAAGAGTGCATGAAGAATAATGGGAGTCTTAATGTGACATCCGACATATAAAATATAAAGCATGGTCATTGTACTATATATTAACATTGTGCAACAACATTATGCAATGTAGTTTCAGTCCCCTCAGCACTGCGAAACACAGTTAAATTACGATATGCTCTACACAGAGCAACACAAATCATGCCTTGTTCCTTGTAATAACCTTGTAATGGAAGACTGAAACATATCTGTTTTCTTTGTCAAACACTAGCTTACAGGAAAGAAGCAAATGCTATGTAAACCAATAAAAACACATCTTGATTTTTCATCTTCGCCTCTGTTATAATTACACATAGCAGTAACATAAAATTAAAAGGCATTTAGATAAGATACTCGTATATATTCTTTTTCCATCACAAAAGTGCAATTCAAAGCTGGTAGAATTTAAAATTTCGATTGTACCAATGAAATTTCCCCCAGGCATAACATTCCAGCACGCTACTGCTTCTCACTGTTTTCGTCCTCGATACGCTAACTGGAAGGGTTAGACAAAGGCTGAGTGTGGGGACAGACTTGTGCTGCACTGCCATTCTATTATGATAAGCCGAGGCCCTTAGCATTGTAACCTATTAGGTGGAGCTCCTTTCAACACTGTAGACCGTCTTGCAATCGGTCCACCGGTTTTGCGAAAATAAATTCCACCAAACATATCATTACTTAACTCTAAGACAAACACTGATTTCCCCCTCCCTATCCCATACCCTTTACCCCACACCCTTCATGATCTCTGGTCATAGGAAGTCGTTCTCATTCTAGTTTTGTGACACCATTGTCTAGACGTGTGTGTGTGTGTGTGTGTGTGTGTGTGTGTGTGTGTGTGTGTGTGTGTGTGTGTGTGTGTGTGTGTGTGTGTGTGTGTGTGTGTGTGACTGCCAGTAAAAACTACAGTAGAATAGAATTCATGCTATGTTGTATGACTCTCAAAGTTCTCCTTTCTAGCAAACCAAAGTATTATGTTGCTGAATTGTTAAAACTTCCATCATTGTGCCAAAATGTGGCACTGTGAAGTGAGGATGATCCTTTTCACCCCAGTGAATAAGGAGCTGGTCATCAATTGCCTTTCTTTTATTGTTCGTTTTCCTATGTGGATATTAGATTAAATAAGAGATTGCCATTAGCTATGAAACAGTTGAACTCTGTTGATTTTTTTTTTTTTAAGAGGTGCTCAAAGCCTTTCTCTTTTCAAGGAGGTACGATCTTGAGAGAGTTGTTGTGATGGATATCAAGAGTTTAGTTGCTGTCACTTCTGTAGAAGTCTGATATGCATACGAAAATCTCACTTTACTTGTAATGGTACAGATGTCAATGGTTTTCTAGTGGTAGTAAAATTCTTTTAAAGAAGTAGATTTGGGGGGAAACAATTATTATTATTATTTTTTTTTTTTTTTACTACTACTACTACTACTACTACTAATGATAATAATAATAATAATAATAATGAATTATTACCATTATTATTATTATACGGTCTTAACTGCTAATGTAGTTCTTTGTTGTTGGGAAAAAAATTACATTGAAAGAGAAAATGCATACGTTCTTTCTTTTCAATCGCGTCATTACTGATGATAAATATGAGTGAAAATGAAATGCTAAGCCAGTTGCAGCTTTTTATTGTAAGGGATCAAAAACTGCGGCTGAGTATTTTGGTAGGAGTGATACGGCATTAATCCTCATCACCCTGGGTGTCACCAGCCTGACCCATGCTCCTGTGCAAGCAAGTGTAGGAGCTATCCTGGACAGTTTTTGCGTGTGCCATAAGGCGCTATATAACAAAAATTATAGTATTATTGTCTCAGAAGCGATGATTTGTGACTGCTGAGAGCATTGTGTTTCGCATATTCCTAACAGTGATGCGAGAAAAAAAAAAAAATGCTTCCTTGAATAAATTTCAATTACAGCCACTGACTCTGTATATTTTGGGTAACGACGAAGAAAACAAGGGAACCTGTAGCTTAGATATATGTTGCAGTAACGTGATATGATCATGAATATTCATTTGTAATCTTTGTGCAAGCCGGAATGTTATGAAATTGTCACATAAAAGTTTTTGGTCATGAGAAAGATGCACATTTCCTTCTCTCTGAAGAACCTTCTGCTTTTTACGACCCAACTCATTGCTGGGGATCTTTCTGAAGCACAGGTGGCTGCTGTCTCCACTGGGTGGCTGGGAAAGGAAGAAGTAATTCAAGTCTTCCCAGTCCGTGACGAATCCTTCCAACGCCACACAAAAGGGAACCAACGTGCATGAAACTGGATGTAAGAGTCATGGAGGGGCAGATAACATATGTCTTACTTTCACAACAGGCTATGGGAGGCAACTCATCCTGTTGAGATTAGCCTCTCCAAGCCTTCTCCTGATTCCCTCACTAGCCAGACAAATGTCTGATCGTGGTCAGGTGGGGCTGGGAGAGTGATCCAGTGAGGGATCACCTGGCCATGAACCAAGCTTCCTATCTTCTTAGTGCCCTTGCATGCCCACACCCAAGGTGCCGCCCCACGTGGATGTTATTTTACAGGAAGCGTTGTTGAACCCTGTTTTGGTACTAGGGTTTCTTTCCTGTCCGTTCACTGTTCCGAAGGGGTACCCAAAGACAGACTGATAGTGAATTTCAGTTTCCGTAATATATTAATGGTCACCCACTGTTTCCAGCTAATTACAGCACATGTTTAATTCCACCTGTACCAGGAAGACTGACTCACAGCTATAAGACGAATATTGGCATGTACCAATCCCCCCATGTTTCCACCATTTCCTGGCGATTTGGTTGGATGGTGCGACATACCAGTTAACCTATGTCTCCCTTGAGTCTTCTCCAGAGGTACCAATATGATGGTGTGTAAACTCTCATGGGGAGGTTGACATGTTGACGTACTTAGATAACTAGTTTTTCCTAGTGGCCACCATGGAGAGTATTGTGCAGGTTATGCAATGTGCACGAAAAATGAGCATCTGGGTCAACCTCGAAAAGTTTCTACCTGATCCCTCGCAGCAGGCAATTTGGTTTGGCCTTTAATGGGACACCAGACAAGCCAGGGTCTTGCTTGCAAAGAACAGTATTCATTGATTTATGACAGCACGTGTTTCAGGAACAAGTTTGAGATCAAGTTCCTGTTTGAATATATCTTTGAGTTTATACCAAGATGAGTACTGGGGGAAGAGCGAACCACGTGAAATTTATTTTAACTAAATATCGCCTAAACCAGATGGCATTTCCTTCCACCCATCATGCTTAAGTACCTTCCAGGGCTGCAGTGACAGGGAAGAAGATGGTCAAGTACTAATGTCAGATCTCCCAAGACTAGGAGATCCAGTAAGTGATACTCCAAGGTATAATGTTCTGTTTGATTTCTTTTCCTCATATTCTTGTACCGAAGTGGTGGCAGCTTTATCATGCTCTACAGATGACGGCAGCATTTTATGTTTGTATGTGCTACAGAACGGCAAGCAACCTTTCTTACTGCTACAGAATGGTAGGCAGCAGTGTGGGATATTATTGATTCAGGGAGGTGAATCATATTACGTTGCTTCAAAGACCATGGCCTCGTTTGCTAGTGCTTCCACTCCATAGCTTAAGCCAGTAGGTCAATGGTGTTTGTTCAGTTTTATGACTATTCTGATTTTCCCCCTCTGTGGATTAACATGTGGCTCTGTTCTTGTATTTCTTATACCAAATATTGATTGATTCTTTCTCCAACAGCTTGGCAGCCTGGGGAAATGGCTATTGATCTGTCCTGATTGGATGCTTCCTATGTAATAAGTTAATCTGTTTGTGGCTGCTGGCTACTCCCAACATCCACTCACTTGATATAGTGCTGCCTTTAGGTCACTCTGCACTAAGTGATAAACCAAATTCTTTCCTTGAACTCCAAAAATTATATACCACGCTGGATGGTAACCGTATAACCCAAAGTAAGCGAACATTAATTTCATGTTCATTCACATATTTCACGCAGAGTAGTAACCATATAATGCAAGATAACCACAAAATTGCAACTAAGCTGCCTTTTTGTACAGAAGTAGGTCAACTTCCTCCGCCTGTTACCAGGATTACTCAAAAAGTAATGAACGGATTTTGCGTAAATATTTTAGAGGGGTGATCCGGGCCATCATCCAGATCCAGGAATTTTAATATGATTCTTTAAGATTGCGGAATAGTGACAATTTCAACATTTTTGCTTCTAACTCGATAAATAATGCCTACAGTGCTTGCACACTGTGCTGATATGCGTTTTATATGATTCCAGCTATAAAAAAAAAAAAAAAAAAAAAAAAAAGAGGGAATCTTTTGTAGGGATGTTGACAAATGGGGGACAGCTCAGCCTTGGAGGAGGTTTGCAGTGTCGGATTGCTCGTTATTTCTATGTTGGCACGGAAGTTCGCTAAGATTTTCTTTCATTTTCATGTCTGTACCAATGTTAGTCTTTTCTTTTATGTTGTAAAAACAGGAGGTTGAATATAACTGAAGTGAAATTACGATGATTGTTGACTCCCATGGCTGGACTGATGTATCTTTGCTGGTGCTTCCTTAGTTACCCCTTCTCACTGGACCTTTATTTTTCTTATTTTTCATTTTCTTTTTTTTTATTAAGCTGATCTGGTATAGGTACGTGTGGTACAGGCATGTCTTGGAATGGAAGCGCAGACTATTAGGAGGCACTGTAGTTCTAGGGATCCTTACTGACTTACATTAGGGAATGCCTTCAGGGTGTAAATGTGTGTGTGACTAAATGCAAATGTGATGACTGATTTCAGGGTTAGATTCATACAAGGTTCATCTATGAAGTTCAAAACATAAAGTCATACCTCAAATCGGTTTGCAACTGCACATTTCCTCGAGTATAAATGTCAGGGGAGATTAGTGGTATATATGTTACAGGCAGACTGTTCAATCAGTCATTTCGTGAAATGCCTAGTCAATTCGTGAAACGAGTCTAAACTGGGATGGGTTAATTTAGGTTACGTTAATTTTGGCTGCGGTTAGGTCACAATGTGATAATCTAGATTAAGATTAGGCTAGGTTATATGGGGTTACGCAGGGTCTTGTTAGGTTAGGTTAGGTTAATTTTGATGAAAGCTTAACATAACTCACGTTCATCGAAATTAACCTAATCTAACCTCACCTCACCTCACCTAACCAAACCTAGCCTCACCTAACCTAAACTTAACCTAGATTATCCCAGCCTAACCTAACCACAGCCTAAATTAACCTAACCTAAGTTAACCCATTCCAATTTAGATGGATTTGACGAACTGACTAGGCATTTCACGAAATAACTGATTTCACAGTCTATGTGTAACATGTATACGAGCCAGTTGGCTTATTTTTTCGGTACTACAGAAGAGAGATTAATTTGTTGATTTCATATCACGATTGTATTGTAAATTTCCGTATTCATGCTTCTGTCTAGGTTAATCATTATTAGCTAAAACTGTCTTCCAAAGGGTTGTTGTTGGTGATAGTTAACTCTGGTTCGCCAGACCAAGCAGAACCAATGAGTGCAAAATAAACCACCGCCTTGTTAGGGTTTTCCTATAGGTTCCCTACATCGCCAATGTTATGTCGCTAAGTATAACCTGTGCAGTGCAACGCTCCACTATGTATGAAATGTTCTGTGGGCCTGTTACTGTACCAGAACAAATGTTATCGGTTACTCCACCTAATCCAAAGCTAGGTTGATAACTTGGAAGGGCTTGGTGATGTCCTGATCTTAGCTTAGGTAGATAAGAATATCTCTGATGGGTGTATGCCGGGAGGGTCGTCTTGTGGTTATAAGTTACCTAGAGACAAATGTGTTAGTGGATCTTGCCCTGCCGCTAGCAGGGTTTGACAAGAACAGAGATGTTTTATGTTAGTGTAGGCTGCCACGTAGAAATGTTTTCCTCACATGTTAACGTATTCTCTGACTGAGAGGTCTTGAGTTTCAGACTGTGAGTGGTCTATGGACCAAAACTGGTGAAGCCAGTGATGATGTGTAGTGTTGGTCTGTATGGTCTGCAAATAATGGGTGTTAGATAAGATAGGAGCCCATGCTGGGAATCATAGTACATCTCTGATATGATACAATTCTTGCAGAAGTGGGAGATTGTTCTTTTTTCTTGTTATTCAAACTCTGTTCCTGTAAGCGCCTTATATGCATTTAGTCCGCAGGGTGCATCACTGCAAGCCTAGAACTGCAGCTAATATTACCTGAAGACCAGAAGGCGATTGTGACTTACATCACCTAAATCAGTTTTTAAAAAGTCACTCTCCACTTTTCGTTTGACGTCAGTTGGTGCCTAATGGCCTCTTACTGATCATATGATGGCATCTGAGCTCATTTCAGCGACTTTCCCCACTCATCTCTCCCCATCTGGTCATTTTTCTTAATGCAGTCCCCCTGAATTTCGAAAGTTGAAACACGCACCCCGACTAGGGTATTGCAGACAGCATCTTAAAAATTTGCATACCAATCCTGTAATGTATGGTTATTCATTTCATCATGCTAAAATATCTGTGAAGGAAATACAAAATTAGATTTTTTTTTTTTTCACCAAACTAAAACCGTTGAGCTTAACTGCATAATGAGTAAAGTGTGAGATGTTATATTTAAGAAAGACATACACATCCGTCAACATTTTCTCTTTCATATAAGGGAAGCAAAACTAATTTCTGACGTCATAAGAAAATCGATATATATATATATATATATATATATATATATATATATATATATATATATATATATATATATATATATATATATATATATATATATATATACATATATATTTGCATGCCAAGAACGCGCGAGTTTTCCTATTTTTTCTGTTAACTTAGTTTATGGGTTAATGTCTTGCAAGAGGTTTTTGAAGATGTGTCCAGTGTCATATGCTACTCCAAGGAGGAGTTATACGACACAGGTAATCCATAAATGTGATGTTAGCAGTGTATCGGTGCAGTTGACTGTCACTGATGACGAATATTGTGGTGGATTTGGCTGGCACAATCGCCAGCTTGTCCTCGACCCATGCCTGAAGTGTATTGAGGTAATCTTGATGCAGTTAGCAGACTGTGTCTGCAATGCAGTGTGAGGTTGTTATAGTAATAACATCTGCATATGGAACAATAATTGTGAGTGGCCGCTCTGTTGGAATACCATGCATATGTAAGTCGAAAAATGTAAGTGAGAGAATGGAGCTCTGTACATCCCTGTTAGGGAAATTTAATGTTCATGATGACTTGCCCTGGTAGGTAACGCATGCTTGTGTGCTTGACAGATAGGGTAATACCATGCAGTGGTGTTAAATAGAGTACATGGACCGGATTACCTTATTTATTTATTTTCCCCATTAAAAAAAAAAAAACACTATACTTTGGAAACATACTGTGCAGGGAACATGAGTTTAAGGCCATTGTAACTGACGATGTGATACAAAAACTAGTCCCCAACGCACCCTGATAAGATGCTACATAAGTCAGTTGTTTCATAATAACTTTGCTTTGTGTTACTGAAATTCATTCAGAATTCTAATATATGTCTTGTTAGAGTAGAAGGATTCAGTAATGAAATACATCATGAGAGGAACCATAATACTTTTTTTCTGAACTTGTCATGACAATATGGGAGTCACTCTGAAGAACCCCTTTGTAACAGGAGGACGATTGCACCAGTCCTCTCCTGCCTCGGTATGTCCGAACATGAACTTACGATCTTCTGGGTCTCCAACCCATGGTTTCAGTACGAGTTTCAGAATGAGTTAAAGTTTCAGTCTGAGTATATGTTTGAGTTTGTGGTAAGATGAGTCCTGGGAGAATGGTGAAATAGGTGGTATTAGTTGTAAGTAATTATCACCCAAAACTGGATGATGTTTGCTGCTAACCACCATATCCAAGGAACTTACAAAATTCCAGAGTCAAAGAAGATGGCCCAGGTACCAGTATCACATCTATGCCAAGACCAGGATGACTTATAAGTAGTGTGCCAGGGTAATATATACTGTACTATGTTAAGTTCTTTTTTTTTTTTTGGATTATATGACGGAAGTGTTAGCATCTTTGCTTAGTGCTACAAATGGAAGCAGTGGGTCCTTCTTTGGATAATAAAATAGTAAGTAACATTTCTTAATCTTTCATGGTAAGCTCATTGCCGCCTTATCTGGGAGGTCAGCAAGGTGGCTTCAGCTGAGGAAATGTTACGGGATATGCAGTGATCAATACCCCACTGCCTCACAAAGCCCGTACAAAGATGGCTGAGGCCCATCACACGACCAGTGGGTACCATGGTCCCCACCGGAGCCCCAGTTGACTGTGGTGACTGATTCCTCTAACCATGGTGCGAGTGTGCACTGGTCACTGATGCATCAGTTGCAAGAAGTGTGGTTAAAAAGGACAGGGCTTCTCAGAAATAAGGGTGGTTCTCCTAGCCCTGGAGGAGATCCATTCCTCACCAGGAATGGCAGTTCACCTCCAGATGGACGTTCAGGTGATGATGCACTGCATAAACAAGCAGGGTACCTTCAAGTCCGAGGTTTTGCTTAACTTGACAGGAGGTTCTGCAGTGAGCCTACTGTTGCCAAGTGTTCCTATTGACTCCATATGTGCCTAGCGAGGAGAACCAGTGCACTCTTGAGGTTAAGCCAGCCTCTGCTTAATGGACTCTCAGGAGAGGCATGTCCAATTCATTTATTATTTGGTGGGACCAACCCCAGATTGGCTTCTTCACAGCCAGGGATATGTACCTACTTCTTCTTTAAGTGCCTAGAGCAAACGCTGACAGGAGGTCTGGATATGTTAAATGAGGAGCTGAACACGTTGAAGTTTGTGTATTTACTCCCCAGTTAGTGACCAAAGTCCTAGACCACCTGGAAGCTCTGAGCCCTCACTCATGGTGTGTCTGTGGTGGGCTATATCCTTTCATTACCTGTTGACTGCCATACGGGATATCCTACATGCATAACATGCCTTCAACAAACAGCACCAGTCCTGCTAGAGTGCATTCTGTCACTTTTGGCCATATTTGAGCAACCCACCAGTGATGGAGTTCGTGGTCCTGTCCCTCCTGTTGATCTCACACATAGGAGAGGCAGAAGCAGTGACACCATCGCAGTTCATTTTGTTTTTTTGTTTTTTTGTGCAAGAAAGAAGGAACCAAAGGCCAAGTGCCCGCAAGACTGTTCCCTCCAAGAAAAAACAAAAACAAAATAACAGAGAGCCAAATTCATGATCCGATAATTTCAAGATGCCTGGACACACTGCGTTTGACAGACTGGAGATCATAGGCAGTAGGATATACAGACAGAGGGAGACAGTTCCAGAGTTTACCTGTTGCATACATGAAGGACTGGGAGTAGTGGTTAACACTTGCATTAGAGAGTTGGACAGAAAAGGGATGAGCGTTTGTTGCTAGATGAGTGCTTCACAACTACCGTAGGTGTGAAGGGATGCAAGCAGACAATTCAGAGGAGCAGTGACCACTGAAGTATCAGTTGTCCTCGTGGAACCCTTGTGGTATGGTCTGCCATTAAGTCTCGTCAGTGCCATCTCCCTACTGAGACGGGGATTCTTTCACCATTGTCAGTATCACTGCAGTCCTTGACTCACTTGTCTTCCCTCACCTCAAGAAGATGGACCAGAATATTCCAAATCGGGTTGATAGCATTCCTGCCACATTTCCCCAGGTCATTAGCTAAGAACAATAGGGAAGATTTTCACCTGGGCTTTCTGATGATTCAGTGTTGGAGGATGAACATCACCCATCACTCTGTACATACTCACTGTGTTGTGGTGAGGGCACCGACATAGGTTCTCGTTTACAGCAACTCAGGTGTCACTTTCTCAAAGTGGGCTATGTACAAGCTCATGCGGGAGGCGATTTTCGAAAAAGATCTAAGCAGAGGCCTGAAGATGCATGAATTATGGGGAACAGTGGCATCCTTGGCATTTCTAAAGATGTACTCCTTATCCTTGGTGCAATAGGGAGTGAAGCTCAAGTACATCATTCATCACGAGTTACCTCAACAGTGATCTCCAAGATACCCCACATGTCGCACTATAGGTCTCCAATTGGAGATGGGGAGGGAAGTGGCACACTGTGCAACCGAATCGGAGTGTGCCACGATGAAGATGGTCGAAGCAACCCTCACGACAGTCAATCCTCGGGTACTGGGGCCGCATCTTGCATTGAGTTCCTCCTCTCTGAGATATCTCTGATCAGTGAGCATTATTGTATGGGGCCGTTCTCTCTCTCTCTCTCTCTTTCTCTCTCTCTCTCTCTCTTTCTGTCTTGCGTCACTGGTACTATACCTCACCCACTTTACTAGACCCATGCAAATAGTATCTATTGCGTTAACACAACCCTCATTGATAATAATGCATCTTGCAAGTTTCACACTCCATTACCACCCAGAACTGCGACGAAGTGTTTATCTAGGCGGTTTTTCTTTCGGAAAGGGAGGGGAGGAAGAGGGGAGGTGGTTCATAGAACATTATATAGCCTATAATCCCTGTACATCTGTCTGCTATCCTGGCTGTCTACCAACAAACAAATAAATCCAAAACATAGCCTCCCCCCCCCTCTCTCTCTCCCTCTCACACACACACACACACACACACACACACACACACACACACACACACACACACACACACACACACACACACACACACATACACACACACACACACACACACACACACACACACACACACACACACACACACACACACACACACACACACACACACATCCAGTCACAACAAGCCAGATGAGTTGCTGAATGCTGTGTTGTCGCTTATTGTTAAGACTTTTAAAGTAAGTCACAGAGTCATATGTTTGTGGATTTAAGTTTGCCACTGTACTCAGTCCATCTGAGGTTAGCTTCTGGCATATGTTGTTTGTAACGAAATCGTCCTGTATACAGAAACATTTTTCTTTTTAATTTTCCACCGAGCTACGGGAAATATGCCACAAAATGACCACAAATCTGCTCCAGGTTACAGTGAACCAGTTACAGTTTCCATTCCTTCGCGTGTCGCATTGCATAATAGGTGTCTAGTGGTAGACACTTAAGTGTGTGAAGGTCGTGCCAATTGCACAGTACTTTGAGTTCAATAGGTGACCAGGGACATTTATTATCATATGGGGTGCTTTCACGAGCGATAATGTTTTGGACTACAGTAGCCTATTCTCGAATCTCTTAGCCACTCCCCGAGGAGATTGATAATGGATGGCTGGTACACCCTTTTCTATTTATTTATTTACTTAATTATTATCATTATTATTATTATTATTATTATTATTAGCAGTAGTAGTAGTAGTAGTAGTAGTGGTAGTAGTAGTAGTAGTATCATTATTAATATTATTATTACAGCTTATCTCTCTCTTGTACGGTATTTGTATGTTTATAATTACATACAAACTGTATTTTAAAAATTTTTACGTGCCATATGTTGAAGTAGTCTAGTAAAGGAGAGATACTAGAGGGGCTTATAAGGCTATCGGCACATGGCCCAAAGTAACCCTAATTACCTCAGTCAGTTGCATTCGATGCCGTCTTTCTATTACATCCCTGCCATCTTGAGACGATCATTTCCAGGTCAGGAAGACTATCCAGACTGAAGAAGTTAGGTATATTATGTCCCCGATGAACCCCTTTGTATCAAGATGCCTCCCATAAACCATGTTTAGTCGTCTGTTGGTTACAAGACATGATTAAAAACACGTCATGGCACTGCATGTATACCCTTAGTCATCGCACTGATAACGAGTGAATTTATTTCACATCCTTTCCTAACTACCCATCCACTCCCCCCCCCCCTTAATCCGTTCACCATAATGATTTTATTTTCTAATTTTAATCTCACAAAGTTAACATTTTGCCGCCAGAGGTTTAATCACACTAATAACGAGAGAACTACGTTATTTTGAGCACAAACCTTCTACCCCCATACCCCTATCTCTGTAATGACTCTGGTAACGACTGAACTACCTCACACATAGTACCGGTACTCACACTGCTTTATCGACTAATCTACCTCTCCAGTCCAAGCTCCATCCACTTTATCTGTCTGACTGCTGTTTATGCTCTTCACCTGAGTAAAATCAGCTGGAATTAGTTGGAATAAATTACAAATCTCATAAAGTGAGGCCATGCTGATAATTCAAATTATATAGGATTATAAACCTCTCAGGTTCCAGTCACTCACAGCTGAATAAAACCGGCTGGCGTTAGGTGAAGAAGAACGAAAGTTGTCCAGACCATGAGAGTTAATATATTCTGCTGGGTGGAGGGTTTAAGATACGTTAACCTTTATGACGGTAGCAAGATCAAGAAAAAAGTTCGCATTTCCTGTCCGAAGAGTTAATCACACTATTAACAGGAGAAGTACTCCATTTTATGTACCCTTTCCCTTCACGACTATAATCAAACATCAAAATTTAAAACTCTGTTTCATTAACGACGTTTTTATTAATGTAATTTTCAAATCATAAACAGATGAGGATTTGTATTTCAATCAGATTTTCTTGATGCTTAAGAGTTTTAAGGGATTATCTTAGTTTAGATTATGTCTCTGTCACACACACTCACACACACACACACACACACACACACACACACACACACAGTATGTACAGCCCCCATCTCTCTCTCTCTCTCACTCTCACTCTCTGTTTCACTGTGGTCACGTGAGGTGGTTAACAGAACAACTGCGGAAGGAGAGGTTAGTCACTCCTGTACGAAGATATCACAGGTGTACATTGAAAAAAAATGATTCTGATTATTTTATGCAATTTTTATTTATTTTTGGGCGCTGAATTAAAAAACGAAAACCATTTCTCTCCAGCATGTGATTTTTTTTTTTCAGGAAACCCATTTTTTAAATTTCATTTTATCTCATTTCGCACAACATGATTACTAACATGTGGATATTTTATTACAATGAAAATATTTATGAACTTAGTGTTTCCTAATATTATAATCTATGTTTCAAACAACACAGTTATTTTATTTTATGATAAGTTATAATATAGCTGGAACACATCAGCAATAAGACATATATCACATGGACCTGATCTACCAATCCCAACTTCACATTATAGACTTTATTATGTAGAAACTCACTCAGAGGAAGAAAGTGCTGCGGTAGACAATGAAGAGTTTGTCCCAAAGTGTTCAAGCAATGAGCCACAGCCATTCTCTCAGGATGAACTTAATGATTTAGTAAGAGACCTCGGTCTCCCCAGAGATGCTGCAGAGCTCTTGGGGTCCCGATTAAAAGATAAAAACTTATTACATCAGACAGAACTTTCTCTCGGCACCGAAACAGAGGAAAAGAATTTGCACCATATTTCAAGAAACACAGATCCATGGTTTATTGCACTGACGTAAATGACGTAGTGCAGGAACTTGGCAGAGATCATAATGCTGAAGAATGGAGAGTATTAGATTCATTTAAAAGAAGCCTGAAAAGGGGTACTTCATAATGGTAATAAATATGCATCAACAGTTGTTGTTTATTCTGTGCATTTAGAAGAAACGTGCCAGAATTCGACAAATCTTCACGAGAAAATCAATTACAATGAACACCGTTGGTTCATAAGTGGGGGCCTGAAAGTTTTGTGTATCTTACTGGGTCAGCAGTCAGGGTACAAAAAAATTCCCATGTTTTCTCACTGAATGGGACAGCAGAGCCATGATTTACACTGGGTTCAGATGGAATGGCCAAGTAGAAATAATCCACAGTTTGGTGCCAAAAACATCATTAGAT
Organism: Coenobita brevimanus; assembly: GCF_032717465.1. Lineage (NCBI taxonomy): Eukaryota > Metazoa > Arthropoda > Malacostraca > Decapoda > Coenobitidae > Coenobita > Coenobita brevimanus. Next base: position 23,441,866 of record NC_137054.1, on the reverse strand, counting down.
CTAGTTTAATTAATCCAAATCAGGTGCTTCTTCCATCGCCTCATATCTAGCTTGGATTAATGAAGCAGCTCGTCAAAGCGGTATCAAAAGATGGAACCTGTTTTATGTATTTATGCCAGAAGTTTCCTGGTTTGTCTGAAAGTAAACTGAAAGAGGGCGAATTTACTGGACCTGATAGAAAACTGATTTCTTATCCAGAATTTCATGATGCGATGAACGACCTGGAACGAGAGGCTTGGATATAATTCAAAGAAGTAATTTCTAAGTTTTTAGGTAACAATAAGGACCTAAATTACAGAGAAACTGAGAGAAATTAGTTGGTCAAGTTTATGGACTTGGGATGCAACATGAGTCTCAAAGTCCACTTTTTGGATTCGCATTTGAAATTTTCCCCCGAAAATCTTGAAGTGGAGAGTGAAGAACAGTGTGAAAGATGTCATCGGGATATCAAGGACTTGGAAAAAAGATATCAGGGACGTTGGGATGTCAGTATGACTGCGGACTAATTTTAGATGATTATAGTTACGCACCAGAAAAAGTGCACAAACGACTGGCCACCAAAGTTTTAGAGCACTAAAACTGAGAAGTTACAAAGACTAGAGAAGTATGTGAGTCATGGATTATACAGTATTGTTTCCTTTATGTATATGATTAAAAAATTACATTTACTAGATACTGTACATTCATTTTCAATCAATTTGGAGCAGTATTCTACAGTATAGATCGATTAACATTTATATTTTGCTATTGTTTAATTAATTAATTTTTTTATTAACATATGATGTGATGGAAGCATTCTAAATTTATTTTGTGTATTGTGTTCATAAGTGCAATAAAAAATAACTATTCAGAATTAATACAACTTTTTGCAGACCTGTGTAGTTTCCTCAATTGTTCGAGTCCTATGATGTTTTAGTTTTATTTTCACTACCATCATCTATTTTATTTAGCTGAATAGACACTAGTTAAAGTGAAAAGGATGATCTGCCATGTCCAGTAAAAAAAAAAAAAAAGTACTCAGTTAACTAAAATACGTCATCCGATTGAAAGGGGTTAAGTTGAGCAAAGGCTCCCAGTGGTAGGTTATAGTTAAAATGGTGTGTGGGAGGGATGCCTTCGCGCTGTGGCACCGTTATTTCTGGGTGTCTCTGCTGCTTGGTTACACAAAGCTCCTTTAACTCGCCTCTGTGTTCCTCGAAAGGAAGATGACAGACCGAGAAGGGCGACATCAGGCTGAAATTCAGGTTCACATTCGGATGAGCCTGGGGCAACAACAACATCTAGAGGGAATACAGTAGAAGGTAACCTTACAGAAGGAATTAGGTGAGATGACATATAACTCGCCCAGTACGGGGGTCTCTCCCAAGTTGAATAATGTCACCCACGGCTGCCAAAATGAATCAGTCTTGACGTTACCACATTCAAAGAGTTAAACAGTCCTCTACTATGACTTTCTTTTTTTTTTTCTTTTTTTTTTAGTCCTTCGAAAAGTTTTATTTCAAGTAAGGAAAGTTTCACAGAGTAGAAGGGTTAAATATGGCCGTCGTTAAACAATTCAATACCAGAGGCAGTTAGTAAGTGCAATGAAAATAAAAGGTAACAGCAAAATATGATGTATCATAATCAAGGATTAACAAATTGCAAGTTGATAGAAAAAGGTGTGAAAAATTGAGAACAAGAAGGTTCTAGGGTTGCTAAAACAGATAATCAGTTACTGCTAGGTCTCTACCTTTCCTCAGGAAATATCCCGCAGTAGTAGGCTTACATTCTGGTACCCACTCGTTAGGCTAGGTGAATAGAAAATAAGGAAATAATCTGAGTGAAGAAGTATGACAGTTCTGAGGACAAGGTGTGAAATAACGAGAATAAATTAAAAGAACACGACATGCTTTGGGGAAGAGTGATGATCGTTAGGCTTGCAAGAGCTGGTTAGGCGACCGTTCTGGATTTCGTCGCGAGTATCGTGTGACCAAATAATGCTGATGGTTAAGTTAATTAGGCTGATAGAAATTCTCTGCTTTGCCAACTTTCCCCTACTTTGCTGCAACAGCTATTGTGTGTGTGTGTGTGTGTGTGTGTGTGTGTGTGTGTGTGTGTGTGTGTGTGTGTGTGTCTGTGTGTGTGTTTTCGGGGACTAATCAACGTTCGAAAAAAAAAATGAAAATTTCCTGTTTCTTGTAAAACTGAGAATATATATATATATATATATATATATATATATATATATATATATATATATATATATATATATATATATATATATATATATATGGAGCCTCTGTGGTACGGTGGTAAAGTGTGCGTTTCGTACAAGGGTGAGCCAGGGTTCGCGTCCCGCCAGGGTAATAAACTTTGGGAGTGTTCATCCGGCCACGTATTGCATTGACGGACACAAGGGGTGCTGTGGTTGAACCAGTGTCGCTTACTGTAAAGTATGCTTGCACCCAGTCGGCTTGCGCGGGCCGATTACACTTGGTTCACAGGCTACACACACAATCAAAGCCACTCCAACGCTACAATTACACTTATAAGCACTTCTCACCCTACATACAATCTCTACCAGACAGCCTAAGCCACTTGGTAGAGATACATTGGCTGTATCGTCCAGACTTCGGTCGGGATTGGCCGGTCCTGCAGTGGATACTAAAACGGCTGCTGCTGCTGCTGCTATATATATATATATATATATATATATATATATATATATATATATATGTGTGTGTGTGTGTATAGAGAGCTGCATTGTTTGTTTGTCCTATCACGCCCAAACCAAGGGCCAGAGATCCCAAGACCCATATATATTCTGAATCAGGGTGAGCCAGGGATGGTTGTGGGGGGGTAAAAAGTCAGATCTGGGTCATTTGAGGTCACCAGTAGTGTGTTAGCCTTTTTGGCCTGGGCAAAGCCGGGTACCCCTGCAGCCCAGTTTTTGGCATGGAAACTCACATGATCTTCATTTCGGACTTAGGCTATGTGAGGTTAACCTCCGAAGTCGTTTGAGGTCACCGGTCGGAGGTCATTTGAGGTCAACAGTAACAGTAAACAAGTACGCACAAATACTGCGCTTTGCTCTGCAATAGCAGAAATAGAAAATTCCTGGTCCTCTTATAATCCCTCTTCAAAAGCATACGAGGTACTCCACATGGTCCTTCTGGAGTAGAAAGACTGAACTAGAACAAATAGGATTATAGTATTCGCCTTTTTTGCCCGGACAATGCCGGGTACCCCTGCTAGTAATAGAGAGAGAGAGAGAGAGAGAGAGAGAGAGAGAGTAATGATTTTGTCACGCTGATAAATTAATGTGAGAGAGACTATGGTACAAATCACTTCTCTGTTCTGCCTTTCTCTTTGTTTCTTTATACATCTTTTGTCACGTACTACAGGGTGTTCCAACACCTTAGCCCCCCCCTGCCCAGCTTAAATTAAAAAAGGTAGAAAGGAAACAAATATATGACAGAATAGCTGTATTAATTGCCAACACATGTGCACACTTGTAAGAATTTATATCAATATTTGGTGTGCCCACCGGCCGCTGCTCGAACTGCTTCCAATCGTGCCGGGTAAGATTCCAGGAGTGACACAAACAACTCGTGGTCGAACTCCATTTCTTCGAGGACATTGGCCACAGTAAGCAGGAGGTCTTCCCCGGCGTTCTGAAGACGTTGTTCAACCCTGTCCTTAAGTATTGCTCCCAAATGTTCACAGGCGTTGAGGTCAGGCGATGCTCCGGGCCACTCATCATTTCCGAAAAAATCAACTTTGTTTGCCTTCAGAAGATTTTGCGTTGCCAGAGCACTCATGCACGGAGCTCGATCGTGCAGAAATGTGGTTTCCTTGATGCTAAGGACATTTTCTGAGCTTTTTAGGAATGGAATGACATGTTGAATCAACACAATGTCTCGGAAGTATCTTCCATTCCATGATTGTCCTTGTTCTTTGACGACCCACATCAACCTTTTCGTCGTGAACATCAAAAAGATACCAACACATCGTTCAGATTTTGATCTCTCTCGAATCTTCAGTTCTTTCGGAATGTCATCAGTGTTAAGAGCCCAAATTCTGTCGTTCTGAAAGTTGGGATGACGAACCTCATAAATAAAAAATTCATCTGAAGGAGCCAAGAAAAGGAAATCATCTGTTGTCCACTCGCTCAAAAACTCACAAGACCACATGAGATCCTCCACATTTTTCTGCGACAGTTTTGGCGCTGGAACCTGATGAAAAGCCTTGGCACCAATGGAGTGAAGAAACCTGTGGATGCTTGCAAGACTCTTTTTCTTCCCTTGAATCCGTTCAATCTCCTTTTGAAGCCCGCGGATACTTTTTTTCTCTCTAGCAAGCGACTCGGTGATGATTTCCTTGCTTTCCTGAGACAAGCTTTCTGCCACTTGAGCAGGCCGCCTGTCCATTTCGCAGTCAAATGGATCACGATTCCAATTACGTTTGACAAAGTCTTCAGATCTCTTCAAGCATCTGGCAACCCAGGATCGGGATATGGTTCCTGCCGGCTGATCTTTGGCGATGCGAAAAGTGATGGCCATAATGCGGCATATCCACCTCAATTTCTCTGAATCATTCACCAAAGACATGTTTCACAAAATCTGTAATAAAAAGAGAAATAATTATTAGATTACCATAAAATTTGGTATTTGAATAAGCAATTAAATGTACTTTCCTACTGTATTAGTGATTTTAGTTAGTGACGACCCAGTTATGCTGCGCACGGGGGGGGCTAAGGTGTTGGAACACCCTGTAGTACGTGCTAGGTAGTACCTGGATAGACCGATACAAGAAATACCCGAAGCTGCAGCCTCCCTGCTTTGCCAACCTTTTCTCTTTTTAATACTGTTTCCGTCATTCTGATAAACAAGCAAAAACAATGAACTTTTTCCACATTAATAATGCTTCGGTCACGCTGATGAACGAAAAAAAAAAAAAATAGGCACAACTATCCTACGTTCTTAATCATTAGTTTCTATTTAATTATTCTGTTGTCACATTCATGGATGAGACATAAAATGATACACATAAAAGAAATACTCGTGGCTACAACTTCCCTATTCAGCTAGAATTTTCTCTCCCCCTGTGTAGGTGATGTTTTAGTCATGCCCTTTCCAGATTACCCTTCCCATAGGGCGGCTGGCAGCTGTCCTTCCTCTGTAATCTGGCTGCCCCTCTTATTTGCATCTCATCCTACGCTACACAACACTACACAACTCTCTCACTCGTTTCTCCAGTTCTTTCACTTCTTTCTCTTGCTGAACACTTTCCTATTGATATCATGCGTTTTTCTTGTTTTTATTTTTTTTACTAACCTCTTGATCGTTACTTCTCATTTGCATCCAACGCTGCGCAGCAACTCTTTCTCCTCCATTTCTCACTCACTTCTTATTCAACACTTCCTCATTCATTTCATTCTTCCTTCTCTCTCATTTTTCCTTTTCTGGCCCAATTTTCTCTGCATGAACCCCTTTTCAATATCATTTTAAAAATCATTATATGCCTCGACTTCTCCCTCCCTCCTACATTTCCCACTCACCACCCTCGTCTTAAATACTACTTACAGTTTACTGCATTGCTCTTCCTTCCTTTAGTTGCCTTTCACCTTCATTTTTCATTAAAAAAAAAACGCCTTTATCATTATTTGCCCACTTCCCTCTCTCTCCTCCTTTCACTTATTTCTCCCTCCTCCTTTTCTCATAGAAAATTTGTAAAATTTCATTTCTTACTTCATTCTAGCATTTCGAATGCAACTTTCATTTCTCTTTGGTTTCATTTTCATTTAGCATCATTTTCTCTCCATTATTTTTTTTCATTTCAATCTCGTTCTATAACTCAGGATAGCCTTCCTCCATTCACTTAATTTTTATCCACTTATCTCTTCTCTTTCATACTCCTTCAGCAAGTTTGTTCCCTCTCACTCTCGTTTGCATCCCATCGTATGCCACTTCATTTCCTTACTTCTTCAGTTCTCATCCACAGTGTTCCTAAACTTTACTACACACACCTCCACATTGAGTCACATCTCTCTCTTCCGTTTCTCATTCTTATCTCTCATACTTGTAATATGTTCTTGCATATCTTCACTAACCTCTCTCTCTCTCTCTCTCTCTCTCTCTCTCTCTCTGCATCTTGTGTCACATCACGTCAGGTCGGGATGATGATGATGATGATGATTCACCAAACCCCCTGCCTCACTCACGTTTTCATTTTTCACATGTTCTTTCTTCCTGAACACCAATTTACTTATTTGCGTACTATTCTACCCCACACGTCTCCCATCTTCCTCCATGCTTCATTCAGTTTGTCTTCTTTAACATTTTCTTTCTCATTTGCATCCCAAACTACCCCACATCACACCTTTCCCTCCATCCTCCATTCCCCATTCACTCCTCTCTTGATTAGCACGGTCTTAATTATTTGTAGACTGTGCCACACCCCTCCCTTCCCTCCTCCATTCCTTACTCATTTGCTTTTTGCTAAACATGTTCTTATCCACTTCGTCCTTTCTATTTTTTTTTTTTTACTCACTTCTGCCTTTCCCCACGCTCCTCAATTGCTCACTCACATTTCTCTATTCGAAAACATATATTGCTGATTGCGTATTTCCATCTACCATCTTTTACACACTTTTCGCTCCTCTTTCACATTGTTCACATGTAATTCATTTCCCCACTTATAGTCACAAGTTCCCCTCCTCTCCGTCCTCCATTTCTCACTCGGTTTTTTCTTCCTCGAGTCTTTTTTTTTTTTTTTTCCCTTATTTGTAGCTGCTTTGGCTTGCACTTTCTTTCATTTCTCTTACACCTTATCTGCCTCAGCATTTTGTAATTTCCTACAACCTCCTATTTTCCTTTCCTTTCACTCGAATTTATTTTTCCTCTCTTACGCTACCAATCTTTACTTACCCTGCCTTTCATCTACATCCTGCACCAAACCTTTCTTTTTTTTCTCATTCACCTCTCTCTTTAGCACTATATTAATCTTATTTCCTACAGACTCATTTACTCATCTTCCACAGTAAAGATTGTCTTGAAAAATTTTCAAATCTATTTCAGTAAAATAATTTAAGTGAATACTTTAGACCAAAGCAGCACCAGATTAATGGGAGCAAATGACAGAGTAGGTAACAGCTTAAGTTAATTTAGAATGAATGAATATGGATTTTTATATAGAATGTGCTGGATGTTTGCTCAGGTGTGCTAAGAAGTTCTATGATTTTGCAAAAGTGTCAGCTAACTTTGTGAGAAAGGAATTGCATGGTGAATTGTGAAAGCAGACATTTGTTGTAGAAGAACTGAAGAAGGAAAGAAATGAAAATACGAACTACACAAACAATGGAGGTACACACGACAAGGGCTGGGCTGCACACTTTATTTATCTCGAGAGTCAACGAAAGATTCTTTATATACCAGGCAAGGCAAAACACATACTTTGAAAGGATAGTTAAGACGGTGAAATGGAGATAAGAATTTCTACAACTTGGATGATCAGTTAATGGATGAATGATCCAAATCACTCGATATTAATCTGATATACCAGCTGAGTAAACACACACACACACACACACACACACACACACACACACACGAGTATATATCCAATCGTTGCAAAACTACTATTATTACTGACTTAATGGGGGAAACTGGTCTCCCTCATAGTTCACATAAGGTGATTGATAACTGTAGCTCCGTTACGGTTGAAAATTGGTTCCATGTTGATATAGTACTTTTTTACTCAAAGTAAACCCTCGAAACACATTTTGAAGTTAGTGTGTCAAGTGCCGGGAGACCGTTAACTATATATATATATATATATATATATATATATATATATATATATATATATCCAGACGCCTGAATTCCGGAAGTGGTGGGCTCAGACGAATCTCTTCCATATCACCCTGTCCTTGCCGTCAGGCTGGTCTCGCTCCCTGCAGCTTGAAGCCCTGTGAATCATATACCTCTACATCCCGGATCTCCACCTCGTCCTCAGTTTTCCCCTTCTCTTAAACCTCTACACCTTACTGACAAACACTTTTGCTGTTAGTCTCTCAATATCTAGTCTTTTCACTTTGGCAAAATCATCTCTAGCTACTTATCCTAATGCTTTCTAACATACTTATATAAATAACAAAGCTCTCTTTCTTTTCCTTATTAGTCTGCCTGTCTCTCCACATAACTCCAAATGAGCTCTCTTAAATAACTCACTACCACTCCTCTCTCCTATGATTTGTATCCTTTCTGGAGGCAAAACTTCACATCCATGAGCCAAAATGAGGATGCTGCGCGATTTCTTTACTTCTATATTCACATACCTATTTTACGCCATTGCTTTCAATGAACCTGCAGCCTGTTTTCTCTCTTGTATCCTTTCACACGCCTCATCCCCTAACTTCTTTCCTCACTCATCACACTACCTATAATTTTGAAGGCACTCACGTTCTCTAATTCCTGATGGTTCAGTCTCACTTGCATTCTGTAACTTTATTGCTTTCAAAGACTACAGCCTTTCTTTGTGCTAGTTTCATTTTTTATTTCGTTTTTTTACACACACTTCGAAGCTCAGTAAGCAACCCTTGGGACTGTCGGTCATCTTCGTTCAACAATACAGTATCACTTGCATACAACAGTACAGCCAGTTTTCAAACCTACCCTCTCTCACGCAGGGCACTCCAGCACTCACTGCTCTTATTTGTTAATAGTGAACAGACATGATACATCCCTGCATCAGAGTAATACTCATATCCAAGTGCTCACTTGGTTCATCCTCCATACATACCGACGCACTCTTACACATCCTCTAAACAGCATTCAATGAAATCCCACTTTCTATTCACAATTACAGTACCTTCCTCATTACATATCTAACTCTTGCCTCATGCCTCCTCCATATATATATATTTACTAAACATCTGAGAACGTATGTCTGCTCATAACCCTCTCCTTCGCAAAACATATTCTCCCGTCCCCAACTAATGTCTCCGTTTTCCCCCTAACGTTGATGACAAGTAACCTGCTATGTACTGTATATCTTTCCAATTACACTGATAAGACGAGCTCCCCAAAATTTGCCACACACTTTTAATTTATTTTTGCTTTCATTTTGTATAGGGGAACAACGAACAAGTTCAACTTGGGTACGATTTCTCTGTAAATCGTAAGAAATATTTCTGGAAAGATGTAAAGAGAGTTAGACACCGTGTTAAGGAAGTTAGTCGGGGAGTGAAAAATAAAATTGGTAGACTACTGGTGGAGAAGGGAGAAAAAGTGAACAAATGGAAAGAACACTTTAATGAATTGTTGAACATAGAGAATTAAAGCAATGCGAGTATAAGTGGCTGAGGAATGGATGGGAGAAGGAGGGATGTGAGAAGATAGAAGAAATCAGTAATACAGAAGTTGTGGAGGTGTGGTAGGTCTCCATATTATAATTGCAAATCATACTAGATAGATAGATAAATAGATAGATAGAGAGACAGATAGAAGCAGGAAGTCAAATGATGAGAAGGTGTTGTGTTTGCGAGAAGCGAGCAGCGCTAAACGCTTACACGGAGGAAAGCTGACGACAGCGGCCAGTAAGGAGATGATTCAGTTAGCTGTCAGCAGTCCTCTCGTGAGAAAGTTCTGTTGCCACGAGGAAGATACGTGACACACACACCCTACTACACGAGAATTTAGGAAAGAGAGCTCAGACCTAGATTAGCCACCGAACAGGCTAGACAGAAGGAGACAAGCGACCCTAGAGAGAGGTCGAGACGGAGATTAGCTTGAGAACAGAGAGAGAGAGAGAGATAGCGAGACAGGGAGGTAGCTACCCAGGACTTATACTATTATACCTGTTTAATATTTCCAAGACAAATAAAAATAGTCCCATACTATTCTTTACCTCTCCCGTCACTACATGACATCTGGTAGTGGAAACTACTACAAGATATAAAAGCCGCTCGACCACAAGTCTAAAATATACGCCTCTACAAGCAAATACAAAGTCGCTGCTTTATGATACAAAGTCTTTATGACATTTGGTAGCAGCGAACGTATACGAACCTCGTCTACGAATCAACATTAAATTCCTACAAAATATCAAGATTGACAACAACCAACAATATCAGCTCCTGCCCCCTCCGTCTCCCAGATCATTACGCTGATGCAGAGGTCAAGAGATCACTCGACGCCTTGCAAGTAGCTTAACGACAAACCAGCAAATCTGCGGACATCGTCTCCGAATTAAAAGCAAATTTCTACAAAAGCAACCGAGACTACAAGGTTAGCTTCAGTTCTACAAAGTCTACAGCCATCTACAATCAACTACAGCCATCTACAATCAACTACAATTAACAACTCTACGTCGTCTGTATAATCTTCTACACGCACCTACAAGTAGCGGCAGTCTTCATCCCACAACGAATAAATCACTAGAGAAAAGGACAGAGAAAACTTCCACATAGAATAAAGGGAACAAACAAACGAAGAGTGAGACACGATTTACAACTCATCTTACTCACTCGTCTTCACTCAAGTTACTCATCGCTACTCATTCACTCACCACAGCTACCAGTGTGGGAAGTTGAGGTCATCATGCGTGCTTGCTGAACAGACGCCACGTCAGTCAACACACCACCTGCACCACCACTCACACCATTTCCCACCACGGTAAAAATTAGTAAGTTACATAATTACTTCATTTATACAATACACAGTGATAGACAATAAGCTTCTGCACAAACATATAAAACGTGCTGTATAGTTACAGTTTAAATACACATACTTACTTCAGTTATCTGCATAACTCAAACACTAAATAATCACCAACAATAAATATTCTACACTGTATATATTCATTCATCTATTATAACATTTATTTACTACCAACGAGTGTTACCATTTATACCTACGTAAAATACGTGTTTCATACATACAACTATACATTAATTATATCTACAAAGTAATAAAGAAAATATACAATCACGGTTACTCAGTGAGCAATTAAAAGAACTGTATTAAACATTTATTAATTAAAGCTACCTAGTGGAAATATATAAATTAAGTTACAAGGTAACCTAGAGAAGAAAAAAAAAATGGCCAACACAAATGCCGTTAGCAAGAGTGAACATCTTCAACACAATCGTGAAGACAATGATTTCCACACAGTGCTGACACACATATTACTCACAAGAGGTACAGGTGAACAAGTCAGTGTGTATAGTTAATACTGTATATATGTATATATATTTTTTTTTACAAAATAACAAAATATGGGACTATATAATATCATTTTCAGTAGTATCTGTGCAATATAAACTAAACTTTAAAAAAGTATCCCAAGTAAATTAGCCAGTAATTATGTAACCATGAACAACATGGAAAAAAGTGTACACAAGCAAAGAGATACAAACTATAGAAAATCATACAAAAAAAAAAAAAAAAAAAAGAAAGAAAGAAAGAAAGGAAAGTAAAACAGAAAAAAGAGAAATAAAGTAAGATCACATAACAAACAAATGAAAATAAGTGTAAGTGTTACTACATAAGCCAAAATACCACATAAACTACAAACAAAAAAAAGCAAATTGTTGTCTCCACATACAAGTGGCACGACACATCATCACTATCATCGACCGCAGCATATGTTAGGACTGCAGTTATTACAATTGTTACTCCATATTATAATTATGTAACGACAAACGATTGCATTATGTTACACTTTGCCAATTATGTAACAGTTGCATTAACAAGATGTAACTTTTATGTAACTTTAACAACAATTATGTACCTACAAACGATATGTAACAATTATGTAACGACAAAACAGTTGAATTAACAAGATGTAACTTTTATGTAACTATAATTATAAGGCCAACACAATTATGCATTAACACAATATTTGGTAACAATTCATAAAATGTTACAATTATGTAGTACCACAATGTTAGTACAATATTATAAGTCATACAATTATAGCACAATTCTATATTACCAGTATCATCATACAAGTTAGGTGAAATATTAGACATTACTAAAGTGATAACTCAAATATGTAATGTATAACCTAGCAGTATTACCATTGCACAATTATATGCGTACGTCTGTTGTACATGCACGTCTTACAAGTGTTATACAACAACCATTGCATTTATTCAAATATGTATACAACTTGTTTAAATGTAATATTACTGAATAATCACTATTTACTATGAATAATATATGTATACAATATTCATACAATTATGTTACTTTACAATATTATGTATTTCACTTAATTAGCTTATAAGTTCATTATAATGTGTATGTAGTATGTATTAATATATATTATAACTATTAAATGTCGATGGTACGCCATTTTGCGCGGCAGAGCAATGTGGTAGGTCTCCATATTATAATTGCAAATCATACTAGATAGATAGATAAATAGATAGATAGAGAGACAGATAGAAGCAGGAAGTCAAATGATGAGAAGGTGTTGTGTTTGCGAGAAGCGAGCAGCGCTAAACGCTTACACGGAGGAAAGCTGACGACAGCGGCCAGTAAGGAGATGATTCAGTTAGCTGTCAGCAGTCCTCTCGTGAGAAAGTTCTGTTGCCACGAGGAAGATACGTGACACACACACCCTACTACACGAGAATTTAGGAAAGAGAGCTCAGACCTAGATTAGCCACCGAACAGGCTAGACAGAAGGAGACAAGCGACCCTAGAGAGAGGTCGAGACGGAGATTAGCTTGAGAACAGAGAGAGAGAGAGATAGCGAGACAGGGAGGTAGCTACCCAGGACTTATACTATTATACCTGTTTAATATTTCCAAGACAAATAAAAATAGTCCCATACTATTCTTTACCTCTCCCGTCACTACATGACATCTGGTGGGGAAACTACTACAAGATATAAAAGTCGCTCGACCACAAGTCTAAAATATACTTCTCTACAATTAACTACAAAGTCTTTATGACAGAGGCAATGAAGAAAGTCAAAATGGAGAAAGCCCCAGGAGTTGATGGAGTGTGGGTGAAATACTGAAGCATGGGGAAGATATAGTAGTAAAATGGATGTGGGAGATGTGCAGATTGGCCTGGACGAAAGGTAAAGTCCCGGAGAATTGGAAGTCATGTACATATAATTATTCCCCTGTACAATGGAAAAGCATAAAATGAAGTGTATGGAAATCATACAGGCATATGTCTTCTTGGTGTAATAGGTGAAGTATATGGTAGGGTACTTAGTGACAGAGTTAGGAAAATAACAGAGGAATTAGTTGCAGAAGAACAGGGAGGTTTTAGGAAGGGAAGAGGTTGTGTGGATCAGATATTCATTCTTAGGTCTTTAGTAGAAAAATTTCTAGAGAGGGGAAAGAGGCTGTATGCGGCCTTCATGGATTTGGAGAAAGCATATGACAGGGTGGATAGACAAGGATTGTGGAAAGTATTAAGAATATATGGAGTAAATGGGAAGTTGTTGATGGCCGTGAAAAGCATGCTAAGGCTGCAGCGCCTGTGGACAGTGAAGTGAGTGAATTTTTCTATTTGAAGGTTGGATTGAAACAGGGATGTGTCATGCCTCCATGGCTGTTAAATCTGAATATGGATGGCGTTATAAAAGAGATACAAGGTAGGACAGTGGATGCTGGAGCGACGCTAATGAGAAAGGGCAGTGTGTGGAAACTCCCTTTACTGTTGTTTGCAGTTGATACTGTGTTGTTAGGTGAAGACGAAGGGGAGCTGCAAGACTTGGTGAATGAGTCTGGGACAGTGTGTAAGAAACGCAATCTAAAGGTGAATGTAGGGAAGAGCAAAATTATGGTCTTGGAGAGAAATGAAGTCACTGAATGTACAGTGAGGTTGGGCGAAGAGGAAATGGAAAATATGAGTGCGTTTAAGCACTTGGGTAGTGTGATGAGTAACGATGCAAGTTTAGAGGGTGAAGTGCTTGAAAGGATACTACAAGGAATAAGGGTTTCTGGTTCTTTGAAAGCAGTGATATGAAACAGGGAAGTGTGCATGAAAGTGAAAAAGTTATTGCATGGCAGTATTGTGATACGGAAATGGCTTATTTGAGAGAAGCATGTGGAGTCATATGGAGAGACAGACTGACAAATGGGAAAGTAAAGGGGCATTGTGGTGTGGATGTGGATGTGATAGAGGCGTTAGGAGAAATACATTGAGCTGGTTTGGCCACGTGGAGCGGATAGAGGGCGAATGACTGATGAGCGTGCATGTGAATGAGGTGGAGAGGGCGAGAGGCAGGGGGAGCCAATGATGAGATGGAGAGATGGAGTGGAGAGGTATATGAGAGAGAGAGGGGTGTGAGATGGTAGCAGGGCAGTGAAATGGCGGAAGACAGGGCGACATGGAGGCGATTTGTTTGTAGCCACCCCTCACGGGATTACGGCGTCTGGAAATAAATAGGTAGATAGACGATTTCTCTAGAACTCTGCCCTTCTCCCAGGTCATTGTGTACATTCATCATATCCATTCAGTCTGTCTCACCCGAGCATTTCAACATTTCACCACACACTCCACCATCTCCGGTGCCCTCCCTCATTTTGGTATTTTTCAGTGTCTTACAAACTTGTATCCAGCTGATCTCGTCTTACCTTCTAGCCACTTTTATTCTCCCAGCCATTCCATAACTACTTATACTTGCACCAATCTCGTTCTCTGCGTTCAATAGCTTGCTAAAATGGTCTCTTCATCTGATCACTTGCACTGTTTTCTCCACAAACATTCTACCATTTTTCCCTCATCTCTCTAGTCTCTTCTAGTTTCATTATTACAGTCTTATTTTCCAAACCTCTTTCCAAAACAGGTTCTTACACTCCCTGCAACTTCCACTCGCATTTTTTCCTAACTACTTCTCCATTCTCTTCATATTCTCTATTAATAATCTCTTTACCTCTCTTCCCTTCTAAACATACAGCTCTGTTTTCCGTCTCTCCACATATTCCAATCTTCGAATTCCCATCCAGTCATTATGTGGTTTCTTTGTCTCTTCCACAGTTCGTTTCACCCCATCCCACCACGTTGTACCTATCATCCACTTATGTCTTCTCACCCCACGCACTACCTTACATGCTGCACCGATTTCTCTGTGAACACCTTCCACATATCTGCCACTTCCTTCATATAAGTTCGACCGAGGCGCTATTCCACTTCTCTCTTGTTCTCCACTTTCTACTCTGTACCAACTGCTTCTTCATGTCTCCCTCTACCTCACGTCACTTAATTCTGCGCATCTGTCTTTGACACTACTATGAAGTGATACGACTCCCCAGACTTCTATACACCCCTGCGCACATCTTTTTTTTTCATTCGATCATATACACACAGGCAATCATTGCCTCAAATTTACTTAACTCGTCTCCCATCCATTTTATCACCCGCCATGTGTAATTGTGAATCACCGTGTGCCTGAAGAAGGGGATGACTACTGTCATGATCTTCCCTTCAGAAACTCCCAGCAAGCCAGTACTGCTGTCCACTCCATTGGGTACACCTCACCGTCCAACCGTCCTATCTACAGTATTTTGGCATTCCCCTCTTTACATTCATATCTCTAATCAGGGACACTCTACTGTTGCTCTAAGGCTTTTCCAGGGATTTTTCTATATACAACCAAAACTTTCACAGTAATCAGTAAATTCTTTGTCAGGGCATACACATACAAAGTCGCCCATATTTTTTTTCCTGTTTCATTCTTACAACCCTTATTCAACTGGTCCAGATTGCCTTATGCTTTTCTTCTAGTTCTTGCTTTTCCCCATTTCAGATTTATTCATCCTTCCCACATCATACTTTTGGGAGAAGTGGAATACGGTCAGCACAGTGATGAAGATGATAACTAATGGAGCAGAACTGTATGCTAACAGAATAAAGTTAATGTGAAAATTATGGAATAGTTTCGGCATTCATAGTCGCCTGAAATACGATGGAGTTTTATATTCAGAACTAAGTATCAGTACACTTCAACAGTAAAAATTGCAATTGCCTGAATATACTAGGCCGTGCAACGCTGATGCACATGATGAAAAGGAATCTGAAATATATAAAGTTGATTTTAGTGAAAAATATCCGTGTGTGCCTATACACAGAGGCCGACAAACCCGTCAGTCAATCAGTCGGTCAATCATTCATTGGCTAAGCCACTGTACCATTTAGAAGGATGAAATCTTGCAAGATACAACAGTAGAAATTTATAATCGCCACACCTATGGGAGATTGGGGGGTTGAGAGATGGATTTATTGGTAAAGTGTTTAGGCCATGTTTGAGATGCATATAGGTTGCATCTGGGGTGTGTCCAAAGCAAGATCATCTTTGTGCTGGGGTCGTGGATGAGCAAAAGGTGGGTGCTGCTATCTAGATTTTTTTTTTTTTTTTTTTTCGGTGTCTCTGCACGGTTCTGTTTAGCTCACTCAGAAGAAACTTTCTGGACAAAAGAGGTTAGATATAGCCTTCAGTGACTCCTTCACAACAACGAATCTTGGTGGAGGTAGCAAGACTTAAAAGTAAAATACATCAACGAACTGAACGTGTTACACACACACACACGCACACACACACCAAATACAGGCGGTATCTCCTACAATTCGATAGAGTATATGGATTACGACAGACTAGAATTGTTTTACCCACGCCTTTTTCTAGCAATAAAAATTTGCAAGATTTTTTCTGGCTTGCACGGTAATCCTCCACACTTTTATCTGTTGGCTTTTGGTTGGGGGAGTGCTGCCACAAAAGACCGTATACTGTTATATCCCACTCGGTTATAAACGTGCTTGAGACATTATATTTTTCTAGAATCCCCTTACTCATCTCACTACCATGACGTTTCTTATTCTTCCTGCCTTCAGACAAATGTTTTCAGCATCAGACTTTCGAACTGGAGGGAAGAGATATTGCATTCATTAACCCCCTGACTGCCATACTTTACTCTATGAAATTTCAGTCAAATGGTCTTAACGTCGCATGAATCTAATGAAATACACAACATAGCAAAGGAGTGTTTATCCTCTTCACTGCTACGATGTCGTTTTTTTTCTTTTTTTTTCTTTTTTTTTTGCTACATCCAGATCAATTTAAATAAGCGCTCTAAGAGTAAAATGGGTTATTGGGCTATATGAAATCCTCGAAATTAGACGAACCTCTCTCAAGCTGAAAGATATCGTATGGCGTGAGCACAAGTTCAGTGAAATGGACGTCATGACAGTAAAGTGGTTAATTATGTCCCTGAAATAACAGCGTTCCTTCCAGGCTTCCTATATTACTATGGCAAGTATATTAGTCACCCAAGTTCTTACACGCACAGATTTGGTTTTCTTGTATTTCTCCCTCGTTTATTTTTTCCTGACATACCCACTTTCTGACGTAGTTAACCTCTCCTCTTCCATCATCCTCTCTAGTCTCCCTCCTCTACTAACTCTTCCCCCTCCCCTCCATTTCTCCCTCTCCCTTCTCTCCAACACCCCTCCAGCTCCCCTCCCACACCCATAAACTCTGTCACCCCTCCCTCCCTTCACCTCCCCTCCCGACTCCTACTTATTTTCCCATTATCCTCATGCTGTGCCCCTCCCCTACCATCCATTCTTACCCCACCTCCCATCCCCTCATTGCTCTCGAGTCCCTAATTCTTTCTCTACCCCCCTTTCCTTCTATTTGCATTTCTTTCTCAGTATACCTCCTTCATTTACTGTCCTTTCATTTTCCCTTCACCTCCCCCCTTTCCTTTTTCCTCTGCTCCTCATTGCTCTTAACCTCCAATTTCTCTTCCCACTTTTATGCCATTTTCACCTCTCCTCCCTATTCCTAATTCCCGAACATCCTTTCCTGTCCTTCTTCTTCCCTCCCTCATTTTTCTCCCTACGTACCTTCCCCTTCCAGTCAATCTTCTCGTCTACCTAACTCTTTCTGCCTCCACCTCCCTTCCACTTCAAGTGTTTCTTGCTGTTCTTCCTTCCATTCCATACATTTCTCTCCCTTCAGCCCCATTCATTCCTATTAAACTCCTCTTTCCATTCTCTTTCCAGTTTCTAATCTTCCTTTCTGTTCCTCCTTCCCTACCATCCATTCCTTCCCTCCCTAACTCTCCTCATTCGTATTGACTCCTTAATCCATTATATTACCACTTCTCTCGCATTTCCAGTACCCTATTGCCTTTAGTCTTTCCCCTTGCCATCCATTTCTCCCCTCCTACCCCTTCCTTGCCCCTCAGCTCTCTCTCTCTCTCTCTCTCTCTCTCTAACCTCGTCTTATCCTTCTTACCTGCCCCCTCAACTACCACCTCTCTACTCTTCCGACTTCATCATCCTTTCCTCTTCCTCTTCCCTCACCTTCTCGTTCCTTTTGCCTTTACTATTTCCCACTTCCCCGCCCTCGCCTCAATAACTCTTGTCTTTATAACTCTTTTCTCACTATTTTTCCCCCATTTCCAATTCTCAGTTTCACACTTCCTCTTGTACAATACCTTCCTCTCTCCCATTCTTTATTTCTTTCTCTCCCCTTCCCTCCCCCCCCCCACATTCCTCTTTTCTTCCTAAATCTCACACCACTTCCCTTGCTTTTCTTGTATCTCTTCTATTCTTCTTTCCCATTTACCTCCAGACCACCGCCACCCACACTTTGCTCAGATCTCTCTCCTCCTCCCTGGGTCCTATCACTGTTTTTATTTTCCCTTCCTTTTCCGTCTTGCTCCTTTTTTAGCCCACATCACCAGTCTCTCTCTCTCTCTCTCTGTCTCTCTCACTCTCTCTCTGTCAGTGGGTCTTTCTGTCTGCCTCTGAATGTCAGTTTGTCCGTCTGCCTCTATGTATGTCGGTGTATATCTGTTTGTCTGCATTTGTGAACATCTCTATGACTGTCTTTTTCTGTCCGTCAACCTGTCTGTTATGTCGGACTGCTTTCTTTTTCTGTCTGTGTCTGTTGCTGGCAGTAAGTCACTGTCGGTCTGTCTGTCTGTTGATTTGCCTCCGTTTTTCTGCCTGTCTACCTGTCTTATTCAGTGTATCTCAGTGTGTCTCCATCTTTCCCCTTACTGTTTCCAGTGATCCCTTTTACCTTTTTCCTTACTTCCTCCAGGATATATGTTCAGCCTTAGTCACTCTCTCCCTCATCATACTTTTTCACCACACTTTTAAGTCTTTTTATTCCTTCCTGTCTATTTTGCCCTTGTTCTCAAGCATCCTACACTGCCACTTTTCTCCCCCCTGTCTTTCTCCCTTCACATTCCCTCCTTTCCCCCGCCTGTCTCTCTCTCTCTCTCTCTCTCTCTCTCTCTCTCTCTTTCTTCTCCAAATATTAAAATCTCTGTTCCTACTTCTGTAACAATATTAACATTTACCGCACCTTTGACTAAACCCAATTTCATCTCTACAATCTCATTTTATCCCTGTGATTGCTTCGATTCTTCTTGACTAAATATAATCGTCTTAAGTTAGCCTGAAGAAAATTTTATGGTGCATTCACAGCACAGAGGGGATTATTAGCGGCAGTCATAGCTTTTAATCTCTGGAGCTAAAATGGATTTGTCTTTTGGTATTATCCCGACGAAAATGACTATGGGTTTCTATATTACAAAAAGGGTTAACTTGAATATTGCTTTTCGCTCCAATCCTTGCCACTGCATAACCATTATTCCACACCCTGCCCACCTCTTTTGCCATTTAACATATTATCTAGGTGACATCAGTTCATTATTTCCCAGTCCAGTATATCCTCATCATCATACTATAACTAGCTCATGTCTTCTTCCTACTCATAGTTGCCATTCCCTCCACGGCATTACGTGTTTCTAAAGCTCACCTTGCTTCCGGTGTTTTGCCTTCTAGCTAACAACTCATCCCTATCTCCCTAAATCCTTATTATTGAGATTACCGTCTAATAACAATGCCTCTTTTTAGCTCTTTTCATTCCTTAATGTGCTATTTCGTAATCGTAATTGCAACTCCTCAGCCCCATTCATTGTTCAACCAATTATTCTCTAGCTAAATACATTTTCCTTATCCATTAATCCTCTTCCATATCCATAATCATACCTTAATACGTCGTTTTTTACAAAAAAAAGTCCAGTTCCATTACCAACATGACATTTTCTTACAACTGATTCAACCTCCATTTTTTTTTTTTTTTTTTTTTTTTTTACCATTCAGCTAACAAGTCATTTCTATCTCTCAGTTATGCGATCCTCCTATTCTCTCTTCGCTCAACATCTAAACCACGGCCTTCTTCACTCTGATCATGCCAGTCTATTACATCACAGTGTCTCCATATAGTTTTGCTTCTTTCATCCATTTATTATCTAGATGGCATCTCCTCCGTATCCCTTATTTACGTCCTCCCTATGCTCACACATTAATGTGTCTTGTTTACTCAAAACCTTTCTCTTCTATAACCACTTTGTCTCTCTCTTCTCTCTCTCTCTCTCTCTCTCTCTCTCTCTCTCTCTCTCTCTCATTACATTTTCTTTTCAGTGTATTACTGTCCACCTAATTCATTCCCTCAGTCTTTTAGTTTTGCCCTCATCTTTACTACGGTCCCCCATCCATCCTTCCAACAAAACTGATTTGCTTTTGGCTTTTTTAAAACCTTCCTTTCGTATTCAACATCTCACACATTTTCCACCAAATTTATCTAACAAACACATTTCCCTGTGTCCTAATCAAGTAATTAGACTTCATAAAGCCCGTCTCTTCGCCTAAAACCATGCCGCCTTCACTCTAACCCTTTTCGTCTTCAGACCCACACGCTATTCCGTCTCTGCTCCATTATTTTCTAGCAGACCCTACTTTTTTTTTTTTTTCTTTTACGTGTCCGACTCCGGGAAAAGGCTCAGGGCCTATTTCTTGGGGGCAGTGGCCTATCCCAAGGCCCAATAGTCCTCCTACACCTCCACATGTCACCACTTCGGCGCTAACACCCACCGTCCATATTGAATACATGCGGTGGCTGAATCGGTAGAGAGGCGGCTTGCAGTCCTAATGGACCCAGGATCGAATCTCGGCTGGGGCAGGGAACAGTTTAAGGATTTGAATTTCCTAAAAGCAGACTTTCCTGATCTACCAGATGACCCGCCGACATGTCGTAAAAGTACCCCCGCTAATACCAATACACCAGTCCTGTATGAGACAGCCCTAGCATGTATTCAATATGGACGGTGGGTGTTAGCGCCGAAGTTGTGACATGTGGAGGTGTAGGAGGACTACTGGGCCTTGGGATAGGTGACTGCCCCCAAGAAATAGGCCCTGAGCCTTTGCCCAGAGTCGGACACATAAAAAAAAAAAAAAAAAAAAAAAAGGACTGGTGTACTGGTATTAGCGGGGGTACTTTTACGACATGTCGGCGGGTCATCTGGTAGATCAGGAAAGTCTGCTTTTTAGGATATTCAAATCCTTAAACTGTTCCCTGCCCCAGCCGGGATTCGATCCTGGGTCCATTAGGACTGCAAGCCTCCTCTCTACCGATTCAGCCACCGCCTTGGTGCTCTCACCATCCCACTGCCTGCTATCTACAGTATCTAGTCAAAATGTCTCTGTTAGCAGTGCCAACCTCTCATCGTCCAAACGAGCATCCACACAGCTTAATTAGGGATACTTTTTTTTTTTTTTTTTGCCTTTACCACTTTGTCTACCATATCTCTCTCTTGAGATAACTAAAATCGTCTGGAGGCAAGCAGAACGAAAAATGAAAATCAGTGTACGGAAGAGGTTAAAAGAGACTATGTTAAATTACTTCAATATGGTATATGTCCCATACCACGAACAAAATCGTGCGGCGTCATTAATGATATGCCATAGTACTGAAGGGAATTAGCAAATCATCTTTTATTGGAAGAACCTACAACACATATGGAAATGTTTATTGCAGAAGATACAAGAATTGTGACCCGACTTGGGTCTCATTCAAGTATGATGGGTGTCAATATCTGAGCAAAATCATCTCAGTAAAAAGTATTTTCATTTTGGTGTAGAATTCTTAAAGGAGAACAGTTCATAGGACTGTGAGACACAGATATCTTCTCCTCATCTCTCATCATCTTTTGCCTTTGCCTCCCAGTCTTACCTTTCGCCAGTCACAGTGTCTTCTCTCTTTTCCCTGCTGTCTAACTCCTACTACTCCCCGTCTACCAGCCGTATTCTTTTACCCGAGCCCCTCCTCTCTCTTCCCATTCATCACTGCCCTTGATAGCAGAACCCCACTCCCCTCTCCCACTCCCCTCCTTTACCAACCTTTCCCCTTCCATCCACTCTGACTCACCTTTCTAATTAACTAGTCTCTCCTTCCCTCTCTGTCCCCTCCATATCCCTTCCCCTCATTTCCATTGCCCTCCTCTCCCCTCCATTCCACACCCCTATATCCCCATTTCTTTCTCCGTCTCTATTCCCTTCCCTTCCCTTCAACCTCATCTCCTATACTAGTCCTTCCATTCCCTTCTCTCTGCTTCTACTCTCTTCCTCTTCTCTCCCCTCCAGTCTCCTGTACTCTCTTCCTCTGGCCTCCCTCACCCTCCCCTGCAAGTCATCCTTCTAAACACACTCCCTCCCCTCCCTTCCATTCTCCCGACACACATACACACTTTGAAAATGGAACCTCCCTTTTATCCTCTGCCCTCCATCACTACAGCCTTCTTTACTTTAAACTCCGTATTTTCGTTCCTTGTTTTATATTATTGTTTACTTCATGTCATCTCCACACTTATCTCACTACTTTTACGCCATATTTATAGCACTACCTTATTTGACTCTTCGTATCCACTTATCATCATCCATTACAATTCCCCGTTTATTTATTGCTACGGCATACATTTTCGTCCTTCCTTGATGTATTATATGAATTTTCGTGCTTTCATCTAACATACCCTCTTTTCTTATATAATATAGAGCAGCTGTCTGCCATACCCTTGTTAAACGGTCAACTTTCATAACACGTTATCCCATACCTTTTGTTTCGTGTTCGTCTTTTTTATCTAAATTATTACTAAAAAAATACTCTGCCTTCTTCCTGGTTATCTCCCCATCTTCCAGTGCCATATATAGCTGCTGCCTTCCTTCCTCTTTTTTTTTTTTCTCCATATCTGCAGGATTCTTTAATTTTAATTTTTAGTTAGATGACGTACCGTATACTTTATATCTTTCTTACTGTCGTCAGACGATTTTCAGTTTATAAAAGTCAGTTTGAACTAGAGTGGTTAAGATATAGCATTAATTATCTAGAGGCGGTAAGAAAAAGCTAGAAGAACACGTCACCTGTTTCATGGGGTTAACTGTCACTTAGTCCCTTCACTTCCACTGTAATTCATATGACTTTCCATCCCTATCCTTAGCTCCTCCATCTCATTACCGCTACTGAGCTTTCCTTCACTTGTCCCAGTTAGTTAGCTTTTTATCTCTTCACTACGATGGGTCTCTCCCGAGCTGATTTAACACGTCTTACAGTAAAGAGAAAATGAAAAGGAGCAAATAGGTTGACAAACCTAACTTTTTCAACCAAATGACTACAGTATGTGTTCTGTTCTTGCCACTATCAGTCTGTTATACTCAGAGAAGGAGTAACATTCCGAAGAGGATGGGTTGGATATGACCTTCATTGATCCCTTCACTTCCAAACATCATCCTGATTAGAATAAAATCGTCTTGAGTCGGCAGGAATAAACCAATGTCCACACAATCGGTTAAAGAGTTTAATGGCGACGGTTTCCAGCGCTCTGATATACTACGACACAGTACACAGTCCACACTTTCTCATCTCCCCTCCCCGTCCTCTCTTCTGTCGCTCTTCCTTATCTATCTCTACCACAATTCTAACCCTTTCAACCAGCTACCTACCCCCTATCCCTATCCCCCTCCTCTCCCGTACAGCTCTCTCTCCCACCCATCCATCTCTTCCCTCTTCCCCTACCACCCACCCTTCACACCCTCTCCTCCTCCGCACCTCTAAACAGTATCCCTGTGCCCCTCTCCCATCTCTTCTCAATCCACTCTACCTGGACAGTACCTCCCTCCCCTCTCTCCTATCCTCGTCCTCCCTGCTCTCTCCTACATCCGGTCCGCCATCCCCTCTTCCCTCCATCACCTGCCCCACCTCTCTAAACTCTGCACAGTATCTCCCCTCCCCCCCTTTTTCCCTCCAACTACCACTTAAATACTTTACACAGCCTACCACTTTCTACTATCCTACCTTACATCACACACACACACACACACACACACACACACATCTCTGTCTGTCTGTCTGTCTCTGTCTCTGTCTCTTTCTCTCTCTCTCTCTCTCTCTCTCTCTTTCTATCTCTCTCTACACTCATGTATTTATCCGTATCCCATTCTTTCCCCCACCTTTCCTCCATACTCCTTCTCTCCCCCTATCCGCTGTCTCTTCACTCTTCCATACCCCCAGCCCCAGCACAACATCTCATGTATCCCTTACCTTAGACAACAATCTTTTTCTCCTCCTACCCTCCGGAGCACCCCTTCTCTCCCCCTACCCTCCACAGCATCCCTTCTCTTCCCTTACCCTCTACAGCACTCCCCCTACCTTTCACAGCATCTCTTTCTCTCCCCCTACCGTCCACATCACCTCTTCTCTACCCCTACCCTCCACAGCACCCCTTCTCTCCCGCTACCCTCCACAGCAGCCCTTCTCTCCCCTTATCCTCGACAGCACCCCTTCCTTCCCCTACCCTCTACAGCACCTCTTCTCTCCCCTTACCCTTCTCAGCATCCCTTCTCTCCGCCTGCCCTCCGTATCATTTCACTCCTCCTGGTTCTTTATATGTTCTTTATACCACCCTCCACAATATCCACTTCCTTTCCCTGCTCCTCTATACTTTTCTGCACAACACCCCTTCTTTCTCTACCTTCCTCAGGTTTCAAGTATACCCCACAATTGTCCCACGTTTACCCTCACGTCCAACTGACATCCCTCCAACCCATTCCCTCCTACCATCCACAACTCCTACTTCACTTTCTTTCTTCCCTTCTTTCTCATATTTCTCGGTTCACCCTTGTTCCTTGTCTTTCCCTTACTCCCCGTCTCTTCCAGACTCGCAGCTTCTCCAGTACTTCCCTTCTCTCTCTTACTCCTCCTCCATCACCCAGGAATTCTCCATCCTCCAGTACATCTTTTCCTCATCCCTCCCCAGTCACCCCTGTTCTTTCAGCCCGTTCCCTGTAACTCTACAAACTATTTCTTCAATTCTTTTCTCGTAATCTTCCTTCCCCTTTTACCCAATACTCTTCTCCTACCCTTTCTTTCTCTTCCGCATCCGTTTCTCTTATCCTTCCCCTTCCATCATCACTATCCCACCCTCCATAACTCTCACTTCTCTCTCTTCTCGCTTCTTTCTATCATCTCCTTTTATCCCTTCCCTCCCTTCTTCACCCCCTGCCTTTCCCTAGCTTCTCACACAGCAACCCTACCTCCCCAGCCCTCAGCATCCTCTTTACCTCCTCAGTACACTCCTTACTCTTTTCTTCTCTCTTTCTCTAACCTCCCTCCTCTACCCCCACAATCTCACTTCTCCTCCACTTCTTCTCCACCCCCCAACCCCACATCTATCGTAGCCATCGCCGAGCGTTTCCAAAATGCATTAGATTGTAGGGATTTTTAAGAAGGAGAGAATGTTCAAGTTGTTCTTGACGTGGGTGGCAGGAGAAAGATAAAGATGAGTCTTGGGTTTGACTGCAAATTTATTCTCCAAAGAAAGTATCTCACAAGAGCAGTACTGAGGCGAGAGCGGTTTTATGCTTGCTAACTCCGTGCGCTCTGTTCCTGCCTTTCCCATCGTCTCTTTTCTCTCCTAACCCCTTCTGCCCTGTCTCTTCCATTTCCCCTGTATATGACTGGTTGGGTCATGCGTGAGGGCACGTGTCAAGGGACTTTCCAACACTGTGGAAGTTTCCCATCAGGCGCCATCTCGTGCTGTGTGCGAAATTCCCCAGCCAGAATGTATATCGCTAATTCCTCTAGATATCTCGAGTTTAGGCACGACTTTCTTCCAACCTCTATATTACATATTAGCAATATATACGTTACTAGCTATTACGCTTATGTAATGTGTTATGCTATGTTACTGTCAAGACACACCTACACCCACTTTTCTTTATTCTTCCCCCTTCCTCCTCTTGTCTCTCTCCCTTCCTCTTTGCCTGCCCCTTATCATCACTCTCATTCCAATCCTCCAGTCCCCCACCAACACCCCTTCTCCCCATTCCCTCTTCTACCCTCTGTTTTCTCATTCTTTTTCTCTTTTTCCTTCCCTCCTTTCCCTCATCTCCCCTCTCTCTTCTTATCACTTCTCCCTTTTTCCCTTTCTCTCTCTTCTTCCCTCCTCTCCTGTTGGTACCCCTCTCCCCAGCCCTGCACTCACACCCTCTTCTCTTCCGTCCCCTCACCGCTCCCCCGTCATCACCCCAACCTCCCAGCCTCCCACCAACACCCCCTCACTCTGATTAAGGAACCGGTTACCCATTAAACGCCCGACAATTTATTAGACGCTGAATTAATTGCACTACAAACAGAGCCAGCCCGCCCTCTGTCTATCTATCTACTTATATCTGTCTATCTACCTCATCACACTCGCTTTATCTATCGGCCTATCCGCTCGTCTGTCTATTTGGACAGGAGGGGGGAATTTATCGGCAGGCTGTTATTCACCCTTTATTCATTCGTCGATTTGTTTCCCTCGCGTCTACATATCGTGTGAAAAGCGCTTTGATTATTGACGCTTTAATGAATCTGTGTACAGTGGTCTGCACACGAATTTTTACTTACGAAAGCATATAGTTTAGCCTGGTCATGTACTAATCTCTCCATATACCTGCAAATTTAATACAACACCTGTTCAACGCTTGGGTATTGCGAGGGTTTGTGTACTTAAAGTGACAGGAAGTGTGGCAGTGAGATTAGCGGTGTAAAGTATGGAAATATGAGGTGTGGCAGTGTGATGTGTAGCAGTGTGAAGTATGGTAGTGAGATGTGTGGCAGTGTGATGTGTAGCAGTGTCAAATATGGCAGTGTGAGGTGTGGCGTTGTTAAGCGTGGAGGTTTGAGTTATGTATGTCGTAAGAGACGGGAGGTGTGGTAGTCTGAGATGTGAGGCAGTGTGATGCGTATCAGTGTGAAGTATGACACTGTGAGGAATTGCGTGGTCGCGTGAGGCGTTGTGATGAGTAGCAGTGTGAAGTGTGGCAGTGAGCGGTGTAGCGTTGTAATGTGTGGCAGCGTGGTGCGTAGCAGTGTGAAGTATGAAAGTATGGTAGCGTGAGATGTGTGTTAATGTGATGTGTATTTAGCAGTGAGAAGTATGGCAGTGTGAGGTGTAGCACTGTAAGTGCGGCGATGTGAACTATGACAGTGTAAAGTGCGTGTTATGTATGGCAGCGTGAAGGGTGTCAGTGTGAGGTGCGTGTGTAATGTGGCAGCGTGAAGTGTGGCAGTGCAAGGTGTGTGTTACTTATGGCGGCATGAAGTATGTGTCAAATGAGGCATGCTTATTCTATTGCACAGATATGTTTTCAAGCCCCCAACATGCTGTATCGTATTTATGTCTCGGTATAATAATGTTCATATTTCTGAATTAAAGTCACCTTGCCGGGAGAGATAATATAGTGAGGGGGGAAAACAGTGTTGACATTGTGACGAAATGGTGATAAAGGTGGAAGAAGAGTATAAGGAAAACTGGAGAAGGTGGCCATATTACTGTGCACATACCATACCGATATCATAATACCCACCCCATCTCTATTCG
The DNA here is from genome assembly GCF_032717465.1 of Coenobita brevimanus. Lineage (NCBI taxonomy): Eukaryota > Metazoa > Arthropoda > Malacostraca > Decapoda > Coenobitidae > Coenobita > Coenobita brevimanus. The sequence continues at coordinate 23,414,145 of NC_137054.1, read as the reverse complement.
TCCCGTTAAGTACACTGTAGAACTAGACCTTCTCCACGCAGGGCAGTGACGCCCAGAATCAGACTCTCTCTTCCCGTTAAGATAAAGTACGAATAATATCTGGGCGTGTGCAGACAATGTGAAAGTCTATCTATCTATCTATTGCCAGACACCACAATCCCGCAAAGGGTGGCCATTTGACACTGAGTTAGTTGTTTTACAGGGAGGGGCACCAACCCTCCACCAACCCACTTGTTGACACGTAGGGAGCACGTATAGTTTGGTTATACTGATGCGCATAAAAGTCAATGTGTTGTATTAGTTAAGTCTGTGATTGTCAGAGTCTGTGTAGGCCATCCGTACGAACCAAGAGCGTAGCACATTCAAGCAGATAACAACAAAAAAACTACAGTATTTCCAGCATCTAAAGAAAAAAAAAATGGTAAACGGAGGTGTGTTTCAAGTCAAAGCTCAGGGCACCGCAGGACGGGGAGCTAACGCATAGTATAACTCCTGAACCATCTTTTTCCAACAGTTTGTCAAAAGATGGTAGTACTGTAAATATGGATGCCTTTAAGGAAAACAAAAATCTTGTATATAAAAAACGAATATTTTCACTGCGGTGATGTACTATTTGTTATATACTTTCTCCATTTAGACGCTTTTAGTCACCTTACAAGTGGACCTGGAACTGATGGAGTTAGAACTTTCACTAACGTATTCAGTACTGGCTGCATCCTCTAACTTAAATAAATTTGTCTGGATATAGCAAGACTAAAAATAATGATGTCATATGATTCAGTGTTAAGCTATATTCAGGAGAGAGTAACTCCTGTCCTAAGCTGATTCTCTTTGTGAAGGGAGATAGTGCGGTGGTGAATATGAGGTGAAGAGGAACACTGGCCAATGGAGGTGAGTGATTTTATGTATCCAGAATGTTTGCTGAGCTACAGTCTGAATCAAAATTCAGCCTAAGATTTAACTTTTCAGCTTCTCGTTTTCCTGTGCTGGTTTATTTTCCGAAGATGAGGGAAATTTCGTATTATTCTCTGCCCTACGATAATTCTCTATACTATGATATGTAAGAGAGGGAAGTGGTGGTCATGCCATAAGCATAAAGTAGAAGCAGTGGAATATCAGGCTAACTTTTGGCCCTGTCTATGCTGAAAGACTAATGAGGTGGAAGGGGGATGGGTGGACGGAAGGAGAGCATTAGGTTGTGTGGAGGCGTCGTGAAAAATAAAAGGATGAAGAGAGAGGGTGTGTAGTGAGCTTAGATAGCATACTGTTAATGCATGAGGTTTCGTCGTATTGACTCAAACGTTAACATCTACACTATGAGAGTTATCCCATAAACTAAATAATATCGTCCGACCACAACAAAACCTTTATAAACCACTTCAGTCCTATGAGTTTCTCTTAAGCTGAATAAAATTGTCTGACCTTATATCTACTGTATATTTGTATGAATCCATATCAGGTACACGACAAGACCGGACCTTCTTAGGGGAGGAATATAAATGAAGGGACGTGTGTAGGAAGGTTGACGCATGTGAAAGTGTAAGCATCTTAAGGGATATGTTCCTGTGTGCCTGAGTCAGTATATATCATTGGCAGAACCAACAGATGCAAACGTATACAAACATATGAAAGGACATATCACAAGCACGCACTTCAAATGTCCGCCACAGCGTGAGGTCGAATGATAGCCTCGGGGCACACACAATATGAAATTCGTACGCTAACCACCGAGGCACCGCAACTTATGCCTGACGGAGGCAAGATTATAATTAAAAAACAGTTCAGATACCAGGTACTTAAGTGGTTAATTGACCGTTTTTTGTACTTCACTGAGGTGATATCTCCCCTTCTCTGAACAAAGCCGTCAGAGTGTGGAATCTGAGATATCCTGGTGCCGGAGTAGTCAACCCACGAAGTGGATGCACAACAGTCTCATAACACGAATATAAACGAACATTCAAGGCTACCGGAAAGGTTAAAGGATGACCTGAGCATGAAGCATTAAGGAAGCAGAGAAAGAATCTAACTAAATAGCATTGTTTATGAAAGAAGCAGAAAAAAATAGGTGGCATAGTTTGTAGTTCTGGATGGGAGGATGAGATGGAATGGACAGGAGACAGGAATGCATGAAAGTTTTGTGGGATGATGGGTGAGGGTGAAATGTTGTTGACGTCTCGCCTCGAAATATCCTTTCTGATTCCATGGTGTACAAGAATACTAGCCGACAGCAAAACACGTCTGAGTGAGACCTGGATTTTTTTGGAATACTGCATATAGCACTATTTAAACTGCAGTAGTTTTTAACACTGATTATATTATTTTTAGACAGGAATGAAGAAAGCTGATATCCCTGCCTTACCGGAGCATCCTCCGTGTACCGGGCTTTAAGAGACGTGTGTATATATATATATATATATATATATATATATATATATACTCGTAAATGCAGCACATTCAGCAACGCTGCGGCTGAAGCTAGTGGGTAGACCAGTCGTCTCCCAGGCTAATAATGACATCGGATGTGAGAGAGTGAGACCGTGTATTCTCTATGTAGCCTATTTGCCGCCTGTGTTACAGCCTGTCCTAAGCCAGCCGCGTGAGTTATGGCCTAGCCTGTCTACCTCCCACTCTCTGCTGGAATGGTACCCAGACTGGATACCAGAGAATGTGAGGTCGCCAACTGACTATCATCGTTAGAGTTATTAAATTTTCTGAGTACATAATTTTAGGTACGCTGTGGAATCACAGCTGCTTGGTGACGTTACATTCGCCTTGCACTCTGTGGAGCAATGATTTTGGACAGTGATAGTCAACCTGGGTGCATGGGGCACCCCAAGGTACCTGAATTTTTTCAGAGGGTATATGGAAATACTGGGGTATATGAATGGAAGGGTACATGACATGACCAGTGTAAGTGTGCACAGTAGGAAAAGATGTATCAGGAGAAAATTGTAAGTGTACTGTAAGAAATTAGTTTGAACTGCAGTTAAAATGTTACAAATTTGTGCATTACATTAGTATATTACACTCAGTATCAGCTATAAAGTATTAAGCGCCATTCCTCTCATATAGGCCGATAATGCCTCAAAGTGTTGGGAAAAGTATGAGGAATTAGGTATAATCATTTTTCACGACGGTTTGTGGCGCAACTAGCGCCTCGAGTTTGAGCTGTGGCATGTTGTGGGCCGCAAAGGTCCACTCTTATTAGACATGTCACTGGCACTGGTAGCAGAAGTATTCAGTGCTACCCTCATTCTACCTTCACATTCCCTCAGACACATAGTCAATTTGGCTCCCAATTTAACCACAAAATCGTTCGTATATTGGTGAGTAATGACATCTTGTGTTAACTTGTTGGTTGTCCCATAGTCTCTTCAAATACTATAATAATAAACACAGGTTTGTTTTAAAGATCGGTTTGTTTTTATCATTCATTCATGTGTTTGTATTGCACAACCTACCGTTTTACAATTACCTAATTTCTTATTCATCGTATTATTTTAGTGTTATGTGCTTTTGTCACAGCAATTGGGCACTGCCTGTTTGTCGTTTTGTGTTAATAAATAAATAAATAATGATAGGTAAATGGAAGGAAACATGGGTATGTAGATCAGACAATTTTTCATCCAATTTCGCTGTTGCCTCTTTCCCCTGAAGAAGCAACAACGAAAATAAGCGGGAAACTAACTCTGATCTACATATCCGTGTCGTGTTTCCTTCCATTCACATATCCATACACGTTATGATGTCTTGAAATAGAGTTAATTTGTGTCCGTGGCATGTAGAGGTCGAGAAGTATCAGACTTAGCGCATCATATAATTATTTTCAGGGTCACTCATATTGGATAGCCCTTTCGCTGGAGTCTTTTTCCAGGATAGACGAGGCTAAAACTAGAGTATTTATTATTATTATTATTATTATTATTATTATTGAAGAATATGCTGAGACTGCAGAAAATAGCATGGTAGATTTAAAATAAAACAAAACTTAATGGAGATTTTCTTTTTTCCCTGCAGATGTCTCAGCCAAAGTACTTCAAGAAACCCGGTGTTACTGAAGAACTACGACCTGAGGAGCTGGATTAAAGGCAAACAACAAGGGATGAAAATAGGCAGGAAGATCATCCAACTGGATCAGTTTTACTGACACCGAAAAATAGTGGTGAAACAAGTTTCAAGCAGAAAAGACAATACCCATCAGGTACGTCCATTCAGTTTCAAACAAGGCAGAGGAAGTGGAATAATGACTATGTGAAGTACAGATTTTATTTGTCAGATGAAGAGGATCAGAATCCTAATCCAGCTGCTCACTGTCTTCTCTGTTCTGCAAAGTATAAAAATTTAAATCTTATATCTTCCAAGCTACTGTTTCATCTAAAAATGTAACACAATGAACAATAAAATAAATCAATGGAGTGTTGAAGCAACTCGTGCAGGACTTGAAAAGCAACAGAGTTCCTCTGATGGTCTTATGGTCCATCGAGAAAAGGAAGAGAAGGCCCTTCTAATGTCAACAATGGAAATAGGACATGCACTTAAGAAATCTAAGAAATCTTTCACTTTAGGCGGGAAAGCCATTTTTCCACGCTTAGAAATGGCTGCCCTGTTTCTTGAAAGAGGCAAGAAATTACTTGATAAGTTTCCGAGTATTCCACTTTCAGATTCCTCAATGAAACGTTGATCTGTGGTAGTCGCAGAAGACTTGAAGGATCAACTACTTACAAGGTTCAGGGCAGCACCCTGGTTTCGTTTGCAGTTCGATGAAACCACTGACAATGCAAATGTTGTTCAACATTTAGCTTACTGCCCTTGCCTGACAGTCAGTCCAAGAAAACAGCAGAACATTTCCTATCCCGTTTACCACTAGGTGTGCAGACAACAGGAAAGGAATATCCACCAAGATAAATGAATTTATGGCCAGGAATAATCTGAGCTGGAACAAATGTGCTTGTGTTACCACAGATGGGACTGCAACAGTGGCTGGAGGTAAAACAGGTGCTGTCAAGAGAATTAAGGATATTGCACCCAGATGCTATTCTGTTCACAGTAGGCACTGGCTACCAAGAATTTACTATCAAATGTGAGAAAACATGACTTTGACGAATTCATCAGTACTGTAGTAAAGATAGTGAATAATATCGTTGCAAGAGCAAAAAAGAGTCGCATATTTGAACAGTTTTGCAAGAAAATGGATGCAAAATTTTCTAAGCCTCTATTGCATACAGATGTTCATCGGCTCTATGGTGGCAAAGTGTTGAACAGATTGCTAACACTGAGAGAAGAAATGTGCGTAATTCTGACAAGAAGGAGACGAAAAGGCTGCCAAGCTCCAGGACAGCTACTGGATGGTCAGATTATCATACATGGCTGAGAAGCTGAATCAATTAAAGGCAATAGCGGGGATATTTTTTATGTGACTTGCGAGACAAACTTTCAAGATGAAGAGTGGGTTGTGGAAAAGCTGAAATTAAGGCATTCAACAGTTTCTTTTTCCTTGGACAGTTCTTGAAAGAGAACAAATGGGATGTGTTATCTCCTTCACTGGAGTAAAATATTAAGGATTTTGTTATTTTTCAAGTGGAGAGACTGAAAAACATGTTTATTATCTATTTCCTTTATCAAGAGACAAGAGCACTCGAAGAATGTATGTGGTTTGTGAACCCCTTTGTCTCAGCTAATACCAGACCAGCCAATCTGGAATCATTGACAGCTACTTTCCTGGAACTGTCTACTGACTTTGCACAGAAGTTATCATTCTGTGAATTCTCCTATTACGGAGATTTCTGGTGCTCACTTTTAGGAATTCCAGACTTCAAAGAACTTGCACGAATTCCATGACTTATCTAGTTCAGATGCCAACAATATATCTGGCAGAAAGATGCAGCTCTAATATAGTGGATATTAAAATAAAACAGCAAAACCAGTTACAAGATATGGATTCATGATGAGGAGGGCACTGGAAAGTGAAATCAAACCTAGTTTTGATAAGACTGTTGGAACAATGCATCAGCAGCCCAGCCACTGCATACAAAACCTTTTTAATTTGCTGTTTTATAACTAGTGTAAACAATATGATACTCAATTTGCATTTTTTTTTCCAACCATTTGAAAAAGAACATGAAATGTGCACTTAAAAATAGAAATACAAAATATATGCACATAAAATAATATTGTACTATACACTTGGCACCAATCTAACAATTATTTAGGACAAAGTAGCTACAGTATTTTCTATTTTTTAAACAGAGACCTAATTCCTTTATTTATATATTTCTAGTCTTAAAACTAAAGAAAAATCTGAAACAGTCATGTAATTTTTTGGTAATTAATCGCCCTAGGAGCGAGGATACGTGAATTTCTCAAAAGCTCCCTGAAGGGGGCATGAACTTATAGATGGTTGAAGAACACTGATTTACGGTACGAACTCAGGCTGGGCAAAAAAGTTCACATGGGTGCTTGTAGTATCCCCGTATCATACGCTATTAGAATGTTCACACCTTTGCTTTGTAAATATGACATACTGTAAACTGACTCGGCACACGAGCATAGTTAATATAACAGCTTCTCTTGCCCAACCATTGCTCTCATCACAGATTTCCCATCCTAATGCGTGCTTCGCCATCATGAAGAAGAGTAAACATTTCCTTCGAGGGAAAGAAATAGAGATACAGACATATAAACCTTACTGATTACTCCGATTTCAGTCTGGTCTAGGAAGCCTGTTCACAGTATCCAGTAGTCTACTTACCACACCTCAGTTAAGGCTGATTCTCACCATTGTTTGACAATGTGTTTGGTATGTTACATTCACAACAGATCTGACAGAGCTGGTAATATTCTCAGTAGTTTTCTGAATATCTGTGGGACCTTATGAATGACCAGTGAACGAAAGGCAAAATAAGAGAAATAGGGTGTTTGACATTTTAATCCGTTTTGTATAATGTTAATCTCTTATTTTATCATTTATTAAGTTATGTTTTCCTTCGCTGTGATACAAAGATACGGTTGACTTTTACTTTGCCTGGGTGAACAGGGCAGTGACTTATGCATACAACTGAGTTTAGAAGTTCCTAGTCAAGGGGATTGAACTATCACCTTTTGTAGACAACATGGGAATGCTTAAGTAATACATTTGTCTGACCACCTTTTAAGGTTTTGACGAAGAAGAGTTTCCTTCTGTAGAAGCTGGACTAAGGTGCTATTTATTTTTTTTTCTTCTAGATCAAATCACAAATCTAGAAAAAAAAAAAAAAACATTTAAATGCAATCAGTGGCCAAGGTTTCTCCTGAGCTACGTAAAACAGTATGGCATTTACTTGACATATTATCCAAAGTAGGTAACTGGCAGGCTTAAGGTTAAAAAGAGTGCTCCACGTCGTTCAGCCTGATATACCATGGCTTACAGAAACTCATAATTGTTGTTATATCCTCCTTATGTGCGATCCTCTACTCATCAGTGAAGAGGCGCATCAAACTATGCGAAAAAAAAAAAAAAAGTCAAATACAAGCTGAAGAGGGATATCATTAACCCGTATCAGGTGACGGACTTTTAGTTACATTCACGTTTGCAAAGCGAGAGCTGATGTTATTTTTCTTCTGTATATATGTGTGTGTGTGTGTACTTGTGTGTGTGTGTGTTGTGTGTGTGTGTGTGTGTGTGTGTGAAATTACCAAAAGAACTTATCCGATTTTTAACAAGCTTCGTGCAATGATTGAAGGATAACGCATGAGTAAACCTATTGATTTTACAGAACAATAGGTCAAAGCTCAAGGTCACAAGACTAGATCAAAGTTTTTTTTATCCATTTTCAAACAAACATGGGGGAATAGTTGACGGTTAGACAAGAAACAACGCATTGTATTTTGAGAACAACAAATCAGATGTCTTGGTTTCAGGGCAATGTCAAAATTCTACCTGCGTATCTGCGTGCGTACAAAATAACTAAAACAGCATCGATCTGATTTGAACCACACTTCATGGATTGTTTGAGGATCACCCAAAGAGTTGACCTACTGGCTCAGAGAAGAATGGGCCGCAAGGCAAGGTTACGGAGAACAACCAGCTTGAACAGTTTTTATCCGATGTAAACCAGACTTTGTGGAAAGGCTTAGGGTAAATCAACCATAAAGAAATTCTATTTTGTGAACTATCAGTCAAAGAGATTCGTCATAAGGAAATATCAAAGTCACGGGGCAAGGTCAGTTCAAGCTGTCTTTATCTGACTTGAATCACTATTGGTGGAAATGTTAATGGTCAGACAAAAACGAAAAGTTGCAATCAGTTAGAGGTCATGGTCATAAAGCATGGTCAAACTTCGACTCGTATGTCTGCATGGGAACAGAATAAAGTAAAACAACTTTGATACGATTTAGATTAAACTTGGATGATGGGTTGACGATCACCTAGTGGCTTGATCTATCACTGTTGAAAACAGTAGATCAAAGGTCAAGGTCGCATGGGAAAGTCAACGTACACAGTTTTTATTCAGTTTAGACCAAACTTTGTAGAGATTCTACTTAAGACTGGGATAAAAAGATTCCATATTGTCGGATGTCAAGGTCTATCAGTCAGATGTCAAGGTCAAAGGGAAAGGTGAAAAGACAGGGTCACTGGGCAAGTCAGTTCAGACAGTTCTGATCTGATCTGAAGTAACCTTGATGAAAGGGTTATAGCTTAAGCAAGAATGAAGTATTTCAATTTTTAGAGCAGTTAGTCACAAGTCACTGTCACAGAGTAGTCAGAGTTTCAGCCCTTAGACCAGTCGGTGGGCGAGGGTGTTTTGAGAGCGCCTTCTTGTTATGTTCGTGCAACTGTTAGACCGGTTTATTTATATTAAACGGTTAATCACTCATTTGTCAAAATATATATATATATATATATATATATATATATATATATATATATATATATATATATATATATATATATATAATTCTAGTTATTTACTAATTTTGATTAACTTTCTCATTACGTTATTACTTTTATTTAGTTTATCCTTGCTGCTTGTAAACCACTTTATTGAACTGATGGAAGACTCGTAATAAAAAGGAGGTTAAATAAGGCAATTCCTAAAACTACCGAATAGATTCAAAATATATTTCCCAAACTGCATAAAGTCGCCGGCAGGTTCCATGATTAGGAGGAAATGCTGTCGTAGTTAAAGAGTTACAAAAAAAGAATCGTATGATACAGTATACATCTATGTATAAGTTCAACATGCTCAGTTGGTTGACGCAGATTTTAATATGCTTGCCACAACATGACAGTTTTATTCCGTCCAGGAGAGATGCTTCAACTTGAGGTATAAACAATTCAAAGGAGACCTTTGATAGCCATAGTCATCCCAGCCATATACATTATGCATTACCCCGGTACATTCCAGTAAGTATCCTTTGTCTTTGGACAGATTCTCCTGACACATCCCAGACACACCCCAGACGCACACTACTCGCACCTCAGATATCCCAAACTTGCTTAAGATTCGTACCAAATGCACCACCAATACCTCCATATCCCCTAACACATACTCCAGTGTGTTTGTGGCAAAAATCGACGGAAGTGCAGTGTGGTGCTTGTAAAACTGTACGGTTACAAGTAACTAAAGTTCTTATATTAAAGACAACAAAAAAAAAAAAAAAACTCATTGACTATTAATGATATATATACTCTACACTGGGAATGAGTATCGATTTGGCCGCTCCTGTGCATAAAAGATGTCTTCGTTACGAAACGGTTAGTGAAAAAAGGCATCATCGTAGTATATGGGTTAAGTTCTTCATTATGATGACGTAATACACACACACACACACACACACACACCCACACACACACACACACACACATATATATATATATATATATATATATATATATATATATATATATATATATATATATATATATGCCATAAGATAATTTTGTTCAGCTTCGAAGAAATGCCTAGCAATAAGGACGGGGGAGGGTGGTAACGAAGGCTGTATCTAATCCCTCCAGTTTGAGAAGTCGCACCTAGGATGCATGGAACTGGTAGAAGCAAGAATATAATACACACTACATCGCCAGGTTGAAGATGTTAGGCTGGCTGTGTTATCATTGCATCTGTTAATCACGGCAACAACACTGAACCTAAACCATGTTGAGCTATCGGGAAGACAAAGCTACCTCGCATGCGCGGGACAATTATGGCATTGTATTACAGATAATATAAGACGATTTTCTAGTGCTGAGAGTGAATCACAGGAGCCTGAGTGACAGTACTGGTACCATTAAGCATCTAGTAGTCGGTAAATATTTTATTCCAGCTGACTTCATAGCATTACATTCAGCATAAGTGAGTCAGATGGATAGGCATTGAGTTAGTCCAGGCACCCATTAACCCTGTCATGCTTGGGAAAATTCTAGCACTTTATTCCAGCTGACGTCAGATGATTTACTATTTGAAAGTGAGTATACGAGCCTGAGAGTTTTAATATAAAAGTATGCACGAAAAGAGAGGGATTTTTAGAGCACTTTACGCTAGCTATGTTATCTTTGCATCTGTTATTCACTGTCCTACATAGTCTGTACAATACTGATCTTGCGAAGAGATTAACAAGGTTTCCAGTAATCCCGACAGCTGTGCACTCTAACAAATTTCCCACACCTTCCTATACTGTGTGTGTGTGTGAAACAAGTGTCCTTCAATTTGCTGCACGGTCTTTTTTTTTTTTTTTTTTTTAACAAGAGAGGTGGATGGAAAAAATACGGTGGAGATCAGGAAAAAATACAGGGAAAATGTTATGTAGAATCTACTTTTTTTTTTCCTTGTTGCGCTTCCTGTTCCTCTGCCTTTCTGTTCGAATATGTGCCTGTGTATGTGAGTGTGCGTGTGTACCGTACTTCCTCTGCGTGTATGATAAGTTTTTAGAGAAAGATTCAGAATGCTGCTTATATGGCAACATGAAACACGGTTAATTTGGCAGTATACTGTTCTTGATGGAAGCCATGTTTATATTCTAGCCTTTTATGTAAGTTTACTGAAGATGTACTCTCGACATTACAACTAGCATGCCTCAGTGGCAGAAAAAGAATATTAAGGATTATTAACAGTCGCGATAGCGAAGCTGATATTTTCAGTTTGTCTGTCTGTGCGTGTTAGCACAATAACTTCGCAACCGCTCGAGATATCATCACACAATTATACAGGTGTGTAGTAGGGAAAAAAATCGATCACGAATTTGAAATTGGTGAAAACAGTTCAAGGTTTGTGTCTGTTACCACGATAACTTCGCAACCGCTCAAGATATCATCACAAAATTTTACAAGTGCGCAGTAGGAATGAAAATCTCATACGAGTATTGTTTTCACTTTGTCTGTCTGTCCATGTGTCTGATAGCATGATAAGTTCACAACCGCTCATGACGTCATCACAAAATTTTATAGGTGTATAGTAGGGAGGAAAAAATCCTACGAGATCGAAATTGGTAAAAATAGGTCAAGGTCCGTGCCTGTTACCACGACAACTTCGCAACCGCTCAAAATATCATCATAAAATATTACAGGTTTGTAGTAGGGATGAAAATCTACAAGTTCGAAATCGGTGAAAGTAGGTCAAGGTCAAGGTCATATTCCTTCCGCGCAAGATATGTATCAGCTCGAGGCTCGTATATGTGATTCCTCCCTTTACCAAATTTAGTCACAGTTTGGACCCCTGACGTATGAGGCGTTTCGAGCCTGAGGGGCGGCCGTGCATTTTGCTTATTTGCTTTGACATCTAATTATCAAACTGTAATATGCTTTAAACATGTCATGTTTACCACCATTTTAATAGCACTTTCAAGCTAAACAATAAAATGCATATAAATATAATTTTACCATTGTATAATAAGCCATGTCAAAGTTTAACAACTAATTACCGAAAATAAGCAAAATGCACGGTCACCCCTCTGGCTAATATGTACCCGAATGAGATATCGCGTCAGCAAGAATTGGGGGCAAGGGTTGGGAGGACTACTGTAGTACAGTAGCGACCTTTTTTGGACATCTCAGCCAATTTTGAAGTTACAAGCATGACTGACACCAATTTGGAAATCGCATAAAAATCGTCAATTATTTTCATTTCATAGCAACCTGTAATTCCCAATAGTTTTTCCGTAAATCGAGGAAACGATTTTCTATAAGGCAGATTAGCATAACAGCTGGCTGTGCAAGATGTAACTGTCTAAGGCTGCGTGAGTAGCGCAGCAGTATTTTCGGAGGATTGCTGAGAACAACCATGTTTTGCCTTTTCAAAACAAAGGAATACCTTCTGTTTGGCTTTTTTTTTTTGGGGGGGGGGGGGGAATTTTTGACTGAATCCGTGTTAGACTAATACAATACCCTGATCGATGAAAGAAATTCTGAATTTCTCACTTCTGATTCGAACTGGAGTGCACCGAGAGATTTGGTGAAGGCAATTTTTGTGAAAGAGCAAAAAGCAAAGTCATTATTAACCTGCTAGGTCCCAAGCCCTAGACCTAAAATTAATACACGAGGAGTATTGGTTTTAGGAAGTGTGAGGGAATAATTTTGGTGCAATCTAATACGATCTTTTTAGTATTTTTAGGTCAGGAAATTAGAGGAAGATGATGAGCTACATGAGATAATGTTCAGCATTGCATGATTTGCTCGCTCGCTCGCTCGAACACGTTCCACATTTTCAGTGTGGACGCCTATTACATATTTATTATTATTGTCCGCCTTTAACATGGCAGAGTGATAATGTTATGCCCGCGTCTGTTTGTGTGTGTGTGTGTGTGTGTGTGTGTGTGTGTGTGTGTGTGTGTGTGTGTGTGTGTGTGTGTGTGTGTGTGTGTGTTACCATGGTCTGTGTATGTTACCATTATATCTCATGAACGGCATGATCTATCAACAAGATACCTTCAGGGTATCTAGATATGACCAAAATCTTGGATGAGTTAAAAAATGGGGACTTGGGGTCAAGGTCAAAGTCACTAAAATGGCGTCAAAGGTCAACTACTTTATTATCGCCCGCCTTTAGCAAGGTGAAGTGGTAATGTTTTTGCTAGAGTCTGTGTTTGTTGTCGTTAGTGTGTGTGTGTGTGTGTGTGTGTGTGTGTGTGTGTGTGTGTGTGTGTGTTACCACTGTGTGTGTATCTGTTACCATTGTATCTCATGGACGGCTTGAGCAGTCAACACGAAACCTTCATGGCGTCAAGATATAGCCAAAGTCTTGGACGGGTTCGAAAATGGGCATTCTGGGTCAAGGTCAAGGACACCAAAATGGATGGCAAAGGTCAACTCATTTTTTAAATATGGATTGGCTTTTTGTGAAACACGGTGACTGAACTGCATAGAATTTTGCGAACCTTCTTCACATTTGGTTTATGAGTAGCTTGTAACTTGGCCAACAGCATATTCTGGTGGGCGATTAACATTCATCTCCCAAATGCTTTTCTTTCATTATTATTATTATTATTATTATTATTATTATTATTATTATTATTATTATTACTGAATGTAAAATCAGGAGCATAAGCAATTGGCAAGACGTCCATCCCTTAAGCAGCACTATGTGAGAGTTCAATAAACCAAACCCATATAACTACACCCTGTTTAGCAGTGTTAATCCACCAAAGGTCCAGACCTTCAGTTGTTACCTATGTTGCTTTCACCAAAGTAAATTTTTTTCTTCGGTACAGAGAGCGTTTTGGCTTGCCACTTATTGTCTAGCATGCGGAAGTATCATTGAGTTACTGGATAGTCGGCTCTCTTACCTGCCACATCAATAATGATGATGATGATGATGATGATAATAATAATAATAATAATAATAATAATAATAATAATAATAATAACTAGAAAGCACTCAGAGAGAACATACCTCAGCCAATGCCATTAAAAAAGATCCGGATCTGGATTTGGATCCGCCCATAAATTTAATAAATTCTTTCTTGGTTCATGGCCCACCTTTCCACAAAGTTTCAATGAAATTCTCTGAGAACTTTTGGAGATATTGTGCTGGCTACTCCGGATCCAGATCCGGATCCGTCCCCAAATTCAATCACTTCTTCCTTGGCGCATGGTCCACAGACGCAAAACGACAAACAAACAAACCAACGCCGACAAAAACATAACCTCCTTGGCGCAGGTAATAATAATAACCACCATCACCAACATCATTATCATAATCATCATCATCATCATCATCAAATAAGAAGTGCTAAATGATTAAGCTGGCAAATGCCAAATCTAGATGTGCCAATATAAATCACTTGATGGCCTCTGCATCAACTAGCTACTGCTTCTTAGAAGCCTTAAGGAATTTGAAAATAAACATTATACAGTGCACCTAGTTAATCAGTTTAGAACATAACACTAGAAAGTACTCAAAGAAGGTATACCTCCGCCAATGCTATTGCCATAAAAAAGAATCCGGCTCCCTCTATAGGAGGGAGATATCTTTAAACAACAACAACAACAGTACCGAGTTACAGATTGAGTACTGGTACCAGTAGTGAGACTACTTTTATCGGCCTGTACCAAAAACGGTGCCGACAGTACATTTTTAGACATATCTTGTCGATACTCAGTTGCGGTACATTTTTTAGGGAAAGGCGTGCTGAAACTAAAACCTGCAGGACTCGGCGACGGTCATTTTGAGATGCTCGTCTTCCTCAAGGGCCACACTGGGAAGGAAAATTTAAGTACAATGCGTGTATGTGTTGATCGATGTTGATTGTGATAGTGTTTATCTTATACTATATGTTACAACTTCATGTATATTTTACAAACATTACATATAATACAAGTGGTAAAAATTGTATTTTCTTATTTTAATGCGTTTTTTTATTAATACGTAGTACCGAGAACGAGTACCGATTCGGTTTTCGGTACTTTTTTAGTATGTACCGATAACCGGTACCGATGGTACAAATTTCGTCTAGTACCGGTACCGGTACAGATGGTACTTTTTGTGTGCCGGGTGCCCACCTCTGGTGATAGGGATGCACACTGGATTTCGCCGCATCTTCAACTTGCCGCAAAAACGCATGCAGTGATATTGGCATACATGCATTGCCTATCGTTTGGGCATCTCCGGTAGTAAAATGATTAATGTGACAGGTCTGAATCCTCTTATAGCTAAGATCTCCCTTAACTGTGTGGAACCTGTGACATCAAAGTGAATATCCTTTTCAACCAGATGGTCTCCTTATTCCTTGACTGTCAACAGTCTGATAATTTTATTCGCTTTTTAACTCAGAAGTGAAAGGGGTTCGACTACTTTAAACTCTTCACTATTAGAAACCTTTCCCAGGTCAAGTAAAACCACCTGGTGAGAGCAAGAAAATAAATCAATGACGTTATTGTAGCGAAGGGGTTTTAATATTTGTGTGGTCGGTAGCGAAGGTGTCCTAACATATCCAAGAAAGCATTGTATTATTGCAGCGAAGGGGTTTAAATATTTATGTGGACGGTACCGAAGGTGTCCTAACATTTCCAAGAAGGCATTGTATTATTGTAGTGAAGGGGTTTAAATATTTGTGTGGACGGTAGTGAAGGTGTCCTAACATTTCCAAGGAAGTAATGTATTATTGTAGTGAAGAGGTTTAAATATTTGTGTGGACGGTAGCGAAGGCGTCCTAACATTTCCAAGGAAGTATTGTAGTGTTAAGGTTTCTTCACTTCGTGATGTTTATCGCGTTTTTCGTTTCCTTATCAAACCAAACCTGCAAAAATGCCTGTACCGGTATTCTGATTAACCCCTGAAGTATGATGACCCATCCATAATCTGCATTCTTGACACAGAGCTAAGGAAGGACTTCTCGTCAAGGATTAATAGACTCAGTCACTGGTCACCTTTATGGCGAATGATGATTCAGCTCAAGTCACTACGTGACAAGTTCACACAACTTATGAGGGATTCTTAAAGTATGTGCACGTTAATATACTTTATACATGGTCAGTCTACATAATAAATAAACTATAGTTGGCTGAAAATGAAATACAGAAAAGGAAAAACCTATTTTTACTAATAAACCAACATGAAAAGCAGTTCGACCTCCATGAGAAGAGTAATTATAAAATAACATTCCCTTGGCAAGCTTGATTATAGAATAAAAACTGTCTTCTGCGTCATAACAAATTTCCTTGACAGAATTTTTTCCGAAAAAAATATTTTCATTATATGCTTTGACTATATAAATTTGAAAGAGCTCTTTCCTTTCGTTAGAATAATTTACTTTGCAAAAGATCACTTTGAAAAAAAATATTTAATTATTAAACCGATTGCTTAGTAAGCGTCGATATAGAAAAAAAAACTCTTAGATAACTTACATTGTTTACAGAAGTAATCTCCTTCACTAGCTTCATTGTATAAACGTCTTTTCTTGATAAACACTATTATTAAAAGAAGAGCTCCTTCTTGATGAGCTTCAACATAACAAATGTTCTGCCTTGATTAATTCCAATATAAATAGCTTACTTATACCGGTTTTATATCTATCTATCTATCTGTCTACAGATACATTGACTGATAGATTGATAGAAATTTGCAGCAGCAAAACTCTCCCCAGCTAGAAAGCGAAGTCTATAAAGGAAGCTGAATACCAGCGCTACGATGGGGATCTTCTTCATTTAACTTTGGAACGTTTTGATTTCTACACTAGCCATCATCAGCCTTAAGATATTAATCATCAACACTTATCTCGGAACACCCATATCAAGATGGGATGTAAATGATTAGTTATATAAGCAGCATTTGGTCTCAGGTTGTCTGCGGTATCTTGAGATTGATTTTAGTTATCATGTAGTCGAAGACAGGAGAAGTTAAAGATGGATACAGGGACTTGATTGTAGTTTATTATCTTCAAGGAAAAGTTTAAGTTGAGCTATTACACAGGAACATAATTTACTAAGTTCTCGCTGGACCCCTCTTCTCTCTTTCTCTCTCCACAACCTCTCGGTTCTGTGGCTAGCCCCTTTCTGACTCTCTAATCCCTTCCTTCTTATACAGGAGAGCTAGTGTCCCGTGTACTGTACATTTGGGATTGTTCTAGAATCTTGTGTGTGTCTGTGTGTATGCAGCGTTTCCGGTGACATAGTGCACGTCAGGCATTCCTTACAGAAATGCGAACACATTTCCTTTCCCACTGAAATCGCAGACTCATTTCCTTTGATCAACTCTTGCTGACACATTTCCCATTTCCATACCTTGACTGGTGTTCATATCTGTTACATCATCCATTATGAAGTGTATTGTGATAATGCAGATTCCCACATCTGTCTATCATGCTATGAGTTGTATTATTATAATATGGAGTCCTGACATTACGTCCTGGTTTTATAGTCGAACTACGTAAAATGCACAAGGCGAACTGCCCATTTCACTTCATCCTCTCTGCGATAGGTACCGTGAAATATAACCTTGCAAAGTTTCTCGCTCCCTTCTTGGCATAATCACTTGTAATGCATATACAGTTAAAGATTTGTTCTCCTTTCAAAAGAAAATAGCAACCGAACTTTATATTCAACACGTGTACCATGGCATTCTTTGATATTAAATCCCTATTCACTAAATACCCCTCAACGAGACAGTACAAATTTGCACTGAAGAGCTATACAAGGAGCGTAACAAAGTCATGACTTGGCCCAAAATGGCTTTCATAAACTACTATCTCCTCTTGTTAAAAATTCGATATTCATATTTCATGATACAGTAGACAAGCAAGCTGATGGAGTAGCAATGGGCAACCCTTTGGTCCGACCCTTGCAAATGCATCTCTGTTACTATGAAAGTCGATGAAAAATGTCTACCTGATTTCAAACCCTTATTTTACAGACGCTATGTTGACGACACTTTGTCATCTTTGCTCCTCCTAACCATGTTTCCCAGTTTTTAAACTACCTCAGCTCTAAACACCCCGACATTTACTTCACGTTTGACACAAAGGAAAATAATAAACTACCATTTTTGGATATACTTGTTAAAAAAATGGGTAACTCTTTTAACACCACCGTGTATCGTAAGCCTACAAACACCATTTTGACAACTTAATTCACTTCCAACATTCCCGTGCAATTTAAAAGGAACATGATATTCACCTTGGCAACTAGAGCATTAAACATTAGTTTATCTTACAAAAACTTTCACCTGGAATTACACTACTTACGAAACATGTTATACGGTTTTCCTATGCAATTCACTAGAGCACATTTAAGAAAAATGTTAAGCAAAATAATGTCCCCACCCCTACAGACCCAGACTGTTCCTAAAGCTTTTGTTTATTTTGTAGTTCCTTTTTATTGATCTCGCTCCTCTGTATAAAAACAAATAACATCGGTAAATTTATCTCCGAATATTATCCAGTGGTATCACTGAAAATGGTATTTAAGCCATCATCAGCGTTGTCCAACCATTTCAAGCTCAAGGACCGTATCCAAGATTCTCTGATGCCATCGTTCAAGTACAAATTCAAGGGTTTTTTTTTTTTTTTTTTTTTTTTTTTTTTTTTGCCTATCGACCATTGGGGCCGGAGCCCCTGGTCATTAAGGCAATATATATATATATGTATATATATTGACATATATACACATATATATACGAACATATATATATACATACTTACATACATACACACATCCATGCATATGAACATACACACTTTCATGCACACGTACATATATATATAATAATTTTTATTTTATTATTTTTTGTAGTTTTATTTTTATTATTTTTATTTATTTTTTAATATTTTTAACCTTATATGACTTATAAACTAAAATACCTAATCTAAAGACCCTAAAACTATTCACATAACAGACAAATCGCTAACCTATACTAAATCATAAGAGACAAATAACTAGACCTACACTAATGGTAAAAAAAGCCTCGACCAAGAGATCACCATCGACTGCAGATATGTAATGCCTTTCTACATGACATACCTGCACTCATCACCTGGTGACTGTCAGTCAAGGCACAACCTAATATAGGGGACATCAATATATGAAAGGGAACCAGACGAGTCAGGAACATTTCCATATACGTCAGCTGTCGGCCCTAATTAGAATAACTTAAGCAAGATAATATAATGTATTTACATAATTTGTACAAAAAGTGAAGAACCTCGCCCAGCAGACCACCATCGACTGCAAGTGAATACCTTCCTATATTGCACACTTGCACTCATCAGCTGGTGACTGTCAGGCGAGGAACTTGGCTTAATGTAGGGGACATCTATATTAGAAATAGATCAGTGGGAGGAGGAACTATTTAAAATATGTCAACTGTCAACCCTAATTAATATTACAATATATACATATTTACCGTTGATAAAAACCATAACCACACAGTAAAAAAGTCACATCACTCTGATCAGTCCGGTCTCTCTCAAGAAAGCCATCAATTTATCAGTCATAACAATGTCCCCATCACCCAGGATGGTGGAAAGGGTGAAGGGGACGTCTGCTGCGCCGCAGTAATTAATAAGTGAAGCACGTTCACGAATAAATCGCCGACAGCGCAGGATGATATGACTGATAGATAACACCGCATCACAGATGTCACAGTGCGGTGGGAAGCGTCTTTCCATATATGGTTTTATGTGGGTTAAAACGGTGGCATTGAGCCGTAACCGTGCCAACACTTTTTCTTCTAGGCGACTGGGACGGTTGGCAGTGTCCCAGTCGCCTAGGTACGGCTTACAAGTTGGAATATTTAGTCTGGTCCACTGACCTTGCCACAGAAGATTTATTGATTTCTTTCCGAGAGAGAGACTCGACCGCAGATCACGAGGAACGTCCCAAGTCTCCTCGAGCTCTACAGCCGACTTTGCAAGTAAGTCAGCCTGCTCATTGCCGTAGATACGACAATGACCAGGCACCCAGATCAGCGTGAATGACTTGTTGCATGAATGCAACTTATTAACGATGCGGCCCTGGATCTCGTGAGAGTCCGTAGTACAAGATGCAATTGCCTGAAGGGCTGATTTTGAATCTGAAAATATGACAAAGTCATGTCTAGAATTGAGAGCATAGTCTATGGCTTTGTCAATAGCAAAAAGTTCTGAAGTAAACACAGATGTATGAGTCGGCAACCGATACCTGAGGGCACATTCAGTCGACCCCACAAAGGGTAGTAGATGTAATTCTTCTTCTTATAGCTGCCAAACCAAACGACACCTCACCGCCAGGATTTCGGAGCATCGTGGAATATCTGACAGAACGGGTCTCCCTCTCTCAAAACCTACCAATTCAGCGATCCGTGAGCTCTCTGAAGCCTCAGGTCACCCAGAGTATACCAGTGATTTCTTCATTCTCCTCACTTCCCGTGACAGCACATCCAGACGAGTAGCAGAGACTCTCCTCACTCACCTCCACGAGCCAGTCTGGGGTGTCTGTGACTGCTTCACCTCGCTACTCTGATTTTTAAAACCATGCTTAATTTATTTATTTTTTTACATTTTAAAGTATAACCCTATTTTGTCTTTACATAATTGTTCGAGCGAGCGAAGGGAGCGAAAACACCAATTTTAGTCACATTTTAGACCCCCGACATTTATGTACCCGAGCGAAAGACTTCTCTCATCAGCAAGAATTAGGAGCAGGGCTTGGGAGGAAAACTGTAGTACAGTACTGAACTTTCTTGGATATCTCAGCTACTTTGAAGTTACAAGAAAGATAGAGACCAACTTGGAAATCGCATAAAAATTATCAATTATTTTCATTTCATAGACAACCAGTAATTCCCAATAATTTTTCCGTAAATTGAGGAAACGATTTTTTATAAGGCAGATTAGCATGACAACCGGCTGCGCCAGTAGTAACGGTCTAAGGTTACGTGAGTAGTATTTTCCGAAGATTGCTGAGAGCAACCAGGTGGTTGCCTTTTCAAAACAAATAATACTTTCTGTTTGGCCTTATTTTTTGGAAAATTTTGACTGAATCCGAGTCAGACTAATACGATACCCTGATCGACGAAAGAAACTCTGACTTTCTGATTTCTGATTCGAATCGGACAGCACCTAGAGATTTGGTGAAAGCAATTTTTTTGAGTGTGCAAAAACAAAATCATTATTAACTTGCTAGCTCCCAAGCCCTAGACCTAAAATTAATACAAGAGTATTGGTTTTAGGAAGTGTGAGGGAATATTTTTGGTGTATACAAGTAAGCTCTTTTTAGTATTTTCATGTCAGGAAATCAGAGGAAGATGATGAGCCACATGAGACAAGATTCAGCACTGCCTGACTTGCTCGCTCCCTCTCTCGAACGCGTTCCACACTTTCAGTGTAGAAGCCTATTACATGTTATATATATATATATATATATATATATATATATATATATATATATATATATATATATATATATATATATATATATATATATATATATATATATATATATCATCATCATCAGCAGCAGCAGCAGCAGCAGCAGCAGCCTTTACAATACCACTGCTGAACAACGGCCTCCCCCAACCTTCTCCATGAATTCCTTGACTGAGCCAATCTTTGCCACGTTTTCCCTGTAAATTTCTCTATCTCATCTCTCCACCTCCTGTCTGGCCTTTTTTTGCTACGCTTACAATCTCTTGGTGTCCAGTCAATCAACCTCTTGCTCCATCGATTATCCCTTGTTCTTGCTACATGGCCTGCCCACCTCCATTTCTGTTCTTTTATAACTTCCATAATATCTTTGACTTCAGTCTGCTGTCTCACCCAAGTTGATCTTTTCCTGTCTCTTAAAGATATTCCCAACATTGACCTTTCCATTGCTCTCTGAGAACGAATTAATTTATTTTCCATCTATTTTGTCAGTGTCCAAGTCTCACAACCATACGTCATAGCTGGAATTATACATTCGTCATATACTTTTCGCTTCATACAAACTGGCAAGCTATTTTTCATAATGTCTCTCTGTTTACCGAAAGCTTTCCATCCAATTGTAATGCGTCTTTTTATTTCGCTATCATTATCTTTCGTTAATTTTAGTATTTGTCCCAGGTAATTGTACTCCTCAACTTCTTCAAGAATTTCACCACTTATTCTTATGACGCTCTTTGGTGTTGGAGGATTAAACATTACTTTAGTTTTACTCTGGTTCACCTTTAGCCCTACTTTGAGACTTTCTCTGTTCAGGTCATTTAACATTTCTTGCAATGTCTCTGCTTTTTCTGAGATTAGGACAATGTCATCTGCAAATCTTAAATGGTTTAGCTTTTCTCCATCTATGTTTACTCCTTTGTTTTCCCAGTCTAGCTTTCTGAAAATACTTTCTAGGCATGCTGTAGATAACTTTGGTGAAATTGTATCTCCCTGACGCACGCCCTTCTCAATCTTAATTTTCTCTGAGTCCTTATGTAATTTAACTGTAGCAGTTCCCTCTTTATATATGTTTTCGAGCAGTTTTACAATGTTCATTCACTCCTTGTTCTCACAATGAATTTATAATTGCTATGTGCTCCACTGAGTCGAAAGTCTTTTCGTAATCAACAAAACCTAAGTACAGTGGTTTATTATATTCTGTAGTTTTCTCAATTAGCTGATTCATTATGTGAAGATGATCAGTAGTTGAGTACCCGCTTCGGAATCCTGCCTGTTCACGAGGTTGGTTTTCCTCGAAATTTGTAGCTATGCTGTTTGTAAGGACTTTAGTGAAATGTTTGTAAATGACTGATAGCAAGCTAATGGGCCTATAGTTACTAAGGTCTTTTGAGTCGCCTTTTTTATAAAGTAAAATAACAATTGCATTACACCATGTTTTGGGATTTTTCTTCTGTTTTATACATTGGGTAAATAAGTGAGCAAGCCTATTTTATACTTCTACTCCTGCATCCAACAGTAAATCTGCTACTATTCCATCTTCTCCCGGAGCCTTCCCTCTTTTCATATTTTTAAGAGAAATATTTACTTCGTCTGGTGTTACCTCAAGTATTTCACTTGTGTCAACAGAAAAGTTAGCTGTTGGTACTACTGTCTTTGATGCATGCAGTTCTTTGTAAAATTCTTCAACTCTCTTCAGCATCATATCTCTGCATTTAATGGCTTCACCGTTTTTGTCTTTTAGTGATTTAATTTGTTGCTTTCCAAGTGCCATTTTACTTCGAACCTGTTTCAGACTTTTTCCTTTTTTGATGGTTTCTTTGATTTGATCCATGTTTCTCTTTCTTTTTTTCTTCTCTTTGTCTTTTGTTGATAAGCTTGTTTAATTCCGCTCGTTCTATTTCATCTTTCTTTGTTTTTACTGTCATTACCTTTCTTTTTTTCATAAGCTCAAGTGTCTTTTCTGAATACTTCCCGGCTTTGGTTGTATTAGGTTTTCCTACTACCTCCGCTGATTCTGTTAGCACTTTTGTTAGTTTGTCATTCAGCTCATCAATGTCACATTCAGCATTACTGAGAGCCTGAAATCTGTTTCTTATTTCCTACTGAAAAGCTCTTTGTTTTCGCTGACTTTTATTGGGCATATCTTTTTGTCTTTAATCATCTTCTTTCTTTCACTTTTGAAATTGAATCTTGCTGTGCAACCCACCATTCTATGGTCACTTCCAATATTTACTTTGTTGACAACTATGACATTTGTGATTGTGTTATTTTTATTTGCAATATATATATATATATATATATATATATATATATATATATATATATATTATATATATATATAGCTTATATACTGTACAGAGAGAGAGAGAGAGAGAGAGAGAGAGAGAAACAATGTTGCTTACTCAACCCTCTCATGGTCACAAAAACTAATACTCTTTTCAAGGTAACACCAGATGACTGCGTTCAGGTGAGAGAGACATAACACTCTGAGAGCTAAAAATAACACCGTTAACCATCACGGTTCTGGATCAACTCAAGTATTCCAGTTAAGCTGGTGCTAGAAGATTTGTTTCAACCGTGTGAGAAGCACAGGTGATTGAATTTTAGAAGGTTTCATTCACTGTAGGCACTTCATAAAGGCGTTAAACTCCTCTTCTCCAATAAAGCTTGAATATCGCAACCTCGGCTCAACTCGGCATCGATATTGGAGTCCAGACCCGATACACAAAGGCGCAATATCGGCCTTTCTTCATGAATATTGAACAATGGCATACATTCATATCCCTGGACTTTGATATAGTAGATGTTAAGCACCCTGATATAGCAGACGCTGACTCCGTACTCATATTGTTTTTCCGATGAATAATGAACTAGCGAACGCATTAATTACCTGTGACTACTATATGCGTTGATATACCGTAGTGGATGCTGTAGTCTCCCATGCAATCAATGCTAAACACTGCATTAATTAATTAATAATTCATCATCATCATCATCATCGTCGTCGTCGTCGTCGTCATCATCATAAAAAATCACCGTGGTCGCACGAGATGAGGATACTCAGAATATGAGGCAAGAATCTGATAAAAATGGAAGAAGCTTGTACAAGCTACTGCCACCGTGTCATGGACATACGAGATCGCTTGCAAAACAAGTGCTAGGCGATAGAACTCGCATTCCCGCTACCCTAAGACAATGAGATATCAAGCACTTTCTCTTTCCCACACAACTCCTTGAAACATGTTACATAATGGTTCAGTCTAGCTACATCCGACATTGCATTTTTAACACAATGTTCCCTTACATCATATTCAGCGTCCATAACGATACCTGTTACAACAGAAAGTGTAATCTCGGAATCAACTAGCCAATTTTCGAGCCATCATATCCCATCTCTTAGTCAGTACTTTCAGACAGTCCTGCCGTACATTACGGAGAGAGCAGTAGCAAATACAAATTTATAAAGAAACAAGCCTTTATCAAAGACGTATCTCCACCATGTGGTGAGAAATATATAGATATTCACTCATAAGTATGGCAATTTCATATACAGGGGCATAAACTAGGACTCGTACATTAATAGTGGGGATAATACTGATAAAAATAAACTCTTAGGAATTCGTCAGCCAAGTTTCATCTTTAGATTGCTTATGCAGAGAGAGAGAGAGAGAGAGAGAGAGAGAGAGAGAGAGAGAGATACGCGTTATTAAAACAGGCAAATTTCTTAATGATACACAGTGGTAGTAGTATCCTAGTATTCACTTCTTAAATGGCGTGAGTCTGGGAGAGTACTACAGGTAAAGTATGATGAATATGATAAAGTCGACAACAACAACGGAGACGACGACATCAGCAATATCATTTATTACCAAAAAGAAATTTTTGCTACTTCATCTTCAAATAGGTCTGGTGATCACTTTGTTTGCCAATGAAAATATAAAGTGAGTAAATAAACAGAAAACAATACGTATAACTTTCATATCTCTTTCTGCTAAATATTTCACTCGGTGTCTGGATGAATGTGCTGATATTTCTGGTTTGACAGCCAATAACGAAGCACGACGCTGTAATAACAAACTGTGGAGTAAACAATCGGAATTACTGCGCTGGACCAGGCTGGAGCTTTTTATCAAACACCCAGCCTTAATAACACCCGGTATCGTATTCATAAACTTTCTTGAGTTTAATCTGTGTATATAATTGTTTCTTTTTACTTTCGTCTTTCATTATGCAGCTGCCAATAAAAATGAAACCTAACGATTGCATATTAATGTAAAAAATTTTTTTCAAATATTACTGTGTATAAAATAATAATATATAAGTGCAATAGAGGTCTGTTTATCGTAAAAAAAGGGAGGGGGGAGGCAAAGATAAGTTACGAATCCTTCCCTCGGTCACTTACTCTTCTTATATTCGAATGGATACGGTCACTTAGTATTTTATACATCTTGGGATTGGAAATGATGCAGCACAATTTTAAGTCCTTTGATTATTATTGGTTAGTTTAGCTAGTTGTCTTTGCATTTTATTAAGTGCATACTGAGGTATACTACACTAACTAACGTAACGAGACTTAACCTACCCATGACAACCATATACTGTGCTTCGTTATTTCCTTCCCCGTAAAGATTAAGGCTAAAGGACGCCACAATCAGGCTCGAAGAATCGGGCTCTTAAAGCTAGGTTAGCAGTGCATCTAAGCTTCATTATTACTGATCATTCTTGGTTTTAGCATATTTTTTTTCGAGTAGTAATGAATCTCTAGCCTAGACTGTGTCAGGAAAACTTAAATAGCTTAAAGAGTTAAGGTGGTTGGCTGTTAACCGCCTCAGTAGAGTAATGTCTCAATATTTTCTATTCAGTATCTCCAGATGATATTGTTCTCCATAGGGGAGACGCTTTGGATGGACAGGTTAGACACGACAGCTATTATCTCCTTCACTACTAGAGGTCGATCATGACTTGAAGAAAATCATCTGGTTGCTTGGTTAAATAAAAATCGTGAAGGAGTTAAGTGCTTCAATAGCGGATACATACAATACTGTCTTTTTTTAAACTAAATGCTATATGTACAAAGGCTGCAGCGGAAGAGAAAACTGCCATTATGTCTAGGTAAGGAGAGTGGATAGAGACGGAAGAGCGCCAGGGAAATAGTAGTGGCTTATTACTATAAACTGAGTACGGAAAAGTGTAAGTCAGCATCTGCTCTATTGTTTTAAATGGACAATCTTTGACTATGAAATGTGATCAGCCTGCATCCCACAATTCGGAGTGTAATCAGCAACGAAACAAAAACGTCAACCATTTCCTATGAATAATACGTCCATTAAAAAAAAAAAAAATCTCCATTAAAACTGGAGCTTGTCGACATCCTCGTGCTCTCAATTTTAATAATACGGCGGTAAAGTGTGCTTTG
>NC_137054.1:23239923-23382423 GCF_032717465.1 Coenobita brevimanus | reverse complement strand
CATGCAGTTAAGTGCCAGAAAATACAACGCTACAACTCAATTATTGCCTTTCCATAGCACTCCTCGTAACTAGCATCATCTACTGTGATGACTCAATATTCAAGATGTAAAGGTGGCAATATTATGCACTGTTATAGAGAAAGAACTATAGCCAGTGATTCTCAACATCCCGGTAATTACTCATTGGGAAATGCGGTATTCTACTGCCGGTAAAGGCTTGCTCGATGTTGTTAGTGTGTGGGTGTGTATTAGTGCTGAAAAGGAGACATATCAAAGAGTGTGTCCAAGAGGAGGACTGATATGCCTAAGGGAACGGATCGTCTGGCCTATGCCCAGAACTAGTAACAAGAGTAACAAGAAGCTTATAAACGAAAGTTACATATATTTAATACAGTCGAATTCGTACTACAGCACTCAGTTCCATCACTCTCTGAGCCTTGAATCAGTTCTATTTACTTCCTGAACTCATTATGAGTAAATCCTTAGAAAGCGGTAACGAATAAAAACCGGACCTAAATTAGGATGAGAGAGAGAGAGAGAGAGAGAGAGAGAGAGAGAGAGAGAGAGAGGGGGGGATTATGCTTAACCATCCTTTACTGTCTTCATCTTACCTCACAAATTTCCCAGTATAGTAAAGGGAACAAATGAATGCCATTACATTTCATTTAAGTTAATAACAAAATCCGTAAGACCTTACTTTTAGATGATCTTAAGGATACATCATCTATTTTATTCAACTTATGTGAGTAGGAGCAAAGGGGTTAGTGAAAGCTAGAATCCTTGAAAACATCAAGTCTTTCCTGAGCTGAGTGAAACCAACTGATGATAGTAAGACTGACTTTATAATAAGTTACGGGGTTTGGATTAGTGGTCAGACAGTTTAAAACTCCCAGAAGTACAGGAAAACATAATGAAGTCACCAAATGCAACTGAGGCTTCCTATGCATTTGTTTATATTGAGTTTGTTTAGGAAATATACCAACTACTGTGTGTACTTATATTCCTGGTGTTTGTACATGCATATATCTAACCGGTTTTCTTATTATACCCCCCCTCTCTCTCTCTCTCTCTCTCTCTCTCTCTCTCAGTACTGTATATGTACACACACACACACACACACACACACACACACACACACACAGATATATATCTATACCTGTATCTATCTATCTACCAACCTACCTTTCCATTAATCTATCTATCTATCTATTTATCTATCTATCTATTTGTGTATCTAATAGATAGATAGATATAGTGGTAGGTGGTGGCGACCATCATCCACTCACTTGGTGTAGTGCTGCCTACTTCTTCCTTAGCCTTTATCATTCTTTTTCTGTGCCTGCCGTCCTCTCTTCATATTTCTTCCGTCTTTCCTGTGACTTCTTATTGGTTTTCCTTCCTTTACAGGTGGCTTTACATTGAGTGACAAGCCAAATGGTTTCCTGTAAGCCAAGAAACCATTTATAACGCTGGGTGGTAACCATATAACCAAACCATACTACGTGTCAACAAGTAGGTTGGTGGAGGGTTAGTGCCTCTCCCCGTAAAACAAATAACTCAAAGTCAAATGGCCACCCCTTACGGGATTATGACGTCTGGCAATAGATATATGTATATATCTGTTTGTACATGCATATATCTAACCGATTTTCTTATTATACCTCTCTCTCTCTCTCAGTATATGTACACACATATACACACACACACACACACACACACACACACACACACAAAGTAGCCTTCTTTGCTTCGATTGGTTTTGAAGGCTTTCGTGAGTCGGCCTTGGTCATCTCACGACTGCAGTCCACGCTGCTCAATCTCTAGCAGCGTCTCTGTTGAGGACCTAAACCCTATGACCTCGTCCCAGTTCTTCTTCGGTCTACTTCTTGCACCTTTACCCTCACTGTGTACATCTTATCCTTCTCACCCAAATGCAATCCTCCTTCCTTTTCACCTGCTCAGACCATCTCAGTCTACATACCTTTCTCATACATTCAGGTCCCATCCTTCTACTAAATTATATCAATCGCAGTCCTAACACACACAGACCTTCTTATTCAAGGACGCTTTAAACATCCATCTTTACACATCTTTCTCATTTCTGTACGTTTGTACGCTTGGGCCTATGTACAGCTTTCTCAATCACTGCCCCCATCTCTGTTACACTGGATTACAACTGTAACATGTGCTTCTTACAGTATATATATATATATATATATATATATATATATATATATATATATATATATATATATATATATATATATATATATATATATATATATATATATATATATATATATATATATATATATATATATATATATATATATCATCATCATCTTCATCATGATCAGGACCTCCTTTCTCATCCTAGGGCAGGGTGAGGAGTAGCAATGTCCAGACAGAACAAACTTGCCCAATCCCAATAGGCCACACTTCCATTTACTCATCATTCAAGCCCCCGGAATCCTGGCTCTACCGGATACGCCAAAAAACATTCATCACATTCAGCAGCTTCACAGAAGCGTATCCGGTTGAGTCAATCCGGACACTGCCATCCTCACAAGGGGTACCAAAATCCCTGATCATGCATTTCTCCTCACAACATTCATCCAGCCAGCTCGATCTCTTGTCAGTTCCCTAGCCTCACCGACTCCAAACCTCTCTTCCTCAAACACTCATCCACCATATCTCTCCACCTTCTCCTTGGCCTACCTCGTCTCCTCCCTCCTTCAGATTCGCTCAGGTAAACCCTTTTCACCACTCTATTGTTATCCATTCTTTCCACATGACCATATCATCTTAGGACACTTTCTCCGATTCTGGTGTCCACCGACTTCCTCACTCCACACCTTTCACGAATCACACTATTTCGTATCCTATCCACCCTCTGTACTCCACATACGTTCCTCAACAGTCCCATCTCCACTGCTTTTACTCTTGACTTTTCATTTTCATGCCACACCATAGTCTCACACCTATAAGTTAGGGATGGCACTAACACTCCCTCATGTAAGCCTCGTGCAGCTGCAGCACTCAAACCTCTGTTTCTTATCAAGGCCTTCATTGCACCAGCTACTTTTCTTCCTTGT
Organism: Coenobita brevimanus; assembly: GCF_032717465.1. Taxonomy (NCBI): domain Eukaryota; kingdom Metazoa; phylum Arthropoda; class Malacostraca; order Decapoda; family Coenobitidae; genus Coenobita; species Coenobita brevimanus. Next base: position 23,379,328 of record NC_137054.1, on the reverse strand, counting down.
GTCACTCTACTTTCAACTTCTTTTGCACCTTTTCCTCTCTTTTCTATCACTGTACCCAAGTATTTGAACTCTCTCACCAATTCCAGTCTCTCTCCATTCACTGGGACATCACACTGGGAGTCACCTCTCTCAATAACCATCACTTTACTCATTTCTACATTTACTCTCAAGGCACGACGCTCACAGACATCAACAAAACTCTGTTCTAGCCTACCAAGTTCCTGTCCGGTACTTGCAAGCAGTACTGCATCATCAGCATACAACAAATTTGAGATGTTCCATCCATCACCAACGCCATCCCTCCCTCCATTACTCGTGTTTTCACTTCTCTCATCACCCCATCCATATACATATATTGAACAACCATGTAGCACGCCCACACCGACTGTGAACCATTCACTAAGATGCCCATTAACCTTACACATGCTTCTCTACCATCATAAAAACTCTTGACAGCACCTAGCAGCTTACCATCTACACCATACATGCGCAAAACTTTCCACAATCCCTCTCTGTCTACTTCGTCGTATGCTTTTTCCAGATCCATGAATGCCATACACACCTTATGGTCCTTCTCACAAGCCTTCTCTGATATATATACAGTATATATATATATATATATATATATATATATATATATATATATATATATATATATATATATATATATACACTGGGACCGCACAGTGCTTGAAAGATTGGGCAGTCCTGGTCCTCGTGCACTGTGAAATCACGCACTGGGAATTCATAATCTTATGGGAAAAATATCATATGGGCGTTACCCCCTCATACCTTGACATATTTTGGCCCTTAGAGACATAATAAAGGTAAAATTTTTCAGACATTGTACTACAGATATAGCTAATATAATAAAAATATGGGCAGTCACCTTAACAACAGTAGACAACAGGCCTGATGACTTAAATAACAGGGATTTCAAGGTGTGGCAACACTTACGGCGCCGCACCCCCGCTGCACCTCCCGCCGCACCAACACCTCCCTCCACAGACTGCTCCTGAGCACCTTCCCCAGGAGCCTCTAAGTCACTCACTTCGGTCATAAACCCCTCAAAGTCCAATGCTGACACATCTGATGTTGTATCCTCTTCATCCTCAACAGGAACAGGATCAGACGATGTAGCTGGTATTTCGCTATCACTAACTGAGCCCACTGTGCTTAACATGTTATGAGCCTCTGTCTTCTCCTGTTTATTTCTTGCCTGTGCCTGTCTGTGTAGAAACGGAAGACTTTGTTGATACCAATGAGAACCTCCTCCATTCTTAGGTTACTGATTTCCAGTTCCTTCACCTCTTCCTTGAGCTTATCCACGGCAGCAAGGATCTTTCTTATTCTTGATATACACAGCTCTGTCCTCCCCTCCATCACACTAGGCTGCTCAACTTGACTCTGCCTGGCGTTGGGCTCTGCATCAGCCTTGTCTATCCGTTACAAGACTTCCTTGGGAGGCTGTTCCTCAGTAGCAGTGTGCACTTCCCGTATGTCCACCAATGTAATGTCCTCGAAACCTGGTACAGCTTGTGCTGCTGTCAGTATTGCTGCCTCAGCCTCGGCCAGTGGTTGAATGGCCGTCTTGAGGGTTGTGCATAAGTGAGGCACGAGCAGTCGCCACGCATGGTTCACCATTGCAGGTGTACTCTGGTGCCATGCTTGTAGGAGAAGTCAACTGCGTCTTTCATTGTGAAACGATGCCAAAATGCCTCAACAGTTAGGTCACCTGTGGCAGGTTGGGATACAGCTGCTGGCGGAGATGGTATGGAAGCAGGTGCCTCATCGAGGTATTCGTCATGACCTTCTTGTATGGCATGAAGATCCTCTTGTGTGTCAGTCTCCCTGCGTAGGTAGTCATACACTTGTTTGTGGTAGAAGTGCTTCACAGTGGCGATCAGTTCTTGATCCAGTGGCAGCATGAGTGACGTCGCCCAGGGCATCAGAAACACAACACGACAATCCTTGTGCAGATCTTCTAGGTATGGAGGGTGACTTGGTGCATTGTCCAGTACAAGGAGCATCTTAAATGGAATGCCAAGTTTTCGACACTTGGCCCTGGCATCGGGGATACAGTGCTTTGTTAACCAGTCTGACATGATGTTCCCAGTCATCCAACCAATTGCAGACTTGTACCAGTACACGTCACTTGCGTCCATGTTTGTGAGGTTTTTGTGGTACCTCGGGTGTGAAGCTGTGTGTACAGCAACTGGCCTCATCTTGTGGCTCCCAGACAGGTTTACAGTGAACATTACCATCATCTTACATTTCTTGAGCTTGCGACCAGGGGCTTGTTTCTTTTTTTTAGCGATGTAAGTTGATTTCGGCATGGGCTTGTAGTATAACGACGTTTCGTCGACGTTCTAGATCCAGTCCCTGGTGTACCGACCTTCTTCAAGAAGCACTCTAAATATCGCAGGATACTCTTTCGCGGCCAACTCGTTGGCAGAGGCACGTTCACCAGACAGTTTGTTGTGATGGAGTTCCTTGTACTTCAAAAAAAGGTGCAGCCATCCTACTGATGCCTTGAAAGGTTTGTCCACAGATAACTTGTGAGATGCTGCCTTGTAAAAGAGCTGGGCTTGGTTCCAAATAAATCTGCCATTCAGTGGTACACCTTCCTTCTCCTTCCTCATAATGTAGGTGAAAAGATACTGTTCCATAAGCATCATCACATGATTTCCCACCTGGGAACAGCCGTCAAGCTCAGATGCACCATGCGTCTTCACAAGCGCCCTGATGGCATGGCGGTTCTTCCAAACTGTCCTCACTGTTGATTCAACCAGTCCCAGGGCTTTCCCGATAACTGTGTGTCCTTGTCCCTCCTTCTTGAGCTTGATAATCTCCAACTTGGTTGTGTGCGTGAGGAGTTTCTTAACTCTTGGGGCTGGAGGCATGGTGTGGCGAAGGTACAGTAAAGCCCAGGATGGGGCAAAAAAAAGCCACACATACATGACAGGTTAGCTGCAGAGAGCGGATCCGCACTGTGCATGAGCCTTGTCTGTAATTCTGTGCCCGCTGCCTCCTACCCCAAGCTGCGCAGTAGAATGCCCCGGGAATTTCTGCGCATCAACATCACGACACGTGATGATGGACACGTTGTGTGAGTGTGGGGGTTGCTTACTAATGGAAAATGACGTTTTTGAGCCACTCCTTGCCTCTACCTCGCGTTCTGTGAGGTAAACTAGGGCATTCAAGGTTTTTGGTTATAATTTTTGATCACTTGCGTACAATATGATTCGCACACTCTGAGCTCGCGCAGTAGGTGAGCCCACTATATATATATATATATATATATATATATATATATATATGTACTATATAAAGGGCACTTTCTATCTGTCTGTCTGTTTGTTCATGAACTACTCCCTCAATTTTAAGTTTACCCGGCCTCAATCTACATATTTGGAATCCCTATGACCCAAGGAGGTTTTATGGTGGTCAAAATTCAAATCTGGCTCATTTGAGTTCACCGGATGAGTGTTCGCCTTTTTGACCCGGGCAACGCCGGTTACCCCTGCAACCTAATTATTGGCCTGGAGACTCACATGACCTCCAGTTCGGACATAGGCCATGTGAGGTTGACTCTGAGGTCATTTCAGGTCACCAGTGATAGTAAAGACATACGCACAAATACTATGCATTAATCTGTGAAAGCTGAAATAGAAAGTTCTTGGACCTCTTATAATCCCCCTTCAGAAGCATGACAGGTACATGAGCTTTCTGGAGTAGAAAGAAAGACTGAACTACAGCAAATAGGACTGGAGTGTTTGTCTTTATGGTCTTATGACCCATGGAAGGTTTTCAGACCAAAAAGATCGATGGTTTGAGGGAGGGGGGAAAGAGTAGTAAAAGTCATACAAATGAGAAGGGGGAACGAGAGAATGATGAAGGAGAGAGAGAGAGAGAGAGAGAGAGATGGGTGGGACAGGAGGAGGAAGATAAAGTAGGAGGGATAGGGGAACGCCGGATACCCCTGCTAGTATATATATAGATAGATAGATAGATAGATAGATAGATAGATATGCAGTATATATAGATAGATAGATAGATAGATAGATATACAGCATATATATATATATATATATATATATATATATATATATATATATATATATATATATATATATATATATATATATATATAATGTATTCCCTTCGTTCAAAGACTCGAACATGTTTGCAGTTCATTCTGCTTGATCTCCAGCGGCCATTCTACTCCACAAATGGCAAACTATAAGGTGGAGAGGGTCCGAAGGTCCCACCCACACCTCCCCGAACCTAGACGGGAAGACGCTGACGGAGCCCGCCCAACGCCTCCCCTAAAATTCGCCACTAGGTAACGGGGACAATTTTTTGTGATTGCATGCCCTTCCAGCTGCCAATCCCTGCCTTGTAGTAGGGCATGATGTATGGTGTGTAAAGTGCATGTAGCGTAATGTATCGTAGACAGTTTGTTAGCTGACACAGGAGAGCATGCTGGCCTACTCTGTGTTAGTGAAGCTCTGAAAAAGGTCAGCAAAGGGGAGGGGGGATGGTCAGGAGCTAGACCTGAGGGACAGTGAAATGGGAGCTCCAACTCTCCCTATTACCAATTTTCCCATTCTCATCGGAAGTACGACCCTGACCGGCAGGAGCTACAGCCTTTTCCCTAATCTCTCTCTCTCTCTCTCTCTCTCTCTCTGAGATATATACTCATACGTGTACTGTACTGTATACATACATACATATATATATATATATATATATATATATATATATATATATATATATATATGCAAAGAACGATTTTGCATTTTCAAAAAAAGGGAAAGACAAGCTTTCTTTCGTCTCCCTTTCCTCTTCCTCAGACAGTACCGTTCACAAAGCGACCATTAAAATCGCATAAACCCAATTCTCCCTTCGCGGTCCACAATAAAAGGGAAATAATGAATGTTAATGTGAAATCAGGTTTTTTTCTGGGCGTCATCCAAGGCTGACCACCGCTGTCTTTCTCCTCATCCCTTTCCTCCCCGTCCACGACTCTTCCCTCCCTGCCTCCCTCCGTCGCTTTTTATAGGTGGGTAGAAAGAGGTGAGAGGGGGAAACATGGGTAGTACCGACAGGAAGACAATGATTGGGTGGAAAGACGAGCGAACAAAATGGACGAGACCAGGGAGAAGGACAGAAGAGAAGAATGTAGAGAGAGAAGGAACAAGATGAAGAGAGGAGAGAAAGGAGGATATACAAGAAAAAACAAGAAGAAGGGAAAAAGAGGAGAGATGGAGAGGTTAGAAAAAAAAGAGGGGAAGGAGAGGGCAAAGAAAAGAGAAGTAGAAAGAGGAGCGAATGGAAAATGCGACAAATGAGAGAGAGAGAGAAAAGAAAACGTAAGGAGAGAGGAGAATGGGAACAAGAAGAGCAAAGAAGGGAGGAGAAAATAGGTTACAAATTATCTAAAATAGGAAGGAGAAGAGGAAGGCATGGAGAATGGAACAGTCTTGAAGCTATTTCCATTAATCTCATTAATACCATGGTATCGCCTTATGTTATAAATCCTTGAGTCTTGACAAGCATTGCAAAAGCCTATGGATGCAATTTTTTTTTTTTTTTTTTAAACTCTGTGACTGAATTGGTTCATAAAGATTAAAATACTTCTTCAGTTAGCAAGAAAAGTAGCAGGAAAAAAGAAAAATCTATGAAACTGAGAGGGTTAATATTGCTAGCCTAGGTATAGCCTGATTATAGGAGACCTCGTAAGTGAATTAATTAGAAATAATGCCCATTACCCCCGTTACAACCATTGCACATCTTTATTTACTTCTTCCCACTTCCACGCCATTTTAATAGGCTTGGCAGATCACGCTTTCTCCATGTTCTCCCTAAACTATCCCCTTTTCCTCCACATGATTTTAGCCTTCCTTTCATTCTCCCTCCTTCCACATCTCGATCCTTGTCTTTCTCCTTCTATCTCTTCCTCTCTCCCACCCTCCAACTCATCATTGCTCCCACAGACTCTCTCTCTCTCTCTCTCTTTCTCTCTCTCTAAGAAAAAATGAATGTGTCGGAAACGCACAACTATCGAGAAAAAAATGAAGCGAGGTAATAACGAGTTAACATTTACACGAGCTAAATCCCTTCAATACGAATTATTTACTGTATCCATGCTATCTCCAGATGATTCATTGACTTCATGGCAGGCTTTTCGAACGAGAAGGTTTAGATGTTGTCTTCATTAGCTCCTTCTATACAGGTAACTCTCCTGAAAGGAATAAAATCTCCTGGTAGCTGTAAAAATAAAATAAAAAAGTCTCCTCTCTATAAATCTCATTAAAGTTTGTCTCGTGTCTTGCAATTCCTCTTACTTAGTCTCAGTTTAAGATTCTGCTCCTTAATCTCTTAATGTATTTATGTGTACCCTTCCCTCTCGCCTGTTTTCTTGTTAATTGTCTCTCAGCCTTCGAACTATACTATTATCATTTTTTGTTTTTACTTGCACTTGAGGAACGAGAGTGGGTAATATGTTTTACAGGACGCTTGTGTGTGTGTGTGTGTGTGTGTGTGTGTGTGTGTGTGTGTGTGAACAAAAAACTCACACAGTTTTTATCTAATTTTACCAAAACTCGTTTGAGAACAATTGAAGAAAGGTCAAAGTCACAGAGCTAGGTTAATGCTTGACCTAACATGGTTAATATAAAAAGTTTTTGCAAAATTTGGACCAAATCTGGGGAGACGGTTAAGAGCCAAATAAGAACTAATGGCTTCGGTTTTGCAGCAAACAGTGAACGGTGAAAGGCACATGGCTAAGTGAAATTTGGACCCACGTGTCTGCGTATGTACAAAATAACTAAAACAGTTTTGATCTTTTTTTGAACCATATTTCATGGAAGAGTTGAGGATCATGCAAAGATTAAGTAGTCTGATTCAGTTAGCAATGAGTTGAGGGTAAAGGTCACTGTGCAAAATCAAACGTTCGGCTTAAGGACTGAATTGTGGGCGGGATTGTCACACTCTGTAAGTGCTCTTTCCTATTATTGCTGTGAATTCTTTTCTTAACTTTTCTCTCGTCTATTCTACTTTAAATTCTCACTCTGTATCAGTGCTTTCATTCTCATTATTATACCCGCATGCCAATGCACGAGGGGTAATGTTGTTCATTTGGTTTGTTTGTCCCAGAGTACTTCATTTTGTCTGTCTGTCTGTTAATAAGATTATGAAAAAGCGTTTGAACTGAACTGCACGAAATTTTGCGTAATGACAAACGACCATCAGAAGAACGGGTGATTTATTTTTTTCTGGAAGAATAACATCATAGGTATCAGGACAAAGGAAAGGTCAACTCAAGCAAATTATGGCGATTTTTACCAAACTTGATAGAATAGTTGACGGGTAGGATAGAGTGAAGTGATTCAGTTTCGTAAACAAATAGTCCGAGGAAACACAGTATGTCTGATTCAATTTAGATCTAGCTGGGAGGGAGAGATTATGGCAAGCCAAGGATAAAGTTTCTTAATTTTCAAAACAATAGGTCAAAGGTCAAGGTCACAAATTAAACTTCTGTATCGATTTCGACCAAATGTGATGGGTGCGTTAAGGGTCAGTTAAGGATGAAGTAATTCGATTTGTAGGGCAAACAGTCTAAAATGAAGGACACAGGTATTGTCTAAGTTTCAGTTTTAAGCCCATCGTTGGCTACCTTCTCAATTCTGGTATTCCCGTCAAGGATGGACGGGGATTGTAAACCGTGCAGTACTAATCTGTCTATTATTATTATTATTATTATTATTATTATTATTATTATTATTATTATTATTACTTGCTATGGACGAAAGATTTTAACTTAGGGACATCTTTTGTATGGAAAGGGATATAAACAATTTCCATTAACCCCTTTGGCGTGCTACTCTGTGTGTGTGTGTGTGTGTGTGTGTGTGTGTGTGTGTGTGTGTGTGTGTGTGTGTGTTCCCATTATATCTCATGATCGGCTTGAGCTCTCAACATGACACTTTGAAGGTATCAAGATATGGCCAAGATCTTGGCTGAGTTAAAAAATGGGCACTCGAGGTCAATGTCAAGTTCACCAAAATGGCTGCCAAATTTCAACTAATTTTTATCGCCTGCCTTTAGCACCATTATATCTCATAAATGGCTGGAGCTATCAACATGAAACCTTTAGGGTATCAACATATTGCCAAAATTTTGGTCTTGGCCAACAGTACATTCTGGTGGGCGATTAGCATTCGGTTCTCGAATGATTTTCTTTCATTTGATAAAGAGAACAAGCAGTCGAAGAAGAAGGTCACAAGGCAAACTGAATTGTTAACCTCTTATATCAAACACTGGGATCTGTCTTCCCCTTCATGCATTGTTCTAATATTGCTGCCTATGGATAATATTACTCAGTTCATGGAACACTCTCTCAAAAGAGGGATTAATCAATAAACCAGATGAAACAGTAACGCAACAGCCACGCTCTGTTCTTGTTATCGTCATGATTTTTGCACCTTCGTTCGCAATACGAGAGCAGATGTTATGCTTTGAAAGTCTGTTTGTATGCCTGTCTGTCCGTGTTAACAATTTTATTAGCAATATTTATCCACATTAACTCAGATTTGGTGAAATGGTGAGGTTCAGCCAGAGAGTAAACGTATTGTTTTTTGAAATAATAGATTAGAGGTCAAGGTGACACAGTGCTAGGTCGAAATCAGCTTAACAATGCCCTCAGCTGGACCTCTCATGTTAGATCACTTGCTAAAACCGCCTCATAGAAGCTTGGATTATTGTTCAGAGTCCGTAACTTTTTCACTGACGAGAAGTTAGCATAGTTTACAAGAGTCATCTTATAGGGAGGAGGCTGTAACATGGGCCAAACAGGATGGTACTCCCAAGGGGAATGGGAATGCTGGTGATAGGGAGAGCTGGAGCTCCTGTTTCACTAGCTATCTAACCATCCCCGTTTGCTGACCTTTTCAGTGTGAGAATAATTTGGGAAGTAGACCAACATACTCTACCAAACATTTCCTCTAACTATCGTATGCACTACACCACAAGCACTTTACATTTCACACAACATATCTCACTACGTTACAGGGGTTGGCACCAGCTAGGGCATGTGGCCAGAAAACTTTCCCCCCGCTACCTAGTGGCGACCTATTTGGGGGAGGCGGGACGGGGGTTCCGCCGGCATAGATCATGGGTCCAGGGCGAGATAGGGCTCGAACCTGTGCTAGAGGGTACAGGGCATTGCAGTTTCCAGGCTAACACTTCTGTCCAATAGAGGTGGGCCCGAACCTGGAAGTAGCACCCCAGGAGGCTGCCCTATCATTGGGTGTATAATGGCAGGGCAGTTGCAGTGCCAAGGAGTGCTTGGAGGGTGTCCCTGCAGCTGTCCTGTCCTGGCAGGGTGCCCCAAGGCCACTACCACAGCCACTGGTAAGCTGATGGGCTAGGGGTCCCAGATCCATTGCCTGGACCTGGGACTGTGCAGTGAGTGGGGCCTATGGTATGTCTACCTGCTTTATTAATAGTGACTATGTCTAAAAATAAGTTTCAAAGCAGGCCTGAGGACATTAAATCGCCCAGGGGGATGAGGATGGATTCATGGAATGTGGGAAGTTTGAGGGGAAGAGCAGAAGTCGTTGAGGCATTCAGTAGGAGGTGGGTAGATGTGGCATGTTTGCAGGAAGTCTGGTACAGGGGTGGATCAGCCAGAAAGATTGTTGGGAAGGATTGTTATTATAAGTTGTTTTGGCAGGGGGGACAGACGGATATGAGGGTGTTGATGTGATGGTTGCAGAGAAATGGGTGGAATATGTTATGAATGTTATGCGAGTAAGCGATAGGATATTGGTCGTGAAAATTCTGGTTGGTGGAATGATAACTGCAATTATATCGGCATATGCTCCACAGGCAGGCTTGGATGAATTAGAGAAAGATAGATTTTGGGATGACTTAATACATATAGTAGATGGCATGCGGGATGATGAGATAGTGGTCTTGGGAGGGGACTTAAATGGTCATGTAGGTGAAGCAGCTCAAGATTATAAAGGAATACATGGGGAATGTGCGTATGGTATAAGGAATGCGGAAGGGGAAATGATACTCGAGTTTGGGGAGGCAATGAACATGATAGTGTGCAACTCACATTTTAGGAAAAGAGAGAGTAGGTTAAATACGTATGAGTCTGGGGGAAATAGCAGTCAGATAGATAATTTTCTGGTTAGGAGGGCTGATAGGAGGTTAGTGAGGGATGTTAAAGTAATAGGAGGTGAGGAATGTGTGCAGCAGCACAAACTATTGATTTGTGATATGCTGCTTAAGGAACGAGTGATGAAAAAGATGACCTATGTACCCAGGAGGAAAATATGGAAGCTGGAAAACCAAGTAGTAAGGGACGCCTTCCATAGTGAGATGAGGAGAGTGGTGCCTGAACAGGGAGCCGTAGACAGAGGCGTTAATGAACAGTACAGAGCCCTCAAGAACAACTTCTTGAGAGTTACTGATGTAATACACAGTTGGACTAAAGGCACACCAAGGCATAAAGTAACTTGGTGGTGGGATGAGGCTGTAGAAGCTGCTATTAAGGAGAAAAGAAGGCTTTTCTGGGAATGGAAAGAGGGTGGTAACAAGGGGGAATACTTGGCTGCCAAGTGTAGGACTAGAAGAGAGGTATACAGGGCGAAGTCTGAGTCACAGAGACTTTTACTTGATAACCTAAATCATGGGGAAAGAAAAAATATGATATTTAAGGTGGCAAATCAGATGAAGAGAGATAATTGGGATATTATAGGTGAGCAGTGTGTTAAGAATGATGAGGGAAGGGTAGTGGTGAACAGTGGAGATATTAAAGATGCATGGAGAGAGCATTATAACCGGTTGTTGAATGAGGAGTTATACTGCTTTCACATCATTATGTGTCCCATTTTTTGTCCCTCTAACTGTTTCCCCTTGTCTTCCTTTCACAGTTGTATTTTTGTATCTGTTTCCCGAACGTCTAACCCCAGAGTTTATCCTCAGTGACCGTAACAGAAATGATTCAAGTATTGTCTGTCATCAGTTACCCCACTTACTTCTGCTAATATGATACACCGTATCTCATATACTCTTAGACATGTAATTTGCCCTTGATCTTTACAGTCTTCCATCATATCTACTCCTCTGCATTCTTATTAACGCTTCTTGTTGTTGTACTGGTTGTGTTCATTCCAACTGACATGTATTAAGTCAGTCTTCCAGTACATAATCATATCAATTACCCGCCCCGTGCCAATGACGTACAGGTACGTAGGCCCCTATATGTGCGGACAGTGCCAGCAACGTTCATGTACATCCGCGATTTGATATATTTGCCAAAATTTGAACATTCAAATTACACACCAAAAAATCGTCAGGATTATTCCTGTGCTTATCTAGGCCTCACCCGCCACGTATGAGTCATCACTACACACCTGGGCCCATGTGGGAGTGCACCACATCAGTATGATTTTGACAGTGGGTGAGCAAGGATCATGGCATGTTGTGGCTTAGTCCAGCACGAGATTGACTCTCTCCTTGAGGTGCCCTATGATGGGGAAAGCGATTCCCCATTAGATGATGATGTGGCTGACAGGGATTACCTTCAGTCAGACTCAGAATCAAGCAGTGATAAAGAAGTACCATCCCCTGGGAAGGTGAAATATATGGAAGTGATGATGTTATCCTCCCAGGCAGCCCCACCACCACTACCCGTTCCCACCACACTCAGCCGCCCTCGATCATATGATGATTCCTCTAGTGAGGATGAGTATCAGGAGGATCCTTGTGCTAAATACACTCTGCCAAAGTGGGTAGGATCCCCTCATAAAGGGGTGACGGCCAGGGAGGATTTACAAACTAAAAAACACAAGGTGAGTAGTGCATTGTTTTACTCACATAGGACACAGAGAAGTGAGCCACGACTGACCTCACAAAGGTCTGAGTCACTTCAGCCCAGCACCTCCGGCACACGTGACCTTCCCCATGGAAATTCCCCACTTCATTTTAGTGCTTCCTCCACCCTTATTGGTTGTGGGGATGAAAGTAAAGGGGAAGGTGAAAGGAAAATGGAAACGTGGGGGGAGAAAAGGTGATAGTCAGGAGGAAGGTGAGGAGGAGGAAAATATTCCCCAGGTGACCTCCGGTTTTCTTCCCCACCCTGACGACGGGGACGGTAGTGGTCATCGCGGAAATGGTGAAGCAGAGGATGAAGTGTCGTGGGAGTGGGAGATGGGAGCAATTTTGTTCCCATTCACCAACCATTTATTCATGGGGACACAGCAGGATTTACTGCTCCTGAGTTGAACCAGTCATCTAGGAAGATTGATTTCTGCAAAAACTTTTACACCAGAGAGTTGGTACTCAGAATCTGCATACCTTCTTACATGTATGCAGCATTCTGCCGTGGCACAGTCCCACAAACACCCCATAGCCGGCTGTTTGATGTTGACATATCTGTCGACGTGTTGTACCTGTTCCTGGCGTTAGTTCTGTTGATGGGACTGATAAAAAAGAATCAGTTGCCTTCATACTGGACCGTGGACTCCTTTATGTCAACACCCTTCCTTGGAAGAGTTATGGGGAGAAACAGATTCTAATACATTCTCAGCCGGTTATATTTTTATGATAATGACGACCCCAGCAAAGTAGGTAGCACCAACAGGATGCCCCGAATTTGCTTCGTGTTTGATCACCTGATGGCGCGATTCTCATCCTCTTTCTCTGCCTACAGAGACCTGGTCATAGACGAGAGTTTTATTACGGAAGGGGAATATTGCCTCTAGGAAATACATCCAAAGAAGACACCACTTTGGGTTCAAAATTTTTGTCATGTGTGACTGCAGGACCGGTTATGTGCAGGACATAGTCCTGTACACTGGTGCACAGACAGAAATTACAGAGAATAGGACTGTCGGCTTGTCTCGTGCAATTGTGAAAACAATGATGCAGCCGTACCTTTGTCGTGGGCATGTCCTGTACCTTGACAACTGGTACATTAGCCCACTTCTTGCTTGGTATTTGCAGCAGCACTGGCATCTTTGGTACTGTAAAAATATCCAGGTTGCACATGGTACAGGTGGGCAGGAAACTGGAAAGGAAGGAGGTAGTGTTTTTTCAAGCCAATAATATCCTCGCCACTACGTGGCACCGCAACCGCTAGGTAAACGTCCTTTCGACGGTTCATCGCTCCCTGATGCATATCACAAAGACCATCGATTACCACAGTGAAAAACGTGTGCACATTTGGAAGCCTGAGACTGTAATTAATTACAATATCAATATGCATCAGGCTGACCAGTCGAATGCAATGATATCAAGCATCGAATGTGCCAGACCCCCCTGAAGTGATACAAGAAACTCTTCTTTCACCTGCTGGATGTAAGAGTTTTGAACGCTCACCTTCTACATGCCCACACCACAGGTTCATAAGGTAGCTGTGCAGGGAGCTGACTGGCACCCATGGCCATGATCATGCCCCTAGAAAACATTCAACTGGTGGGGAAAATCCCCTTCGTCTCACTGAACGTCATTTCCCAGAGGTAGAGATGGAACAAGTTTGGAAGAGGAATCCCCAACCCAGGTGTCATGTGTGCCTACACAGCATAGTACGGCCCAGAAAACAGCGAAAGGACATGCATTACCAATGTGTGGAGTGTGATGTGGGGCTGTACCTCACTCTGCTTCAAAGAATACCACATCCTACTCCACTTCTGAACTACGTGGTGTGTGCGATGAAAGACGCAAGTGGAACGCATATAACTGTATATAATATATAATGATAATTATCTCATAAGTGTAATATGATAAGAAACTAGTGTTAGTGATATTATAGTAATAAGTAAAGTAAAATAAGTTACGTAGGTATGTGTGTGTGCGCGAGAAATTATACTAAGTGAAATGACACGGCGTGAATATCTTGCGTGGGAGAAAAGAGAATGGTAGCGTGTTGAGTGTGTGAAAAAACACAGTAAGAGTGCATAGACTATGAAAAGAATTATAATTTATGTGGAGAAACAAACATAATGCACAGTATAATACGTGTGGGGACTGACTTTCTGCCTCAGAAACGCAGAATAAGAACGATTACGAACATTACATGGGCAATCCAACTCACTCGCTTGTCATAATGCGCCAACGTACATAACTGTGCTTGAGGACACTTCCTATATCATCTATATACCCAACATGAGTGTCCTTGGCTCGAATAGCATAGTTACCAATGAAGAAATGCAGAGCTTCTGCCTCCTCTCGCTCTGTGGCTGCGGCGGGCGATGGAGTCTACGGGCATTACTCTGAAGTTTTCTGCTTAGGGAGAATCGAACTCAAAATCGACCTAAATGGCTTTTGTGAGTACTTTTATGGTTGTTCTCCATGTTTTCTTATCATTTCTAACCTATTTACCCCCCCCCCCCCACAAAAAAAATCGAAAATTAGCCGGCACCACGGCTCCATGAGGGTCCAAAGTCTGTCGGCACGCGGCAGGTTAGTCTCTCTCTCTCTCTCTCTCTCTCTCTCTCTCTTGCATACTCATCATAAATGTTTCTCTCTCTCTCTAGCACATACTCATCATTAATGTTTCTCTCTCTCTTTCTCTCTCTCTCTCTGTTACATCAATTCTCCCCTCTTCCTTCCTTCCTTCCATCCCTGGAGCTCCCTCCGGAAACAGAAATGCCTCCAGCTGCCTCAAGACACTTCCCTCCTCCTTGAATTCTCTCTCTCTCTCTCTCTCTCTCTCTCTCTCTCTCTGTTGTCTTTGCTTATCTGTCTACCTATCTATCTGTTTATCTATCTATCTTTCTATCAGTCTTCCCAACACTGGTGTTTTCTTTGTCCCTCCATCGTAAAAGTTCTCCCTGTCACTTCTTTCCCTCTCCCTCTTGTTCTGTCAACATGTCTGTACGTCATTCCTCTGTTTCTTTCACCAATACTCCTGTTCCCCCTCCCTCTCTCTCTCTCTCTCTCTCTCCAGGGAGGGAAATGCCTCCGGGTTCCACAAGACATTAGTTACCTCAGGAATTATGCAGCCGGCTTGAAGGACGCACAATTACGCCCCCATAGTTTGCCGGGAATGATGCTCGGTCTGCATCTTCTTCGACATTAGCTGCAGCGGAGGAAGGCCGCAGGGAAGAGGAGAGAAAGGGAGACGCGAAGACAGGAGAGAGGGAAAGGAAGATGAAAGGGGTGGAGAGAGGGGTAGAAGGACTAAAAACAAAGATGAAATATCAGGCGGATTCTTGGATTCTTAACAAATGAGAGAGAGAGAGAGAGAGAGAGAGAGAGAGAGAGAGGCTGGAAAGAAAGGGAGAAATGTGGGGTAGAAAGAAGGGGAGAGAGATGTGGAGCAGAGAGAAGTGACTGATGCTCGGTCTTCCCTTGCTACGGAGGTAGGCACAAAAGGAAGATGGAGGTATAAGTGCACATAAACCTTGGGTTGGGAGGTGGAGGGAGAGGTAGAGAGTGGAGAGAATGGAAGGATGGAGAAAAGATAAAGGGAAGTACAAGATACATGCACAAAAGGACAGATAACTTGTTCTGAACGCATTAGATGCAGTTAAAGAGGGAGAGAGGAGAGGAGAGAGTGGTGAAGAGAAAGGAGAAATGAAGGAGAGAGAGTGGTGAAGAGAAAGGAGAAATGAAGGAGAGAGAGTTTGAGAGAGATTATCGAGTCTAGGGGAGAGGTTGAGAGAACTGATAGAATTTCAGATGGGGAAGAGAACGGGAAAAATTAACCTGCCTTTCCATAGGCCTTCCGAGAGGGATAGGCGGTTAGCGCTGGGGTGAAGGAAGGGAAATGGGAAGGGGAAAATGGGAAAAGCTCTAGATAAAAAGTGAGGAGAATGATGGGGAGAAATGGGAGGATGTGAAGGAATAAATCAATGGAGGACAGAAGAAGGAAAGGATAGGGAAGGAAAGAAGACGGATAGAGAGAAATCGAGAAAAGGAAATAAGTAGAGCGAGATGAAGAAATCAAGGGAGTAGAGGAAAAGGAAACAAGACAACAGAATCAGAGAGATCACTGGTAGAAGAGATCTACAAAGATGGAGAGAAGTAGAGGTAAAGGGAAGAAGAGGTGAAGATAATAGAGTAGGGAAGGACAGGAGGTGAAGAGAAGTTAAGGGAGAGGCAGGACAGAGACCAAGCGAGGAAAAAAGTAGGAAAGAACAGGAAAGTAAAAGAAAGGAGTTCAGAAGAGCACAAAAGAAAACTACAGACCTAAGTGTCTTTTCGAGAATGCTTGTAACAGATGGAATTATGTCTTTGATATCTAATTCTATAAGCTGAATACAAATACAGTATGTAACAAAAGGAACAGGATAGAGAGAATTTGCGATGATGGAGAGGAGTAGAGCGAGAGGAGGAAAGAGATTCAGGAAAAAGGGGAGGAATTAAGTCAGGATAGCAGGAGAGGTAAGGACGTCTGGAAGAGGATAGAGGGAGAGGTGATAAAATGGACAGAGAAGGGATGAAGAGGTAGGAATAGACAAGGAGTGAAGAAAAATGGAACGGTAATGTATGGAGAGAGAGAGAGAGAGAGAGAGAGAGAGAGAGAGAGAGAGAGAGAGAGAGAGAGAGAGAGAGAGAGTTGTTAGTGGACAGAAAGCGAGAGAAGGGAAGAAGCTTGTAAGATCAAATAGACAGAAAAGGAACAGGAAGAGAGAACGTGTGGAGAGAAAGAGTGAGTTGGCAGTTGAAGAGAAAGAGTGGGATGGAAAAGGTTGAGAAAATAAGCTATGAGCAGCGGAGGAGGAGATGGGTAATCAAGAACATTTCAGGAAGTTAAAAGATGTGTAAGACAAGTGAGAAACAATTACAATCTCTTTCTTTATCTTTTTATTTTTTAATTTATTTGTTTTTTCAAGGAGTGGTAGTGGCCATGAGAGAGGATTATTTTAACCCCTTCAGTCCGATGACATTCTTTTTTCTTTTTACCTCCAGAAGGTTTTCCTCTTCTCATGCAGGACCTGTACTTGTGAAGGAGACGCTACCTAACCTCCCCCCAGTATGGAAAGTCTTCTCTAAGTTAAACAGAACTGTCTGAAGGTACCTTAAAAAAAATAAACATCATCGCACTGTAAGTTGCTAGTGTTGGGATAGATAAAGAGGAAACTGGGAACTATGGGAAAACAGAGATCAAGATATGATTGGAGAGGGAAGAAGAACAGGACGAGAGAAGCAGCATGGATTCAGTAGAGTTGAGGGTAATTGGGAGTGGAAGACACTCATGATGAAAACAAATAGGGAGGGAAGAATAAAGTGAAAATATAGCGAGGGATAGAAGAAGAGGTAGTAGGTGGAGGGATAGAAAAGAAAAAAAGGAACACGAAGGATTTGAAAAGGTTGGGAAAAATAAGGGATGGAGGAAAATAATGGAGGCTATTGAAAAATGATGTAAAATAATATTATAAACTAGAGTGATTTGGAATTTGACCTCCTCACTTTGGCCTTATCCCGTCAGTCAAAATGTCTTCTGGCGGTTTTATTTTTGATAGGGTATCTTCAATCCATTGTATTTAGCTAAGGAATCACCTTCCGTATTCACCGAGATATTGAAAGCTGCCACTGTTCTTCCAATCATAAAACTCCATTATAACATCTGAATAGAACCCTTTTGATACAATGAGAATAAGCCATTATATTATATCATCAGAGTCAACTGGGTAATGTAGGAGGGAAAATATAGTCTCACATATTTGTGGAGGAGAAGAGAAAATTAACAGCTGAACAGGACAGGTACTGAATTTGAGCTCAGAGCTAAAGACGAATGAATTTCATTACTATTTTGTCTTTTAGTCTTAAGTACATTCAGCCTTAATTAATCTCTCTCTCTCTCTCTCTCTCCGGATGTATGTATGCATTTGTTTTATGAGTAGATTCTATAATAACTAAAACTTTACTAGTACCGCTAAATAAATGAAGGTTCCTCTCTAGTCGATCTATGCACGTCTCGTTATTCTACCCCTTCTTTGCCATAAAGTCCCATTGATTAAGCCAAACGCAAGTTTTTGTTGGTAGGTAGAATACGACGAAAAGAGTTTAAAGCACTGATTCATGAAGTTTCCTGCCTATTGAATGATGATCCAATGGGGGGCAAAGCAGAATGCTTATAATACTGAGCTCGTAATCCTAATACTGCAAGTTCGATTCCCATTGATCAAGGGTAGATATTAGGTGTGATTTGACGTGTCTTAGCAATAACTTGGAGATTGGATCCCGAAGACCCCTACGACACACGAAGTTATACCTACGACAGGCAAAATTATACCTAAGACATGGTACGACAACTTACGACACGCTACGTGGCGGTGCCTTGGCGTGACGTGGAGTCAAAGTGGCCGTTATTTTTTAACTGAGGGATGATCGCAGTGTGTCGTCAGGATAACGTGACGCTTCCGTAGTGTGTCGTGGGAGGTTGTAGCAATGTCTTTTGTGTGTCTTAGCACTAACGTGACTGTGTCGTGAAATGGGCGTTTAGGCCTACCGTTTGAGGTATGATCTTGGCATTACACCTAGATCATACCTCGAGGGTAAGATCGTGGTGATCGGGGCCGTTTTCGAAGATGAACTTGAATATGGGACACTGGCCTAAGGATCCAGAAGCTTTTAAACAAAAGACAACAAGAGAGTATTCAGAGAGTTCAACACCAGCACTCACAAACTGATCTAAGGGACTAATATTTAACTTCGACTTGTGACATTGACCTTCGACAAATTACTCTCAAAATCGTATAACTATACTCTTGCCTAATCCTTGACCCTTCCAGCAATTTTGAAGCAAATATCAAATCACTTTTGAGCTGACTTTGCTCAGTTACCCTGACCTTTGACCTCGATCTTTGACTGATTGCTCTCAAAATCAAATCTGTTTTCTCTTGTTTTAACGTAAACTCTGCAAAGTTTAATCTAAATAAAATAAAAATTTTGAAGTTGGTCTTTCATTCGTCATTGATTTTTGGCCTATTAAAAAAATAGTTCACCCTCTCGAGTGAATCCCAACACATCCACCAAGTGTGATCTAAATCAGATAAAATTTATTTTAGTTACTTTGTTCACGCAGACACGCGGGTCGAAATATGACGTTGCTTCAAACCAGATAAAAATTAGGTTGATGTTGCCCTGAGATCTTGGCCTTTGACCTTTCGCTTTAAGCTTGACCTTCGACTGATTGTTCTCAAAATTGACTCCTTTTGTTCTTGCTTAACCGCAACCCTTCCAAAACTTTTGATCTAAATCGGATAACAATCTTAAGCTGACCTTGTCCTGTGACCTTCACCTATGACCTGCATTATTTTTCTCAAGAATATTAACTTTACTTCTTTGATTACCCTTAACCCCTACCATGTTTGGTTACATTTAGAACAAAACTCTTCCATTTATTGAGTTAACAACACACACACTGTCGGACGTTGACCTTGCTCTGTGACCTTGACGGTTAACTGCTTGTTCTCGAAATTCAATTAATTTATTCTTGCCAGACCCTCAACTCTTTCTCCAAGTTTGTTCAGTATGAGACAGTTGTGTAAGCTGATTTTGCTGGGTAAAATTTAGATCTAGAGCTGTGACCATTTCCCTTCATTTTTTGATCTTACAAACACAATGTATAATTAATGACAAAGCCTGAATCCATCCACCAAATATAGTTAAAATCAGATAAAACTGCTTCGAGTTTTTTTTTAACTCCTCTCTCTCTCTTTCTCTCTCTCTCTCTCTCTCTCTCTCTCTCTCTCTCTCTCACACACACACACACACACACACACACACACACATACACCAATCAAACTATAATGCCTGTTCTTCCTTTTTCTAGCTCAGATGTTGAAAAAGCAACTGAAACTAAATTACGGTGACTCAATGAGTGGATTCTAAGCGAAAGACTGAATAGTAAGCTGTGCTTTGAGAGCCATGTAAACAACGACTGAATTATGGCACTTCACGCTAGCCTTATTTGGCGAGGATACGGAGAGACAAATTTAGATCGATGGACGGCGAAATAGAAGGAGGAGAGATGAAGTGATGAAGAGAAAAGAAGGAAGGTGAGGTAGATCCAAGAAAGATGAAAAGTGGAGAAGTGGGGAGGAGTGACAAAGAAAAGATGGGGAGAGAGAGAGAGAGAGAGAGAGAGGGGGGGGGTGAGAGAGAGAGGGGGGGGAGGAGAGATAAAGAGGAGTGAATGAAGGACGGGACAGAGGGGACATAATGTAGAAGAAATCATGAAAGAGGAGAGATAGATAGACAAGCGAGAAAGGGAGGGAGATGGACATGGGGAGACGGGAAGGGGGGTAATATGGAGAGAGAAGACACGGAGTGACGCGACAGAGAGCAAGGAGAAAGTGAGGGAGATGAGAGGAGGAGCAACAGAAAGAGGAGATATATTGGTGAGACAGGTAGAAGGGAAAAAATGGAAGGAGAAGAGAGAGAGAGAGGGAGGAATCATTGACGAACAAAAAGAATAAAGTGGGAGGGGGCTGAAGCGGGGGGAGACTGAGGAAGGAGATGGAGGGACGAGGGACAGGGAAGAGATATGGAGGGAGGAGTGAGTATCTGAGCCACCTGTCTCTCTCAGTCCCACCGGAGGAGAATGGTAATGGGGATGAATATATACAGATGATGACAGCAAGTACCCGGGCCTGAGGGACCGAAAGAGAGATAGATAAGATATCAGGACTTGACAAACGGAGATGGATTTACCTATAGATAATATACTGGCAGGTGCAGGTTGTGTAGGTAGTGATATACATCATATATATATATATATATATATATATATATATATATATATATCATCCAATCCTACATTGCCCGATGAGGAGCGTAGGAGCCCGAGGCTAGGCAGTTGGTCCCGACATTTAAGATGAGAGTGACCAGCCTCACTCATCGCTGAGTGGCATTGCATGAGCAATCAACCCCAACCATCCCTTGGATATAAACCTTCACCGGCTCAATCCGATTGGAGTGCAATAATTACCCACTAAACCGCCAGGAGCCAAAATTTGGTTATATGGTTACCACCCAGCGTAGTAAATGGTTTCCTGGTGTACAGGAAACCATTTGGCTTGTCATTCAGTGTAGAAGCACCCACAGGCAGAAGGAAGTGTATAGAATGAAGGAAAGAAAGACAGAAGAGGGAGTGTAATGTCACCTGTAGGCAGAAGGACAAGGAAAGAATGAAGGAAAGAAAGATAGAAGAGGATAGAAGGAAAGAAAGATGGAGGAGAGGAAAGGGCAGACACCCGACGGCAGCACTACATTGAGTGGGTGGATGGTGAGCGCCCCCACCTAACATATATATATATATATATACTTTTGCATGCTACTGAGAAACTACCGGTATGTATTTCCCCGTATGATACCTATAACTTTTATATCGATACAGACTTCACTGGCAACATTCTAAATATTACGGAATGATTTACAAAATATCTCACTTAGAAAAAGGTGTTATGACTATCACAACAAAAATAAAAGCCTTAGTTTCTTCTCTGTCTGTTTGTCTGTCTGTCTGTCTCTGTCTGTCTGTCTGTCTGTCTGTCTCTCTCTCTCTCTCTCTCTCTCTCTCTCTCTCTCTCTCTCTCTCTCTCTCTCTCTCTCCCTCCCTCTCTCTTTTCGAGGTCATCTTTTATATTTCGTCCTTGCTATCTTCAGATAGCTGATTCTGTTTAAAATACATTTATGAACAGTAGTTGAATAGGTCAGATGCAGCCTTTATCAACTATAGCAGTACTAAAGGTTTTTTCCTGTGTTGAACATAATCGTCTAGACTCTAGAGAGAGCAAGAATATACTAAGCAAGACGCCACTCCAGCGAAAAAATTAATTGATAACCTGAGGAACTGGTTATAATTAACTACGGAACCTGTACTGTACGAAAGAACGTTATGGGAATAATGAAATCGACTGGACGAGCAAAAATATGGTAAAGGTGGCATCGCATTGAACTCCTACCCTCTTTCCCTCTGTGGTTTATCTTAGGGTAATGTAACTGAATAACCTACTCATTTAACACAAAGAAAAGAGTAAGAGAAATAGATTAAATTCCCTGACTACACTCTGTCTTCCTTAACCCTTTAAATTCAATGGCAGCTTCATTGTATTCATGGTATCGCTAGACAATTGGCTTAGGAAAAACTGCAGACTTTTTGGGTCACACAGGCAGCCTTCTTCAAAGCCCTCATCAAAAGAGGTCTCCCACTAAATAAATAACATCAACGGGAGGCCGCAAGAATAGCTAAGAAATTAAGTCTCTCTATTAAAGTAGATGAACTGGGAAAAAAGCAAACTTCACTGGCCGTAACAAGAGCAACATAATAAAGAATGCGATCGTGATCAAAGAGATCTCTGAAACTGGGCTCTCACTTCATTACTACGAAAGTTTTTTCAGAAGATAATAATTAATCGCCTATTGGTAGCAATAAAAAACACAAAGGATAAGGGAGAAAAAGTGAGACTGAATGGATGAAATGAAGATCGTTGATAAGGAGAGAAGGGTTGGAAAAATGCGATGATGTGGGGGTGGGGGAAGCGGAGGGTTAAGAGTTGGAGAGAGGAAAGCTGGAGATACGAGAAACAGTGGAAAGATGGGCAGACGGAGGGAAAAGAAGCTGGAGAAAAAAAAATGGCTCGAGAAGAGGTAAAGGCAGGAGAGACAAAGAAAGGGGAGATAGAGGGAGAGACTGAGGGAGACAGAAAGGTTGAGAGATTGAGGGAAGAGTGAAGAATGAGAAAAAATGGGACTAAGCAACAGAAGATGGAGGAAGGAGGGAGAGGGGAAGGCAGGTTAAGGGGGAGGGACACGGAGAGACAAGAGACAGAACACGAAAGATGGGAGAAGAAATGGAACACGAGAGATAGAGGGAGAAGACATAAGAAGAGTAGGGAGATGAGAGACCAAGGGAGGGAGATGGAGAGACGAGATAACTGTTGGGGTCCGAGGAGGGAAGCCGGAGATAAGAACAGCTGATCGCTTAATTTGCCCCTCAATAGCGTAGGGGAACAATGAGAGAGAGAGAGAGAGAGAGAGAGAGAGAGAGAGAGGTTAAATACGGTACATCACTCCCTCTTCCTCTCACTTTATTAATGCCATTGACTACGGTACCCAGCCTTCAGTGACTTTAGGAAGGGAGTTCAGTTTGTCAGCGGATCATATCCGGCGATGGACGGTTTTAGAGGATGTGAGGCAGATAAAAGAGAACAGGAGAGCGTAACAGGGTAAATAGAACACGGTCATGAAGAGAAAGAAAGGGAGCTTAAACGAGATGGGAGGCAGTCAGAGAAGATAGTGGAAATAAAAAAAAATACACGAAAGGAGAAGAGAAGGGAACAAAAGGGAGGCGAAAATCTAAACCAAATAGAACAGAGCACGAAACTGAAGTGAAGAGAAGGGAAAGGAAAAGGAAAGAAATGGTGGCAAGAGGAGGTAAAGTAAGAGAAGTGAAAAGAAGCGAAGAGAAGAGAAGGGAAGGGGAGTAAAAGGAAGAGATGGGAAGAGGAGGGAAGGGAAGAGTAGTGATGGGAAAGGAAGGGAAATGAAAGTGTTATCAGAACAGGCCAAAGAAAAGAAAGGAAGGGAAGGGAAGTGAGGGGAAGGAGAAGGAGAGAGAGAGAGAGAGAGAGAGAGAGAGGGGGGGGGGAGGACGGGACAAAGACACTGAAAGATAGAAGAATGGAAGGTAATAAGAGCCAGAATAACCGTGCGAGGACACCATTAACACCTTCACTTTTGTGCTCACTAGTATTTTCTGGCGACTTCGAGATTTTATTCAGCCTAGGCGAGGCCTTCTGAACCAGAGTGGGTCATATATAGTCTTTAAGAACTTCTCGACTCTAGAGATCCTTCCGGTCATAAACAAAATTAACTGTTGGTAGCGTGGTTAACAAGATAAAGACTGGAAGCCATAGGTAGTAAGAAATACAGAGAAAAACAGCTCTGGAGTTGACCTGTTGCATACATGAAAGACTAGCATTAAAGAATTGGACAGAAAAAGGATAAGAGTTTGCTGCTAGACGGGTGCTACGTGCCCGCTGTAGTGGTGGAAGGATGCAAGTAGACAGTTCAGAGGAGCAGTGACCACTGAAAAAGTGATAGAAAAGAGAAAAAGATGCAATAGTGCAGCTAAGAGATATAGTTTGCGGGGAGCCAGTAAGAACAAGTGAGTTAACGAGACGAAAAGCCTTTGACTTCTCCTGCTTGAGAAGGGCTGTATACGGGGAGCCACCCCCTACATGAGTATTATTGTTTTTTATTTAGGGGCTAACAAGACTCGTTTATAAAGTCATCAAGCGTGCAGGGGAAAGGAATGCACAAATTCGGCTTAACACACCTAATCTCTTGGATGCAGATTTTACTAGAGAGATAATATGATCTTTCCAACATATCTTTTGAGAGACTGAAAACCCAAGTATTGTTAAAAGATGATGCAGGATTGAGTTGAATATTGTTAAAAATTAGGGCATATGCCTGTGGAAGATGTAAAAACAAAGTTTTTGATGCATCAATATATATATATATATATATATATATATATATATATATATATATATATATATATATATATATATTAGACTTTGCCCCAACAACAGATACGAGCCAAATCAGACATTAAGTGTGCCATTGTCTCATCTCATATTTGTAGAAGTAACTGCTAAGATGGACGAGGAGAGAAGAGGATGAGAAGGTGAAGGATGGAGTCATTAGCATGTAAGTGGTTAGGGTTAGATGTACAGCTTAGAAGGTCACTGATGAATAGAAGGAAGAGTTGGTGCTGGACAGAGCCTTGAGGAACACCATTATTGATAGCTCTTGGAGAAAAACGGTGGCCGTCGACAACAACAGCAATAGAACAATGTGAATGGAAGCTAGAAATAAAGGCAAAGACAGAAGGATAAAAACCGTAAAAGGGCAGTTTGGAATTTGAATATTTATGGCAAACTCGATCAACAGCCATTGAGATGTCAAATGCAATGGCAGATCTTTCCCCAACGTCCTGAAAAGAGGATGACTAAAGACGCGGCGCACGACTCTGAGGTTGTCATTATCGTACACTGGCAACCTGCCCGTCAACAGTGCTTCCGATTTCGTGTATAATACGATTCGCATGTGATTCGTGTATAATATGTTCATGTACAATAATACTCGTGTATAATATATTCTTGTATAATAATGATTCGTGCATAATATGATTCAAAATTGGATGCGCTGTTGACAGGTAGGTTGCCTGGGAACGACAATGACAATCTTTGAGTCGTGCACCACGACTATAGGAATCAAAGAGTTAGGTGAAAAGGTCCCCAGTTAAATGTACCTGGTAGAACCCATACTGGCGATTGGAAAGAAGGCTGTTATAGGAAAGGTGCTTAATTTTGTTTAAAGAATAGATTAAGAACTTTGGAAATACAGGATGATCAAGCAACTGGCAGACAGTTAGAAGGCTGGAAATAGTCATCCTTCTTTGCTACAGGCTGAATGAGTTCACGCTTCCAGCTAGAAAGATAGGTAGAACTTGACAGACAAAGGCGAAAGCCTTTCCTAGGCAGGGTGTAAGCACAGAGGCACAGTTCTTTAGGACAACAGGAGGGACCCCATCAGACCCATATGCATTGTTAGTATTAAAGCCCGTCATGGCAGAAAACATCAACTGAAGAAATTTTAATGTCAACCATGAAGTCAGAGGGGGGAATTGTCTATGGTGGAACTGGTGAAAAGTGAAGAGTTCTGCTTTTTTGGAGAAGAAATAGTCGCTGAACTAAAAGAACAGGAAAGAGGAGGGAAAAGTGATGAAGTAAAGTTGTTAGATTTTCTTTTTCTTTTTTGCATGATGCCAGGAGTGGGAAGAATTTGACTGGGAAAGTCCAAAGCATTTAGTACAAATGAAATTATTTTGGCAGAGTGAAGAACAGACTTAGCACGATTCCAGACAGAAACATATGAGAGATGATGTTCAAAGGTGGATTGATACATGAGCCTTTTGTAGACCTTCTTCTTGTGGACAGCGTTAGAATAAATGTGATTAAACCATTTTTTTTTATCAGTCATAGAATAAGAGAGAGGAATGTATACTTCCATGCCCAAGAGATTAATCTCCACAATGCACGAGGCACACTCTAATGGCTCTAGCCCATGAAAGCAATAATCATGTCAGGGAAAAAACAAAGAAGAACTGTCTGACGGCCTCCCAATCATCCGCTCCAAAGTGCCACACCTGCTGCTTCTTTGGAGGGTGCACAGACCTTACTGGAGTGACAGAACAGATTAAGGTGATCATTTTGTGAGTAAAGGAGTCCTATGGAGAAAATAAAGATTAGCAGTGTAAGTGGAAGGATTAGTTCTAACGAAAAGGTCAGGTATGTTGGAACTCTCTCTAAGGCGGTCACAGGCATGGGTGGGGTGCTGTACAATCAGCTCTAGCTCATTAAGGATAGAAAAGATGTTGGTTTGTTCATCAGGTGGATCCGTAAAAGGAGAGGACAGCCAAAGGTGATGGTGAACATCGAAATCACCAAAAATGTAGAATTCAGAGAATGGAGAAATTGGTAGAATGTGTTCCATCTTAGAAGTAAGATAGTCAAACAAATTTTCACATTCAGTAGAATTAGGGGATAGGTACACAGCACATACATATTTAGTCAGAGAATGACAGGATTGCCAAAGGTTCACCAGTTTCCATCGAATCTGAATGGAACTTTTTGGTAGGACTGAAGGCCAGCCACGGCACTGACCTTTTATTTTTATTTGACAATTGGTCAAAGGCCAAAATTTCCATAGCAAGGTCAACTATAACAATTCTCATCATATTTAAATAACTCTTTGTAGAAAAGTTTGGGTTAAGGCCCCAAATGAAGGATTCAATTTCAAAAACATTCAGTTGAAAGCCAACACCACAGAGAGAGGTCACATGATATGGTCAGCTTACATAGTTCTGAGCCAGTTAAACTGAATCTTGTAGAATTGTTGAGGGAGGCAAGAAAGAAGGGATTCAGTTTCAAGAACCCTTACTCAATGGTCAGGGTCACAGGTCAAAATAAAAGTTCAACCATGCATGTTGTGAGTGAAGAGAATCAGAATTTTGACTGAGTTTAATACAATGGAAAAAGTTACTTGTTTTAGGAACAATAGCTCAGAGAAAAAGATCACAAAGTAACATTAATTTCAAGAGGTTTTATTAACTTTAGACCAAACTTTGATAAAGTGTTCAGGATACTGTATGAACAAAGTGATTTGATTCTGAATACAACCAACCAAAGATGAAGGTGACAAGGCTAGGTTAAATGTTCGACCTTATAATTCAAACAACTTTCATTCGTTGTGGATCAAACTTGGAGGAGGATGGAAGATCAGCAAAGGGTGAAGAAATTCTGATTTGGGAACAATAGGTTGAAACTCAAGGTGATAGTGGAAGGTCAACTTAACTTGCCCCGTCCCGACTGATTTTCAACCACTGATTCCCCACAGTCCTGACCAATTTTGGAAAAAAAAATTTTTTGGGTCAAACCCCTGCTTTTGGTAAGAAACATCGAAAATTCATAGAGAAATCACTCACCTGAGGTTTAAAATACTAGATACAGGTAGCAGTACCCCTTATCTTACTGGGTTTTCTATAAGGCTGGCTCCAAAGAAAACGAGTTCTATGGGAGGGTAACTATTCCACACCACTCATAAATGGTATTTATTGACTTATTTGGTACGAATTTTTATGTAGTATGAGAGTATATTGGTTTTCACACAGTAATATAGACAATATAAGCATTGTTTCACTCACCAGACACATCAACATACCTGACCTTTTTTGGCAACATTACCTGATCATCATTTCTTATTGTTTCTTCCTCTAATGCTAGGTAAACTTTGTCCTCCACATTGTTATCGATTGGGGAATCACTCTGGCCTTGAATTTTGTACCGTGGCACGACATATCTTTACTGGCCAGCTCACTGGTAACAGGCAAATTGCTGAGACAATGGCGTGTGGCGGGGGGGGGGGCATGCGAGGTAAGGCACTATCCCTGCCTGGCATCTTGTAGAGGAAGGTGCCCCGTGTATACATACCAAAAATCATGCGTAAAATTTGAAAAATGTGCAAATGATACCTTGCAATTGTGGCACATTTGTATATGTCAATGGGAGTCACAGTGACAAAACATTTGGACGTATATATACGTCAACGGGATGTGGCGGATTAATATTTGATTCAATCTGGATCAGATTTGGTGAAAACGTTATTGGTCAACCATGAATCAAGCCACAGTGTTGACCTATTATTTTTTTAGAACAATTGGTCAAAGGACAAGGTCATAGCGTGAGGTCAAATGTTCAGCCCAGAGACTAGTCATAAAGTGCTGGTGTTGCATTCACTTAGTACCACCTCTTGATATTGCTACCACCAGACGTCCTTATTCAGCTTAGGTGAGACTTTTTCAACTCCTGAGCTGCGAATGATCTCCAGTTAGTTCAGTGTGGAAGTTGGGCTACCCCTGTGGAGACCAGAAGTAACATATTTTCTAAAATCTCTCCTGCGATAGTTATTGATACACCATATGTAAGCTCTTCATGATATTTTTCTTCAGTATCTAAACTAATTTCCTAGATATGCTTTAGTGCAATAAAGGCAGTAAAACAATTACTAGAAACCATAAAAGTACACTAGGTATGACAGCGTTCATCAGATATATACGAGTCTCTAGCTGTACCTCTTATTTGAAACCCATATAATTAAGTTTTCTAAAAACTAAAAAAATTTCGAAGAAAATCTGCAAGGTTTTTCATATGAAAATTTACATTGTTTAAAGCCAAAATTGTGAGGAGATGAGACAGCCCGCTGAAATCCGATGATGAGGACTGCTCCAAAGTACTGCCTGTGATAGAAAGAAAAGGTAGGATATAATTTTCTTTAATTCATTATGTAAGATACTAAGTTAGTTTGTAACAGCTTAGTTCATGATTTTAAAGTAACCTAAAGGATCACCTAGAAATTATCAGAATATATTACATATTTGGAAAAAAAAGCAAAAAAAAAATAGAAAAAGCTTATCAGTTATTATTTGGAGTCAACAACTTAAAAAAAAGGCCTAAAATGAAGAATTTGGCCTAGAAAAGTTATCCTGGCAACCCTGGTGCAGCCGGGCAGAAGACACAAGGGTTTTTGTTTATGGTCGGAACATACAATCTTGAGCTGTGTTGTGCTGACATTTCTTATCAAAAATTCATTACATTATTCTTATAAGCCTAATTCTCTTGCCCAGATTGAGTCCGGTGAAGTGTTGTTTTTGGTTATTTCTTTGTTAGCATCATTATGGAAAAATGGCTGAATGAAATTACATGAAACTTTCAGGATATGTGGGCACTGGTCCCAAAAGAGAGTGATTAAATTTTGGATGCAACTGGATGACCTTCAAAGGTCTAAATCAAGGTCACAGATTTTCAGAGGGCTATAACTTGACACAGGTTGAAGACAGAGATAATTACTTTTACCAGCTCCCATATGGGCTTTAATTTGGCACCATGACCTTCGACCTTGAGTGAACTTAAAAGGTCAAACTGAAGGTCATGGATATTCAGGGGGCTATAACTCGAAACCTTTTGCGGATAGATATTTACTAATATCAACATGTAGGAAGTCCCACATGGGCTTGTAATTGGTACAGTGACGTTTGATCTTAAGTGATCTTGAAAGGTCAAACTCAAGGTCACAGCTATTCGGGGGGCTACAACTCAGGACTGGTTGAAGATAAAGAGACATATACTATTACCAACATATACGAATTCCCATATAGGTTTTTAATTGGTACCATGACCCTTGACCATGAATAACCGTGGAAGGTCAAACTTAAGGTCATTGGATATTCAGGGGGCTAAAACTCGAAACTGGTTGAAGACAAAGAGATATTTAAAATTATCAAGATACAGGAAGTCACATATGGGCTTTCATTTGGCACCATGACCTTTGACCTTGAGTGACCTTGAAAGGTAAAATGCAAGGTCACGAATTTCTTGAGGGCCATAAGTTGATAACGGTTGAAAAAAAAAAAAAAACGATAGCTGCTGCCAGGAGAGGTTTGTTGTGCCTGGCAACACTTGTGTCAGAAATTCTTATATACTCCTTTATCTGATGAGAGTTAGTCTAACACGACCTTAAGTAAATTCACATAAGTCTCTTTGGAGGTTTAGGTGTAACTGATATTTCAACTCACCAGTAATTATTCTCCTATTTCCTTGCTAATTCCCCCAAGATTTGGCCAAATCATAAATGTTACTTAGCTAGAAAGAGTCGGACAACAGATGACAATGGCCCTGATGTTTCGGTCAGTTGCCTGGGGCATCCAAGCATCCTTAGGTGCGTATTTACAGTATGCAGTTTGAGTGGGCTTAGGAAGTAGAATGACTGAACATGGCGAGTCTCTACTCCCTCATAGGATTGCAGAGATGCCAACTATTAATTAATTACAAGACTAAATACAGTTAAATTACTTCATGGTATATACAAGGTGAATCTAACTTAATTTAACCTCAGTTTCAATTAAACTAAAACCAAATATTCCATTTATCTATGTAAATATATACTGTATTAAACCTCATCAGATTCTCACGTGAGGGCACATCACCGTACCATGCAGGAGCAGTTAGGTCAATGAGAAATTCCTAAGTATTTACACGTATTTACATTATAGTTGTCCACAAGGGTTAAACACAGTAGCATTTAATTTATTAATAATAAGAATTATTAAAGAGAACGTAATCTCTGGGTTATAAAACTGCTTGAATTAGTCATTAATGCTCTCCAGGTTTTCCTCTGCCTTTAACAGGGCCGACTATTTTAAAAGGTAAAGAGCACAACTGCTCTAGGGGAAAATATTTCTCACAGTTTTGAGGCCAGGCAAAAAAAGATACGCTGTATCATGTAATGTGGCCCTTAGCCAGGAGTTCTCTCCATAGGTCTTGAGAACCCTGTGCTGCGGCTCTTTAGGTCGCACATCTTGACCCAATTGCTCTCCACCATCCACAGTGTCCAGGGTAACCATTAACTAAAGGAGTACCAGTTTATCAATAGTTTTTACTTTGGTATGTCCCTTACATTAAAATTTACAAGTCTCAGCATCCCCTCTGAATCTGGGTGCGTGGAGATCACTTTAGCTAATAGCCACTGGGATCTTGGTTATTCCGTTTTTACTAAGACCACATCCCCTATGTTTGTAACTGACTTTTTGCTGGCGACCTGAGCCCCACAAAATCTTTCTCTCAGGCTCAAAAGATATTCTTTGCTCCAATGTCTATTCCAGTTGTCCAGTACCCTTTTCAGGCGTTGGTACCCTCATCTAGATGTTGTCTTAATTCATTGTTTTCTATTGTAGGATCATCTACTTCCTCTTGGGTATCCACACAAGGCACCAGATGGAGCTTTCTGCCATATAACATATGAGCCTGTGTCAATGCCTCAATTGAAATGCTGGTGTCATCTAGATAGGTTAAAGGTCTATGATTAATCCTACCCTCAATTTCAGTTATCACTGTTCTCAACTCCTCTCTGGTGATCTTAGTTCTGTGTAAGGTTTTCCTAAGGCAGTTCTTCACAATGCCAATCATTCGTTCGGTATATCCATTTTTGCCATGGTGCTCTTGGAGCTATGAACTGCCAGGTACAACTTCGAATTTCCAGCCCCGACTTAACCTTTGGATCATTCATTATATTTAACCCCTTAATCGCGGGCATGTCGGAGGCGGTCCATGCACCTCACTTGGGGATATTCGCGCTCCGACTGACTTTTTAAAAATATTTGCCAAAAATCAGTTATTAGTCCTAGAATATTATAATTACATATGCATATGGCACATACCTTCAGCTTTCTCCTGAGATGTTTGTTGAGCCTTCGTCAACTACCGTAGAACTTGGTAATTTGTTGGTAACTCCGAATGGTTTAGTTTCCATGATAATCCTACCCAATTCTGTCCATCCTTTAATTCCACCGACTGGTTATACAAATCCAGTTATTTTATCTTCAGGGGTTGGTTCCTCAGAGTGTATTCCTGCACAATCGAGGTCCCACAATTTGTGTACAGTTCATTTTTTTCCTCCAGCAAGTCATTTAACTGAGTAGGTTGTAATTCTGCACCTATTCTAGCTACCATCAATGACTGTGTGAGGGTAACAAAGATTGAGTCTACCAGTTTGGCCTCTACTTTAGCTTGCTTTGGAAAAGGCAACTGACCCATAATAAGGTTACATCCTGGACTCTTGAACAACTTTACCTTATTCTTCTTGAAAGTCCTATGTAGGAATCTTCCATAGTAATCTGAAGCAATTATCATTTTTATGGAACCCACAGTATCTAATTCCATATTCCGTTAGCCAAGCTTATCCCTCAGCTTTGTAGATGATCAGAGGTTTCCTTCCGTCATTTTATATATACTGTATACTTGTTTCCATATTATCCAGCACAGCTGCTGTTATATGGCATTTATATCTACCTAGTTGTTTTACAGGTCTAACTAAATCAAAAGACTGAGCTTCCTTAGTAGCTAAGAATCCTGTAATAGCTAGAATTACCTTGCCAATCACAGGTAACTTTAATTTCTTCACAATGTCTGCAGAAATGAAGGTTTTCTGTGCACCCATATCAAAGAGAGTACATGCTAATAAGTTTCTATAGCAACTGTCATATTGATACTTGCAGTTTTAGGGACCTCATGTTTCATCCATAGGCATAAAGCACTATGATGATGATCCTTTTTACATTTGAAACAAAGAATTAGCTTAATCTTGCAGTCCGCGTAAGTGCGTTCGGAACTCATGCAAATTATACAACACCCCAATTCCTGAGGCTTCCCTAGTCTAGGAGCGTAATCAGGATAATGTTGACAAGATGCACTGGAACGTTGCTCACCACAAAATGCACAAACCTTCCTGTCCCTTACCATGGAAAGTTTTACCTCCTTATTTTCATCTGCCTGTCTATTCTTTGTCTTTAACATCTTATCCTCAGATTTTAAAGAGCTAAAGATAGAACCTATCTCTTCCTTAGGTACAGACTTAGCCATCCCTAACTTAGGTTTCCCAACCAGTTGGTTAGTGTTATTTTTTCTTTATATCAGCCTTCTGTTTAATTTCAACAGGCTTTGCTGTTCCTTGCAAATGTTTACAGAGTTGCTCTAAGCCTTCCTCAGTCTCCTCACAGGAGAAATTATCGTTTTGGTACCTACCATACAAGGCATCCTTGGCTCCTGGTAGAAGCTTTATGGACACAGTTCTAGGAAGCACCCAATCTGCTGCTTTAATATCTGTGTAAGTACCTAAAGCCTTTAAATTACAACTCATCGCAATCCGAAAAATTTGCAAGGAATGAAAATCATGTTTAGATATGGGTAATTCAATTAGAGCCTTCAGTAACTGAGTCATGACTTGCTCCCTGTCTTCGTAATTCTGTCTATGAATAGTCAATGCCACCTTATAATTGTTTTCTTCCACAGGTAATTCTTTCATCAACTTGTAAGGCGTCCCCTTGACCTCTCCTAACAGATATGTGAGTTTACTCACAATGGGGAGATCTGTTCTATCATGAACTAAGTATTTAAGCTGATCCCCAAAAGATTTCCAATTTTGCTCCCCATCAGACTCTGGAAGCGTAATTTGTGGTACAGCTTTACTCTGCTGCTCCACAACTTGTATTTCCGCGGCAGTCTCGGCCAATGTTGACTCTAATAACTTCACTAATGTTAGATATTCCTCTAATTTACCTTCAAATTTGGTAGTCCCCGACTCTAGAAGATCTTTATCATCAGCTTTTACTATGGCTGCTTCTAAATTTACATAACCTTCTTCATACTTAGTCCATCTGTCCTTTAGTATATTCAAGAGACTCCTCAATTTCTCCCTGGACTGAGGTGTTTCATCTAATGATTGTCTGCAGTCATATATGGCTCTCGTTACCCATCTGGCCTTACTACTACACGATCTCTGTAACAAGGAAATAGACATATTGACTGATTTGGAATTTACTAGATTAACCATTAATTTCAACCAGAAATTTACCACAGCTCAGTAATTATCTATTTATTTTTAATTCTGAGACGTGTAGGGATTGTATTTATGACATTAAACCTATCTCCCTGGGTTGTTAAACCTCTAGGGTTATGTCTTTATCCCCAAAGTCAGTTTCCAAATAACCCATATTTCCCTGGGTTCAGAACCAATTAATCATTTTAATATATCACAGGACCACCCAAAGCCTGTACAACATAGAACTGTCCTTTCTTTACCTCTGTGTAATTTATAAATTTCTGCAGAACCGCTTCTCTGCCATGGTGATTCCAGTGTATACCATCGGCTTTTAGAGTTGTTTGGAAAGGCTTTACTTTAAAGTGGATAAAATCCTTTCCTTTCCTTATCCTGTGCAACTTGCTATTCACGGCCCTGCTAACTAATTTATATGTATCATAGCAAACTGGTGAACCATATGGTAGGTTTCTAGGCTCAAGAAGGGTTATGGTTACCAAGGATTAACATGAACCTTCAATGGCTCCTACCATGGCTAGAATGTTTTCAACAATTTCATTACAGTAATCCATCTACTATCCGACGTCATAGAGCCAAAGGCATGTCCGAAAAGTGGTCCTGTCTGGAAAGTGGGCCCCTGGCTCCTGGACTGGTACTTAAGGACCCTAACACAGCCCAACTTTGAAAGCCACCTAATTAACTCCCTACCGGACATGCATAGCACCTATTTAAGACCCTATTCACCCCAATAATGGACATAAAGCATGACATAAATGAAAAGGAACCAAAGAATGAGGAATCAGAAGTGACTGTACCTCAGCTAGGGTACTTATAGCACGTCTGTGGCTGCCTTTTCTAACGCTCTGGCAGTGGTGAAAATGCTCTTGAAGCACGTACAGTAATCCAGTGTTGTGCTGCACTTAATTCTTTGCACTGTGAGTTATAATTGTTTAACACTGCACATTGTTCCTAACTATACCACTCCAGTTTCAACCGCCAATTTCAACCGTCAATTTGCACGCCACAGGTAATCCTTTGCACTCTAAATTCTAATTTCTTAACACTGCACAACACTGTAAATTCCCATGTGATCTAGTCGCGAGGTATTGCAGTTAATTCATTGTTTATTTACAAAAAACGAGCACGTGTGGCTTCCATTGCGATAAGCATCTACTCACGATCGTAGTTAGGCAGTAACTGTTGGTGACCGGGAAACAGAGTTGCCAGATCGCAACGGCCACATTACCAAACTCCTCAATTTTCATTACCAAATTCAACTTTTCATTACCAAATTCGTAAAGCTAGCATTTATTCTTCACTGATAATATATACAAGTGGAAATACATGTAATCACTCTCCATATAATTTACAGCATGTTGATTATTTTCACACTATGTTGGCTAGCAGATTAATCAGAGAGAGCAACAATCCACCATCTCCATCCTGTGTATCCTCATACATGTGAAAAATCCATTTGGTAATGCATTATTCTGATTAATTACCAAACGAATTATTCATTACCAAATTGGCCCACATTTGGTAATGAAAAATACCAAATGGCAACCCTGGCAGGGGAGGGGGGAGGGGGAGGAAGGGAGGGATGAAGGGGTCGTGGTGTAAACAGAGGTTCGACGCCATGTGGCAATTTCAAATTACGGGTGGGAAAAAAAAATCAATGTTTTTTTTTTTTCTTTTTTTGGCCATTTTTGGGTTCCAAACGTTCAGCCCCACAATGTCCGGTAAGTGGGGTGTCTGGAAAGTGGGAATCTGGACAGTACGGGGATTACTGTATTTCCACATCTTCATAAATAACATTTCCTCCCAGGAAAAGGATAGTGTGGTTATGCTCCCAATCTAATACGGCATTTAGCCACTCATCCTCAGAAAAGGAACTTGCCCTTCCACCAGGAGCGCTGTATATACGTATTTCCACGTCATCCACTTCTACAGAACGTGGGAATAGGCTGTGCCTTACAATCGCGACCTTAAAATCGTTCAGTGCTTCAGCACACATCTGTTATCCTCACTCTCAGGGGCACCAAAAATATGTCAGAGTGTTTTTATACACTCCTTTATCTGACGAGTGTTAGTCTAACACGACCTTAAGTAAATTCACATAAGTCTTTTAGGAGGTTTAGGTATAAATGATATTTCAAGTGACCAGTAATTACTCTCCTATCTCCTAGCTAATTCCCCCAAGATTTGGCCTAGTCATAAAGGTTACTTAGCTAGAAAGAGCTGGACAACAGATGGCGATGGCCCTGATGTTTCGGTCGGTTGCCTGGGACATCCAAGCATCATTAGGTGCGTATTAACAGCATGCAGTTTGAGTGGGCTTATGAAGCAGAGTGACTGAACATGGCGAGTCTCTACTCCCTCATATGATTGTAGAATGCCAACTATTAATTAATTACAAGACTAAATAGTTAAATTACTTCCTGGTATATACAAGGTGAATCTAACTTAGCTTGATCTTAGTTTTAATTAAACTAATACCAAACTTTCCCTTTATCTATGTAAATATATATTAAACCTCATCAGCTTCTCAGGTGAGTGCACGTCACCGTACCACGTAAGTGCAGTTAGGTCAATGGGAAATTCCTAAGTTTTCACATGTATTTACAATACAGTTGTCCACAAAGGTTAAACGCAGTTACATTTATTTTATTAATAATAAGAATTATTAAAGAGAACAGCTTGAATTTGTTATTAATGCTCTCCAGGTTTTCCTCTGCCTTTAACAGGGATGACTATTTTAAAAGGTAAAGATCGCAACTGCTCAGGGGGAAAAAATTTTTCCCACAACATGCTACATGGGCGTCCGGAGGGGGATTGCAAGGGGGGGCAGTTGCCACCCCTTGGAATTCGACGGCTTCAGTTCTTGTTCAAGGATGATTGAGTGATCTGAGTTGATTCATGCATTCTGTCACTATGCATTTGATGTAAGTCATGTAACTCTTGTAAGTATATGCATATGCCTATTTGGAGTGTGTGTATTTTGATATAACCGCACATATATGTAAAGGTATTTATTTCTTTTATTTTGCCTCCCCATTACAAAAGATCCTGCGGACGCCCCTGTACATATACCCATCGATACTCGTGTAATGAAACGGACTCATTGACAACAGCTACGCCTCCAGGGTCACAAGTATTACTGCCGAAATTCTCGTTTTCACTCCAGGACAATAATAATAATAATAATATATATATATATATATATATATATATATATATATATATATATATATATATATGATACCCCACCTTGGTGTTCACCCTATGCCATTTTCATTTTATGTAATTCGATCCAACATATTGTGGTATATTTTATCTTGAGGAGAGGGGTATCAATTTGTTTTCCACCTGAGTAAAATCATTAAGACTTTTCCCTTTCTCTCTCTCTCTCTCTCTCTCTCTCTCTCTCTCTCTCTCTCTCTCTCACACACACACACACACACACACACACTGTAAATGTAACTGTTAAGACCATCAAAACTTACATCTGCACACACACACACACACACACACACACACACACACACGCACACAAACCACGCGCGCGTGCGTGGGTGCTTGTGTGTGTGTGTGTGTGTGTGTGTGTGTGTGTGTGTGTGTGTGTGTGCAGATATAAGTTCTGATGGTCTTAACAGTTACATTTACAGTGTGTGTGTGTGTGTGTGTATGTGTGTGTGTGTGTGTGTGTGTGTGTGTGTGTGTGTGTGTGTGTGTGTGTGTGTGTGTGTGTGTGTGTGTGAAGATGTAAGTTCTGATGGTCTTAACAGTTACATTTACAATGTGTGTGTGTGTGTGTGTGTGTGTGTGTGTGTGTGTGTGTGTGTGTGTCTGTCTGTCTGTCTGCGCGCGCGCGCAGATATTAATTCTGATGGGCTAAACATTTACAGCATAAAAAGCGGAAATGGTTTCACCGGTCAGAGAGAATAGATTCTTCACACAATTTGTGTGTACAGTACCGGTCCTTAAAAAAATCCTTTGACAGTGCTTTGAGCACAGCATACCTTTGATGCGATTACCTTTGAGAGAGTTATGCAAAGGCGACGCTCTACTACAGTGAAGTAAAGAAAGCACTATTACTGGTAACACAACCAGCCTCTTTGCTGAAGACTATGAAAGAACTCCCCTGCGGTAGTATATCTATGCATTCTGATGATTCGGTACTTTCTGTTATATCACCGCTGTTTCCATACGTTTTTTTTTTTTTTTTTGAATTTTTCGAACTCAAACATAACCAACTTCTTTGGTGGTGTAAGTTTGTTCAGTCCATTGATGTATGTTTAAGTATGTTCCTTCCATATCAGGGCGGTTTTATACATATAATGAGAAACTTTTCGAGTTGATGAATTTGAGTTATCATCATCATCATCTCCGTTGTCCCTAGGAAAGACTATTACTTAGTGGAATAACATTGTTGTGATAGCATGAGTAACATATTAAGTATGTCATCGATCTAAAGGGATTAAAGAGTCACTGTGCATGAGCACATTGTGTAACTTTTGTATGTTCATTTCAGCTGTGTATCTGCAAATTACTCTTGTAACGATTCAGGAATATTTAAACACTTCACGATGGTGACGTCTTTTTCATTTTAGTCAGACTTATACCAGATTTTCTTCAGTTCGCCAAGGACCTTAGAAGTAATGGAATTGATGAAGACTGCAACTAATCCCTCCCCTTTGAAAAATCTCTCCAAAGCCAAGAGAAATCTCGATGTGATGCTGTAAATAAAAATGGAATCACCGCATTGGATGGAAAGAGTTAATCCCTTTAATACACTAGCTTGCTGACTCTTGCAGTGAAAAGGTTTGGAAATATTTAGAAGAAAATCCTTCCGTACGATGTAATCTTGTCTTTCGCATTGCTGCAATCACCAGACTATTTAATAAAGCTGAAGGGGGAAGTCTCGTGGCAAGGTGGTTAATCATTTTTACCCTGTTCGAGGAACATACAAAATGAGTGGGCAGGAAAGGAAGAGGCAGTGTGGCAGCTCCAATTGTCTGGGTTCATGGAATAAAAAGGGTAATGGAGGCTCTAATTAACCTCTCCAGTTCGAAGAACCTCCTCCAACAGACTGAAATCGTGTTGGTGACATTAACCCGTCATGTCCCGAGGTTTTCTGCACCTCCGACATCCCCCCAGTCCCGAGGTATTTTCGAAAAATTTTTTTTTTTTGGCTAAAACCTTCTCTTTTGGTGAGAAACATCGAAAATTCATAGAGAAATCGCTCACCTGAGGTTTAAAATACCCAATCCAGGTAGGAGTTCCTCCTTACCTGACTGGGTTTTCTAACATGCTGGTACGAGTTCTATGGGAGGGTAACTATTTTATCCACTCATAAAGGGTATTTATTTATTTACTTGGTACGAATGTATATGTAGTATGAGAGTATATTGGTTTTCAAGCAGTAATAAAGGCATTATAAGCATTATTTCACTCACTAACTAATCACCATACCTGACCTTTTTTTGCCACATTACCTGATCATTATTTCTGGCTGTTTCTTCTTCTAATGCTATGTAAACATTGTCCTCCACATTGTCATCGATTGGGGAATCACTCTGGCCCTGAATATCTTTACTGGCCGGGTCACTGGTAACAGGTCCTTTGCCAAGATAATGGAGTGAGGGGGGGAGGGGGGAGGTTATGCAGTGTAAGGCATTGTCCCTGCTTGGCATCTTGTAGAGGAGTAGAGGAAGGTGTCCCGTGTATACATATGAAAAATCACACGCGAAAATTAAAAATTGTGCAAATTAGGGACCTTGCAATTGCACAACGTACTGGTACGTCGCTGGGACTGGCAAATGCAAATCGTTGCAACGTACCCATACATCAACGGGACGGGGCGGGTTAAAAACAACATAAAAATAAAAAGCCATCTAAGTGAAATAGCTGTTTAAAGAGTTCATTGCACTCTTCCTAATACACGGTCGAAATTTTATTTATTTATAATCCTCATCATCACTTGATTCCTTCCTGTTTTCATCTTCTTCATGTGTTTCCTCAGCTTTGACACAGATATACGTTCGTGGGAACTTCATTTTTCCTCCTTTATGCAAACCCAGTTATGTTAATGAATAGACTACTCTCATCAAAATGGTTCATCAGTCTTGCAGATTAATTGTTCCTTCAGCACGTCTTTTCTTTTTTTACGTGAATATTCTTCTATAATTTTTACATGTTCTTTCCGTTTCATAAGTGAGCCTTTTTTTTTTTTTTTTTTATTCATCATAATATCCTACTTATCACAATGTATTCGATACTTTTTGTTCACACAGTACCCTCCACCTGACAAAGTCAGAGAAGGATGTTGTTATCACTGGGATCAATAGGTGTCCGTCCGAAGAGTTGGGTGGCAGGGCTGCTGGCAGGAAGCAGAGATTTCGTTTCCGGTCCAGAACTCTGAAAAAAATCATTAAAGAGTCATGAAATTTTACACAGTTGTGTATCTTATAGTGATTTGGTACCTCTTGATAGGTTGAATGCTGTTGCTTAAATAGTTTTCTTGAAAATAATGAAAAATAAAAAAATCCAGAGCTTTCAATGCGATCTGCACAAGGAATCTGAAGGGTCCAGGTTATGTGTCCTCAAGGTGTTCTCCGTACGCCCACTTTTAAAAGAAAATATTGGGGGGGGGGATTATGCGCTTGGTTAGGTGTGTAGGGAGGTGGGGGGTATGTGCTTCGTCAAGTGGAGGGTTGCAACAAAGTAGCGTTGCTTATGTTTATACCTAACTACAAGTTTCTTACTTTCATCATCTTACCTCTTTCCCTTTTCTTCGTTTGAACATCTTTTCAGGCTGGAATGATGATGATGATAATGACGATGATGATGATGATTACTATAATAACATTCCTCTCCACTGCTCTCGTTCTTCCTCATCCTACTATGATGTTTATCTTGTGATTGCTACTGTGCTGCTATTTTCAATCGACTTTATTGAATTCTGGACGAACTACTGAAGGCAACTGTAACAATTTCACTGCCAAAAGTATAACCTAAGCTAAATATGCTCATATGGAGACAGTAAAACTAAAACAAAAGTGATGTCACCTTACTGAATGAGTTAATACCTTTATGATACCCGAGCCTCGTTCTCCCTCAGATGACAAAATTTGTGAAGATTCTTTCATATTCCATTTCTCTACTTTTTATCATGCTTACTCATGCATTTACTCATAACTCTTTCTCCTATACCTCATTATTAGCTGAATAATGTTGTCTGTCACTAGCTAGTATTAACGCTCAGGCTTCTATTATTTCACCCTCAAGTGAGTAAAATCGCTTTTCATTAACTGAAATGAGTAACAAGAAAAGGCGTGACTCTAAGAGCTAACTTTTCAAAACACCAATAACTTATGAAAAGCATGCATCACAGACATACATTAAGTTTATTTCAGCAGGGAATACTTTTAATCTTCCTTGTAACCAATTCTATATTTATTTCTGTAGTCAAAAAAAAAAAAAAAATCATATATCTTCAACAAAGTGTCAGTCACTCTCCGTAGCTGATTCCGGAACCACTTTCTCTTTCATACTATTTTCCAATTCAAAGTCACACGAGACCTTCAGAAGAGCAATGGCCTATCATAGAATACCTTGATACTTTTCAGACATCACAGCTTCCGCATAATTTATATTATTCAACAGAACTTCTATGACCTCCTGCATCAAAATCGAACAGACTATTAATGAAGGTAGGGAAGTTCCAGTAATAAGCATGATTATACAGAAACAGTTTCGCTCCTAATGTGACTGTTATTCATATTTCCTCAGGTTTGTGTCTTGGGACATTTTCATCATTTTGCACATAATTTTTACACATTTGCACCTACAGTTTACGTCTCTCTCCCCCACCCACAGTTACATAAAAGACACTCAACACTACTTTATCCATTTTTAACTCTTCCATTACTATGATGATTTCTCTCTCTCTCTCTCTCTCTCTCTCTCTCTCTCTCTCTCTCTCTCTCTTTTTCAGTCTTGCCGCAATCTGACGACATTATTTGCATCATGTTGGGGAAGGAAGTCTTGTAGCGCAGAGGCAAAAATCAATATCCTTCGCCACATTCAAGTATGACGAATCCCCTAATACATTTTGATTGCCCACATGCAAATTTTCTCAGCTTCAAATGTGCCTCTCGTGGTGAAGAGGTTGACAACAATCCTTCTGCTTATCTCTTATACGAGGGCTTAGACCTGACCCTTACCCCTTCTCTCCGAGAATCTCTGGGTTTTGTTCTTCCTGGCTCCACATGACTTAAAACAGGCTAGAGTAGATCTTTTGTAGTGAAAATGTCAATGAAAGCAGCGTTTAACCCCTCCATTTAAGAAAGTCTTTCCCAAGCTAGGTAAATGAGCCTCAAGACTCAGAAAGTATATATATATATATATATATATATATATATATATATATATATATATATATATAATCATAGCCATCATCAACATTTCCCATTTATAAATTAGGAGGGAAGGACCTATAGTTAGAAAGGAAGGCAATAAAGTGTAAGAACTATCAACTGAGTGCCCTTTTCATTTAAACCGCACATCAGTTTATGTCACTACGAATAAAGACTTCTAACTTCTTGATTACATATCACAGGTTAGACTACCCACAGTATATTGTGATTCATAGTGTCCAAGGAGTGGAGAAGAAAAGGAAATATATATATCTAGAGAGAAGGAGAGAGAATGAGAGAGAGAGAGAGAGAGAGAGAGAGAGAGAGAGAGAGAGAGAGAGAGAGAGAAATTCTCGTTCATCTGCATCTTCAAACAAATTGCAATCACCAGTTTCTACTCTTCGTCAAACCTTTTGTTTATTTATCAACAATATAGCAATAATTCTTATAATGGTTTTCAGTATTTAACCATAAGTACAGTCCCGGTCAGTAGTTCCTCTTAACTTCTAAGAATTTCAAGTCATAAAACCAGGGTCTAAGTAATCTGCCTCCTTTTTTCTCTAGCACAACAATTAAATTCTCTTCATCACATGGCTTCTCTGCCTATGTCTACCAGCGACCCACCTCTTCGGATGTTCTTTTCTTACAGCCCATACAAATTTTAGTGTATGTCGGTATTATTGTAACGTCCACATACACATTTCTCAGATACCTGCCCAACTGAGTGGAACCGATTATCCAGGGAATATGTCAGTTCATAATTATCACCCGTTGTTAAGTTACAGATCAGAGTTTTTCAACTAATTCGGAGTGATGACCCTTGGTAAAACCTTCCACAAACGGAGGCACCCTATTATAAGGCTGGTCTAACTTGCTACGGTATATACATATTTTTTATGCATGGAAGATAGAGTCAAAAGCCAGGAGCCTGCAAATTATTTCTTTCGAGAAAAAAACAATAACAAGATAAGAGAGAGCTAAATTCAAGATCAGTTTATTCCCCGATGTCTGGAAACACTGCGTTTTAAAGACTGGAGTTCATGGCAATAGGAAATACAGACACAGGGAGACAGTTCCAGAGCTGACCTGTTCCTACATGAAGGACCGGAAGCGGTGGCCTACCTGTGGGGGGGCGGGGGGCTGTTTGAAACTGCCTCCCGGGCCCCCAGTTGAGGGGGGGCCCCCAAAACCTTAAAAATTTGTAAGCTTGTTTATTAATATTTAAAAATATATATATTTATCATTCCGACAATCCCGGGTGAGAAATTAGATAAGTTTTGTTTATTTGAGTATACTGTAAGTTAATTACTGTACAATAATGAATTCGCATATTACAGTATAAAAATATTATTTTATAAATTCAGTCATCAGTTCATATCAGTTAATTGATATCAACTCCAGA
The DNA here is from genome assembly GCF_032717465.1 of Coenobita brevimanus. Lineage (NCBI taxonomy): Eukaryota > Metazoa > Arthropoda > Malacostraca > Decapoda > Coenobitidae > Coenobita > Coenobita brevimanus. The sequence goes on along the minus strand of NC_137054.1, from coordinate 23,335,537 downwards.
TCAAGTCAATTAATTTTATTTTTATATTTTTCTCAATTCTAGTTCAGTTCCAATTCACATCTTTTTCTTTTTTTATCAATTCCATTTCGGTTCCAATTCAACTCATAATTGATTCCAGCCCTGGTTGGTATAACAATTCTGTCATGCAGTAACTTTTTCACTTCCATGTTCACTTCCCTTATCACTGCTTTCAAAGAACCAGCAACCTCTCTTCCTTGTTGTACCCTTTCAAGCACTTCAACCTCTAAACTTCCATCCTTACTCATCACACTACTCAAGTACTTAAATGCACTCACATTTTCCATTTCCTCCTCATCCAACCTCACTGTACATTCAGTGACTTCAGTTTTTGATGATTAGAAAAGAATAAAATTACCTTTGCTCCAATCACATATGAACCAAGTCAGGCATTACGTGTGCCATAGCTTCATCCTGTGTTTGTTCAAGTAACTGTTGAGATGGATGCTGCGGGAAGTGAATGGAAAGGTGAAGGGTGGTGGCATCAGCATATGAGTGGATAGGGTTAGATGAGCAGCTTAAAAGGTAATTGCTAAATAAAAGGAAGAAAGTTGGTGATAAGACTGAGCCCTGAGGAACATCACTATTGATAGCTTTACGAGATGAGCGGTTGCCGTCTACAACAGTAGCTATAGAACGACCAGAAAGGAAGCTAGAGATGAAAGCATAGACTGAAGGACAGAAACAGTAAGAGAGAAGTTTGGAAATTAGAGGTTTATGCCAGACTGGACCGAAAGTCTTTGAGATGTCAAGTGCAATGGCAAAGCTTTCGCTCTAGTCCCGAAAGGGGGATGACCAAGAGTCTGAAAGGTAGGTGAAAACATCGCCAGTTGAGCGTCCTTGACGGAACCCACAATGAATATCGGAAAGAAGGTTGTGATAGGAAAGACGCTTTAATTTTTAATTTGTTAACACAGACTCAAAACTTTTGAAACACGTGATGTTATAGCAGTTAGGTGATAGTTCGAGGGATGGAAATGATTAACCTTCTTTGGGACAGGCTGAATGAGAGCAAACATCCAGCAGGAAGGATAGGTACATGTTGATAGACAAAGGCTAAAGAGTTAACCGAGGCAGGGTGTAAGCACAGACACATAGTTCTTGAGGACAACAGGGGGGACCCATCAGGTCCATATGCCCTGTTAGTACTGAGGCCGGTGATGGCAGAAAATACATCAACCGAGGACATCTTAATTTCAGCCATGAGAAAGTCAGAGGGATGAAGCGATGGTGGAACAGCACCGGAATCGTCTAAGGTGGAATTGGAGGAGAAAGTCTGAGGGACGAGTTCTACTATATCAGTAGAAGAAATAACTATATAGCCATCAGAGTGGAAAAGAGGAGGGAAGGATGATGAGGTAAAGTTGTAAGAAAGGTTTTTGGTAAGGTGCCAAAAGGAGAGGGAAGAATTTGAGTTGGAGAGCTCAGAGCAAGTAGTACGAATGGAATTAATTTTAGCAGAGCGAAGAACAGCCTTAGCACGATTCCGGGCATAAATATAAAATAGGTGAGATCAGGGGTGAGTTTCCTCCAGCACCTTTTGTAGGCCTTACCCTTGTTGTGGACAGTATTAGAACAATTGTGATTAAACCAAGTTTTTTTTTTTTTTCATTAGTCACAGGATATGAATGGAATGTAAGCTTCCATGCCGGATAGAATTACCTCCGTAATGCTCAAAGCACACTCAGATGGCTGTCGGCCATGGAACCAATAATCATTCTAAGGAAAGCCAAAGAAGTACTTCCTGAGGACCTCTCAATCATCAGCTCCAAAGTGCCACAACCGACGCTTCTTAGGAGGGTTCACAGGCCTTACTGGAGTGATAGAACAGATTAAGGTGATAAGGTTGTGATCAGAGGAGCCCAATGGAGAGAAAAGATTAGCAGCATAAGCAGAAGGATTAAACCAAGTTTTTTTTTTTTTCATTATTCACAGGATATAAGAAAGGAATGTGTGCTTCCATGCAGGATAAAATAAACTCTGTAATGCTCAAAGCACACTCATGTCACTCAGATGGCTGTTGGCCATGGAAATAATAATCATTCCAAGGAGAATCAAAGAAGAACTGCTTGAGAACATCCCAATCAGCAGCTCGAAAGTGCCACGACCAGTGCTTCTTGGGAGGGTTCACAGGGATTACAGGAGTGATAGGACAGGTTAAGATGATAAGGTTGTAATCAGAGGAGCCCAATGGAGAGAAAAGATTTACAGCATAAGCAGAAGGATAAGTAGTAAGGACGAGGACAGTTATAATGGAACTCTCTCCAAAGCGGTCAGAGATAAGGATAGGGTGCTGTATAAGCTGCTCTAGGAAATTACGGACAAAAAAGATGTAGGCTTGCTCACCGGGTGGATCAAGGAAAGGAGAGAAGAGTAATAGGTGGTGGTGAACATTGAAATCTCCTAGAATGGAGATTTCAGAGAAAGGAGAAATTGATAGAATGTTTCCCATCGTAGAAGTAAGATAGTCGAAGAATTTTTCATAGTCAGTAGAATTTGAGGATAAGTAAACAGCACAGATATATTTAATTGAAGAATGACAGGGAAGCCGAAGCAATAGAGTAGGGAATTCAGAAGATTCAAGTTCAAGAATACAAGAGAAGCATATGTTGTTGTGTACATAAACACAACAGCCAATTCTGGCTTTGAAATGAGTATAGATAAAGTAGGAGGATACTGCAATGGGTTTGCTATCCTTTGCCTCAGACAGTTGAGTCTCAGTGAGGAAAAGAAGGTGAGTTTTAGAGGAGGAGAGGTGGTGTTCAACAGAGAGAAAGTTAGAGAAAAGCCGCGAATGTTGCACAAATGATGAAGTGAGTCAGCCAGTCTTTCCAGGCATCTCGCTTGTTTCGTCACCGGGAGAGGGGAGGATGGAGGGGGGGGCTTTGATCCCCCCCCCCCGGGGACTCCGATACGTTGAGATGCCACTGTTTTGTTTTGTTTAGATTATGAATAGGAAGTGTACAAAAGTGTGTATTTGTGTGTAGCTTGGTGTTGACAGTTAAAGGAACTTGTATTGGAGTGCATGTTGCCCTACAATCTGTGTTACTGAAACACTGAAGAAGTTCAGCAAAGGGGAATGATCAGAAGCTAATCCCGGAGGCAAATGAAACGGGAGTTCCAGCTCTCTCTGTCATCAGCTTTCCATCCACCTTGGGAGTACCACCCAGCATCACAACCTGCAGGAAACATTTTCACAATAATCGCGCCACTCTCTACTCTCTCTTGCGCGAACTTTTAGGAACTGGTGATTATGTTTCTGTCTCATATATATACTATGACGAAGCGTCACCTTTTCAGAGATAAAATACCATCAGGTGTTAGAAAATATTATAAACTATGTGACCTCTTCCGTCCCCACCCACACACACACGCACATTACGCTCTGACGACAACAGTCTGTTTGAAAACTTTTTAAAAGTCATACTGACGTAACAAAGTGGGATGAAAGAAAACCAAATGATGGAAATATTTCAGTGTTGTCTTATCACCATATTCAGCAGGGTTATCTCTCGGTCACCCCGTTACCCCACGGTGAATAGAGAGGAAAGATTAAGATAGATATAAAATAAGGCCAGCTGCGTGTTCCCACACAGAAGTTTCGAACATAATCTCCCATATGATCTTTATTGTGGGCTGTGGATGCTTTATTATGCGCTCATTTCAGGTTTTGCAGCTACTCTGTTACTTTGTGTGATCCGTTTATTTCTGTAGTTTGCCAATTTGCAAAGGGTTTTAACAAAATTAGGATGATTACATAAATTACTGCATCTTGAACATCCTATCCCGTCAGACCAATTTTATTCACTGTGGATTTCACCTTTCTGTCATTGTAAACATATGAGCCACTATAACAGGGACACACCATTTGCTTCAGAGGATTCATTTGGCATTCAATTGTCAAAATCGATCCATGACTGCTGCCTGCAGACACCGAACGGACGAACGCGCATACCAAAGCCTCCATTCTGACTCAGCCGCTGAAGGCATTTGTCTTTTTCTTTAGAATAACAAAGACGAAGAGGATGAAGACAGAAATGAAACTAATAAGGAGCGAGGTAACGCAATTCTTTTAATCAAATGAACGTTACTGGAAACACACACACACACACACACACACACATATACCCGGTATATATATATATATATATATATATATATATATATATATATAGTAAGAATATTAGCTGCGAGACTGAGGAAGTGAGAACTACTGGACGAGAAGCTAACATGGAAATAGGAAAATTATGTCAATATAATGGATGGTCATCAATTGAAACGAAGAGAAGAAAGTATAAAAAAGATTAATGAAAAGAGAGAGAGAGAGAGAGAGAGAGAGAGAGAGAGAGAGAGAGAGAGAGAGAGAGAGAGAGAGAGAGAGAGAGAGAGAGAGAGAGAGAGAGAGAGAGAGAGAGAGAGAGAGAGAGAGAGAGAGAGAGAGAGAGAGAGAGAGAGAGAGAGAGAGAGAGAGAGAGAGAGAGAATAAGGGAAGAGGTCAAACTCCCTTTATCTCTACTTTCTGTGGAGGAAATGGAGAGACGTTGTCGTAGGAGGGAAGGAAGGAGCAGCCGGGATGGAGGTATGGAGGAGTGGAAGGGAGAAGCTTGTGAAGTGTGGAATATCGAAGAAGGTGGTGTGGAGTGGAGGGGTGTAAGACCAAAGGGGAGATGTGGATGGACAGATGTGTGCTTAAGTCTCGGTGTGGATGAGTTGATGGGTGGAAATGTGAATGATTGGAAGAGAGGGGATGAGGATGGGTGATGTAGTTGATGGAGCGAACCCACCCCTGAATCACATCTTTTATAGGTTTCTGCCCGGAATCGTGCTAAGTCTGTTCTTCGTTCTGCTAAAAATACTTTCATCCCTACTAAATGCTCTCAAATCTCCAGCTCGAATTCTTCCCGCTCCTTCTGGCACCTTGCCAAGAACCTTTCTAACAACTTTACCTCGTCATCCTTCCCTCCTCTTTTCTACTCTGATGGCTCTGTAGCTATTTCTTCTACTGTTAAAACAGATCTCTTCGCTCAGACTTTCTCCTCCAATTCCACCTTAGACGATTCCGGTGCTTTTCCTCCATCACTTCCCCCCTCTGACTTCCTCATGGCTGACATCAAATTTCTTGAGCTGATGTATTTTCTACCATAACAGGCCTCAGTACTGACAAGGCATATGGGCCTGATAGAGTCCCTCCTGTTGTTCTCAAGATCTGTGCTTCTGTGCTTGCACCCTGCCTTGGCAAACTCTTTTGCCTTTGTCTATCAACTTATGCCTTTCCTTCTTGCTGGAAGTTTGCTTTCATTCAGCCAGTCCCAAAGAACGGTGATCATTCCCAACCCTCTAACTATCGTCCAATTACTTTAACATCCTGTATCTCAAAAGTTTTCGAGTCAGTTCTTAATAGAAAAATTTTAAAGAGACTTTCCTATCACAACCTTCTTTCTGATCGTCAGTATGGGTTCCGTCAGGGACGCTCCACTGGCTATCTTCTCACCTACTTTTCAGACTCCTAGTCATCCTCCATTCCGGACCTTGGCGAAAGTTTTGCGGTTGCACTTAACATCTCAAAGGCTTTCGATCGAGTCTGGCATAAATCTTTTATTTCCAAACTGCCCTCTAACGGTTTCTATCCTGTCTGTGCCTTCATCTCTAGCTTCCTTTCTGATCGTTCTATAGTTGCTGTTGTAGACAGCCATCGTTCTTCTCCTAGATCTATCAACAGTGGTTTTCCTCAGGGCTCTGTCCTATCACCAACTCTCTTCCTTTTATTCATCAATGACCTTCTAAGCTGTACACCTAACCCTATCCACTCATATGCTGATGACTCTAACCTTCACCATTCCATTTGGTTCCCGCAACGTCTATCTCAGCAATTACTTCAACGAACAAGGTATGAGGCTATTGCACCCCTAATGTCTGCCTTGGGTCGTATCTCTGACTGGGGTAAAAATAATCTTGTTTTTTTTAATGCATCAAAGACTCAGTTCTTACACGTATCAACCCAACAAAATCTTCCACAGGTGTACCCACAAATGTTTAATAATATTCAGCTTAATCCTGCATCATCCATGAACATGCTTGGGGTTTCATTTACTCGGGACTTGTCTTGGAAAGATCATAATACATCTCTTGTTAAATCTGCTTCTAAGAGATTAGGTGTGTTAAGCCAACTCCGTTCCTTCTTTACCCCTGCACAATTGTTGACTCTATACACGGGTTTTATCCGCCCCTGTGTGAAATACAACTCTCATGTGTGGGGAGGTTCCCCACATACAGCTCTTCTCAATAGGATGGAGTCAAAGGCTTTTCGTCTCATTAACTCTCATCCTCTTACTGACGCCCTTCAACCTCTGTCTGTTCGCCGCACTGTTGCATCTTTATCTCTTTTCTATTGCTACTTCAATGGCCACTGCTCCTCTGGACTGTCTGCATGCAATGCATTCCTCTACCTCTACGACGGGCGCGCAGCACCAGTCTAGCAGCAAACTCTCATCCCTTTTCTGTTCAACTCTCTAATGCAAGAGTTAACCGTTACTCCCAGCCCTTCACTTATGCAACAGATCAACTCTGGAACTGTCTCCCTCTGTCTGTATTTCCTGCTTCCTATGATCTCCAGTCCTCTAAACGCAATGTGTCCAGGCATCTTGAAATGATCGGATCTTGATTTTGGCGCTCTCTTGTATTTTGTTTTTCTCTTGGAGGGAACAGTTACTGCGGGCTGGTGGCCTTTGATTCCTTCTTCGTCACATTAAAAAAAAAAAGTAGATGAGTGCTAGGGTGGATGGGTGGCTGTGAATGAATGGAGATGTAGATGGGTGGAAGTGTGGATAGGTGGATGATTGATCTTGTGGATGGATGGAAGTGTGGATGGGTGGAGGTATGAATGGGTGGAAGTGTGGATGGGTGGGGGTGTGGATGACTGGGGGTGTGTATGGCTGGTGTAGATGAGTGGAGATGTGGATGGGTGGTGTGAATGAGTGGAGATGTGGATGAGTGGAGATGTGGATGGGTGGTGTGAATGAGTGGAGATGTGGATGAGTGGAGATGTGGATGGGTGGTGTAATGAGTGGTGATGTGGATGGGTAGGAGTATGGTGGTGTGGTTGGGTGGAGGTGTGGATGGGTGGAAGTGTAGATGGGTGAAGGTGTGGACTGTTGAAGATGTGGATGGGTAGAAGAGTGGAGAGGTGGAGTTGTGGAGGGGGAATGGTGGTGTGGATGGATGGAGGAGATGAAGGGATGGACATGGTGTAGATGTGTAAGGGTGTGGAGGAAAATACTCGTACGGGTGATGAGTAGGGGTGAAGGCGTGGATTTTGACAGTGGGGGGAGGGAGGGAAATGGGTGAAGGGGCTATGGTGCAGGAATAAGAAACGTGGAAGGGTGGATGGGTAGAGGATTGGAAGGATGGATGGGTAGAGGATTGGAAGTGTGGATGGGTAGAGGAATGGAAGGGTGGATGGGTAGAGGATTGGAGGGGTGGATAGATACAAGAGTGGATGGGTGGATGGGCAGACGAGTGGATGCGTGCATGGATCGAGGAGTGGATGGGTGGATGGATAGAGGAGTGGATGGGTGGATGGGTAGACCAGTGGATGGGTTGATGGATCGAGGAGTGGATGGGTTGATGGATCGAGGAGTGGATGGGTTGATGGATCAAGGAGTGGATGGGTTGATGGATCGAGCAGTGGATGGGTGGATGGATCGAGCAGTGGATGGGTGGATGGGTAGCGGAGTGCAGGAGTGGATGGGCAGAGGAGTGCAGGGGTGGATGGGTAGAGGAGTGCAGGGGTGGATGGGTAGAGGAGTGCAAGGGTGGATGGGTAGAGGAGTGCAGGGGTGGATGGGTAGAGGAGTGCAAGGGTGGATGGGTAGAGGAGTGCAAGGGTGGATGGGTAGAGGAGTGCAGGGGTGGATGGGTAGAGGAGTGCAAGGGTGGATGGGTAGAGGAGTGCAGGGGTGGATGGGTAGAGGAGTGCAGGGGTGGATGGGTAGAGGAGTGCAAGGGTGGATGGGTAGAGGAGTGCAAGGATGGATGGGTAGGGGAGTGCAAGGGTGGATGTGTTGAGGAGTGCAGGAGTGGATGGGTAGAGGAGTGCAGGGGTGGATGGGTAGAGGAGTGCAAGGATGAATGGGTAGAGGAGTGCAGGGGTGGATGGGTAGAGGAGTGCAAGGATGGATGGGTAGGGGAGTGCAAGGGTGGATGTGTTGAGGAGTGCAGGGGTGGACGGGTAAAAGAGTGCAAGGGTGGATGGGTAGAGAAGTGCAGGGGTGGATGGGTAGAGGAGTGCAAGGGTGGATGGGTAGAGGAGTGCAGGGGTGGATGGGTAGAGGAGTGCAGGGGTGGATGGGTAGAGGAGTGCAAGGATGGATGGGTAGGGGAGTGCAAGGATGGACGGGTAGAGGAGTGCAGGGGTGGACGGGTAAAAGAGTGCAAGGGTGGATGGGTAGAGGAGTGCAGGGGTGGATGGGTAGAGGAGTGCAGGGGTGGATGGGTAGAGGAGTGGAGGGGTGAAGATAAGGCAGGCGAATGGCTGACTACGTTCATATCCTCTGTCATTAATCCCTGCCTACGACGTTTTTTTTTTTTTTTTTTTTTTTTTTTTTATATATCATCCTTTACATTTCATTCTATATGTTCTCTCGACGGTTTTACAAAGTTTAGGAAAAAGCTCTCATAATGAAGAAGTTAATTAGTGCTATACTATATCTCACCAACCCAACGGGAAGGGGATTTCCTGTACTGAATGATACTGATACTGTATGTAAATAAGGATAAAATGTAAACATTATATTCTGGACAAGAAAAAGGTTAACACACTAGCACCGCACGATTCGACATAACTCTGGAGCAGAAGGACTTTGGTTAACTATTTCATATGATGGGTCTTTATTTTACTTTGTTGTCTCCAGACGCTTGGCCAAAGAATGGTCCCCCCTTTATCCTACTCACCCAGCAGTATGGTTTGGATATTAGATATAATACTGACTATAGCGGGGTGTACTATATACGATATATACTGAAACAGCAAAAATATTTGCCTGCCTTACTGAGCATCATGCAGTCTGCAGGCATTAACTCAAGTCTTCTTCTCTTGTAACGTAAACCCCTTCTCGTGGACAACGTTATTATTTTTTTTTGCACCATGATAATCTTTACTGAATGATTTTATTTACATACTCTGAGCTCAATGAAGACCTTTTGAGGCTGCAAGATTTACCTAAATATGCGATCATCGGGTTCAGGGAATTAACTTTTTGACGGATAAATACTGAGTGGTTTACGAGTATTTCAGCTGATTTTAGACAGTTTCATGCAAGTAAAAAAAAAAAAAAATGACCAGCAGAAATTTTAACGTAAATGGAAATTTAATTTTCAGATTTAATCCTGAAAACATCCAGCAATTATATTTAGATTAGGTGAGAACTCTAGTTGTGAAATGGTCAGAAACTGGTCTGTTTTGCACCTTCAGTAAAAGTGGTGATTTTTATATTACCTTCTTGCAATTGCTAAACAGTTCTGTGCAAGTTCAAACTGACCTTTACTAATGAAATAATGGTTAACCACTCCGATATGGAAAGTCTTCCCTATTGAGCCTTTCTTCCTGCAGCTGTCTGAGGTTATATTCAGTTTAGTAATGCACCCCAGTGCTGATGGGTTTAATGAAGGATGTAAGGTCATAAGTGAAAGTTCACCGACAGCCTTCCGGCAGCACTGTGTCCTTCCATCCATATAATGTTTTATGTTTAACTAAAAATGTGTATCCATTCCTCTCATGCTCTTTTGTTAAATCTTCATATTGTTGTCACATAAGAATAGTCCATCCAACATTTTCCATTGCCATAGAGGGCAGAGGAGAGCCAGCAGACTTTGTTCACAGTTGTACATAAATTTTTCATTTAAAAAAAAATGATTAATTTCATGGCAATTATAGCCTCTTGGACTATAGTATACCCGTATATCTATCTATCTATCTATCTATGTACCTATCTATCTATCTATCTATCTATATCTATATCTATATCTATCTATCTATCTATCTATCTGTATATATATATAAAATCTATCTATCTATCAGTCAGTATATCTATCTGTCTATCTATCTGTCTATATCTATCTATCTACTGTATCTCGCTCTCTCTCTCTCTCATATATATATATATATATATATATATATATATAATCATACACACCTACATCATCTAATCCTGTATTGCCCCATGAGGAGCATGGGAGCCCGGGGCAAGGCAAGTAGATCCTGACATTTAATATGTGAGTTACTAGCCTCATATATCTCTGAGTGGTATCACGTGAGCAGTAAACCTCAAACACACCTTGGATAAAAACCTACACAGGCTCAGTCCGGTGGGAACGTCTTAAGTGTGTGTGTGTGTGTGTGTGTGTGTGTGTGTGTGTCAATTACAAGTTATATATTGCAAATATAAAGAAAGTTCGCATGCACATATGCATACGTCACAAAAGTGCACGCACACACTCACATACACACCTCATTCACTTACGCAGGCACTCACCATGCACACGTCACATACGTACAAGCACACAGTCACATATGCAATCCATTCGCACATGCAAGCACTTACCTTCTCGTACGTAGGGACTACCGCATACAAGGATGGACATATGAACATAAACATAAGCTCACATAAGCTCACAAAAACTCCTATGGACATTCACACACACACACACACACACACACACACACATACACACACACACACACACACACACACACACTTCTTCGTCAGCTTTGTTTACCCATCTCTATATGGGGTCGCTGTTCTTGATGAGCCTCTTCCACCTGCCTCTATCGAATGCCATGTTGGTATCTAGACCCTTCTCTCTCATATCCGCCACTATGCAATCTTTCCACCTTATCTTGGGTCTTCCTTTCCTCCTCCTTCCTCCCTGTACTTCCATATCCAGTGCTCTCCTCTCGTCACTTTGTCCATCGCTCCTCATGACATGTCCGTAACATCTAAGTCTTGCCTCTTGTGTCTTCTTCGAAACCTCCACCACCTTCACTGTTCCTCTGATCCTTGTATTGCTGATTCTGTCCTCCTTTGTCACGCCACACATCCATCGCAACATCCTCATTTCCGCTACTTCCATCCTCCTCTCGTTTACTTTCTTCACAGTGTAGTGCCTCCGCCCCGTACGTCATTGCTGGTCTTACCATAATTTTGTACACCTTCCCCTTTAATTTCACTGGCATTCTCCTGTCGCACAATCTCCTGATAAGTCTCTCCAACTTCTCCATCCTGCTTGGATTCTTCCGATTATTTTCTTATCTTCACTACCGTCTGCTGATAGGGTGGATTCCAGGTATTTAAATGCATCCACCCTCTTCAGCTCCACACCATCCAGCCTAATACTTTTACGTCTATCGTGCACCTGCTCTGTACACATCATATATTCGTCTTTGTTCTACTTATTTTCATTCCTCGACTTTCCAGTGCTAATCTCCATTCATCCAGTCTGCGCTCTATCCTTTCTTTTGACTAACTCACCAAAACCGCATCATCTGCATACATCATGTCCCACGGTGTCCCCATTCTTACATCCTCTGTCAACACGTCGAATACGATCTTAAAAAGGAAAGGGCTCAGCCCTGATGCGGCCCCACCTCCACTCCAAAACTGTCCATCATGCCTGCTCCACTCCTCACTCGAGTCTTAACATTCCTGTACCTTTCCCTTACCAGTCGTGCATATTTTTCCAGTACTTTTATCTGTCTCAAACATCTCCACAACTCCTGTCACGGTATTTTATCATAGGCCTTCTCTAGATCTATAAATACCATATGTAGTTCTTTCTGGTTTTTCTCTATACTTTTCTGCCAACTGTCTCAATATGAATATTGGGTTCGTTGTTCCTCTTCCCGGCATAAAACCAGACTGACCTCTGGCCACCTCCACCTCCAGCCTCAGCCTCTCATCCAGTATCCTTTCCCAAACCTTCATTGTACACACACACACACACACACGCATATATATATATATATATATATATATATATATATATATATATATATATATATATATATATATATATATATATATATATATATATATATATATATAAATATGTGTGTGTGTGTGTGTATATATATATATATATATATATATATATATATATATATATACATATACTGTATATCATCATCATCATCATCCAATCCTACATTGCTCCATGAGGAGCGTAGGAGCCCGGGGCTAGGCAGTTGGTCTCGAAATTTAAGATGAGAGTGACCAGCCTCACTCATCCCTGAGTGGCATTACATGAGCAATCAACCCCAACCACTCCTTGGATATAAACCTTCACCGGCTCAATCCGATTGGAGCGCAATAATTACCCACTAAACCACCAGGCGCCATAATTTGGTTTTATGGTTACCACCCAGCGTAGTAAATGGTTTCCTGGTGCACAGGAAACCATTTGGCTTGTCACTCAGTGTAAAGTCTGCCATAGGCTGAAGGAAGTGGGGATAATGAAGGAAAGATAGAAGAGGGAGTGTAAAGTCACCCGTAGGCAGAAGGACAAGGAAAGAATGAAGGAAAGAAAGACAGAAGAGAATAGAAGGAAAGAAGGATGGTATATATATATATTTATATATTTATGTGAGGAAGAAGGAACCAAAGGCTATGAGTCGGCAAAAACTGTTCCCTCCAAGAGAAAAACAAAATACAAGAGAGAGCAAAATTCAAGATCCGATCATATCGAGATGCCTGGACACACTGTATTTGGAAGACTGCAGATCACAGGAAGCAGGAAATACAGACAGAGGGAGACAGTTCCAGAGTTGACCTGTTGCATAAATGATGGACTGGGAGTAACGGTTAACTCTTGCATTAGAGAGTTGGACAGAAAAGGGATGAGAGTTTGCTGCTAGACAGGTGCTACGCGCCCGTCATAGAGGTGAAGGAATGCATGCAGACAGTTCAGAGGAGCATTGACCATTGAAGTAGCGATAGAAAAGAGATAAAGATGCAATAGTGCGGCGAAGAGACAGAGGTTGAAGGGAGCCAAAAAGGGGAGGAGAGTTAACGAGAAGAAAAGCTTTTGACTCCACCCTATTGAGAAGAGTTGTATGTGGGGAACCTCCCCACACATGAGAGTTGTACTCCACACAGTGGCGGATAAAATCCGTGTATAGAGTCAACAATTGTGCAGGGTTAAAGAAGGAATGGAGTCGGCTTAGCACACCTGATCTCTTGGAAGCAGATTTTACAAGAGATGTAATATGATCTTTCCAAGATAAGTCCCGAGTGAATGAAATCCCAAGTATATTCAAGGATGATGCAGGATTAAGCTGAATATTATTAAACATTAGTGGGTGCACCTATGGAAGATTTTGTCAGGTTGATAGGTGTAAGAACTGAGTCTTTGATGCATTAAAAAAACAAGATTATTTTTACCCCAGTCAGAGATACGACCCAAGTCAGACATTAGGGGTGCCATAGCCTCATCCCTTGTTTGGTGAAGTAACTGCTGAGATAGGCGTTGCAGGAACCGAATGGAAAGGTCAAGGGTGGAGTCATCAGTGTATGAGTGGATAGGGTTAGATGTACAGCTTAGAAGGTCATTGATGAATAAAAGGAAGAGAGTTGGTGATAGGACAGAGCCCTGAGGAACACCACTCTTGATAGATCTAGGAGAAGAACGATGGACGTCTACAACAGCAGCTATAGAACGACCAGAATGGAAGTTAAAGATGAAGGCACAGATAGAAGGATAGAAACCGTAAGAGGGCAGTTTGGAAATTAAATATTTATGCCAGACTCGATCGAAAGCCTTTGAGATGTCAAGTGCAACGGCAAAGCTTTCGCCAAAGTCCCGAAAGGACGATGACCAGGAGTCTGAAAAGAAGGTCAGAAGATCGCCAGTGGAGTGTCCCTGACGGAAACCATACTGACGATCAGAAAGAAGGTTGTGATAGGAAAGATGTTTTAAAATTTTTCTATTAAGAACTGACTCGAAAACTTTTGAGATACAGGATGTTAAAGTAATTGGACGATAGTTAGAGGGTTGGGAATGGTCACCCTTCTTTGGGACTGGTTGAATGAGAGCAAACTTCCAGCAAGAAGGAAAGGTACAAATTGATAGACAAAGGCGAAAGAGTTTGCCTAGGCAGGGTGTAAGCACAGAAGCACAGTTCTTGAGAACAACAGGAGGGACCCCATCAGGCCCATATGCCATGTTAGTATTGAGGCCTGTGATGGCAGAAAATACATCAGCTGAAGAAATTTTAATGTCAGACATGAGGAAGTCAGAGGGGGGAAGTGATGGAAGAACAGCACCAGAATCGTCAAAGGTGGAATTGGAGGAGAAAGTATGAGTGAAGAGATCTGCTTTTATCAATAGAACAAATAGCTACAGAGCCATCAGAGTACAAAAGAGGAGGGAAGGATGATGAGATAAAGTTGTTAGAAAGGTTTTTGGCAAGGTGCCGGAAGGAGTGAGAAGATTTCGAGTTGGAGAGTTGAGAGCATTTAGTATGGATGAAATTATTTTTTGCAGAGCGAAGAACAGACTTAGCACGATTCCGGGCAGAAACGTATAAAAGCTGTGATTCAGGCGTGGGTTAGCTCCAATACATTTTATAGGCCCTCTCCTTGTTGTGGACAGCATTAGAACAAGCGTGATTAAACCAAGGCTTTCTTGCAATAGTCAAAGGATAAGAGAAAGGAATGAATGCTTCCATGCCAGAGAGAATAACCTCCATAATGTGCAAGGCACACTCAGATGGCTCCTGGCCATGGAAGCAATAATCATTCCAGGGAAAATCAAAGAAGTACAGCCTGAGGGCCTCCAGATCCACAGCTCCAAAGTGCCACAGACGACGTTTCTTTGAAGGGTCCACAGACCATACCGGAGAGATAGGACAAGTTAAGGTGAAAAGGTTGTGATCAGAGGAGCCCACCAGAGAGAAAAGATTAACAGTGAAAGCATAAGGATTAGTTGTAAGGGAGAGGTCAAGTATGTTGGAGCTCTCTCCAAGGCGGTCAGGGATACAGGTAGAGTGCTGTACAAGCTGCTCTAGGTCGTTAGGATAGAAAAGTTGTAGGCTTGTTCACCAGGTGGATCAGTGAAAGGAGAGTAGAGCCAAAGGTGGTGGTGTACATTGAAATCTCCTAGAATGGACATTTCACAGAAAGGAGAAAGGGATAGAATGTGTTCCATCGTAGAAGTAATATAGTCGAAGAATTTTTGATAGTCAGTAGAAGTAGGGGATAGGTAAACAGCGCAGATATATTTAGTCAGAGAATGACAGGAAAGCCGAAGCCAGAGTGATGAGAATTCAGAAGAATCGAGTTAAGGAACACGAAGGCAATTCGTTGTATATATATACACAACAGCCATCTTTGGCTTTGAAATGAGTATAGAGAAAGTAGGAGGATACAGAAAAGGGTTTGCTGTCAGTTGCCTCAGACACCTGAGTCTCAGTTAGGAAAAGAAGGTGAGGTTTAGAGGAGGAGAGGTTGTGCTCAACAGAGCAAAAGTTAGAGGAAAGGCCGCGAATGTTGCAGAAATGAAGTAAGTCGGACAATGGTTCCAGGCATCTCTCTGAGTCGTCACCAGGAAAGGGGCTGATGGATATATATATATATATATATATATATATATATATATATATATATATATATATATATATATATATATATATATATATAAATATATAAATATATATATATATATATATATATATAGATAGATAGATAGATAGATATAGATAAATAGATAGATAGATATAGATATAGATAGATAGATAGAGATAGATAGATTTATATATACCTATCCGTCATCCAACCTACATTGCCCCATGAGAAGCGTAGGAGCCCGGGGCTAGGCAAATTATTCCTGACATTTAAGATGACTGACCAGCCTCACTCATCCCTGAGTGGCATTACGTGAGCAGTAAACCCCAACCACTCCTTGCATATAAATCTTCACTGGCTCAATCCGATTGGAGTGCAGCAGTTACCCACTAAACCACCAGGTGCCATAATTTGGTTTTATGGTTACCACCCAGCGTAGTAAATGGTGTCCTGGTGTACAGGAAACCATTTGGCTTGTCACTCAGTGTAGAGTCACCCACAGAGAGAAGGAACAGGAAAGAATGAAGAAAGACAAAAGGGAGAGTGTAAAGTCACCCGTTGGCCGAAGGACGAGGAAAGAATGAAGTAAAAAAAGACAAAAGAGGAAGGAAGGAAAGGAGGGAGGAGAAGAAAGGGCAGACATCCGAGAGCAGCGCTACATCGGGTGAGTGGATGGTGAGCACCCCCACTTACCACAATACCTGTATATATATATATATATATATATAGTCATATATATATAGTTATATATACAAATATAAATATATATATATATATATATATATATATATATATATACACTCTCTCTCTCTCTCTCTCTCTCTCTCTCTCTCTCTCTCTCTATATATATATATATATATATATATATATATATATATATATATATATATATATATATATATATATATATATATATATATATATATATATATATATATATATACTTCTTTGGTGTAGGATAGAGGACGTGACAGAGAGTCGATGACTTAGCGACACCTCAGCGGTCTCTGTCTTTGTTACTGAGGTAGAAACTATTAATGCAGATTCAGGCAGGACAGAGGACATATTTAGGAAGAATAGGGAACATATTAGGAACTTAAAGAAAGACAGGAAGTTAGGTATCTGTTGTTTGTTACTAAGATTTGATATTCGTTCTGTGATTCTGAATAGATTGACAGGGGTCAATAGTAGACTAGAATATTTGTGCGGAAAGAAAGTTTTGATGTCTGTTGATCTCTCTGCTAATGTTATTCATAACAGGCTCTTGTATGTTGAAGACGGCATTCACCTCAATAGAGCAGGAGAGTTCATGCTTTAGTCAGTAACAGAGAGGTGGAAAGCGGGACAGTAAATTGTGTAGCTGTTAGCAAACCAGTCCCTGAGGCCAATGGTAGTTGGGCAAGTGTGGTGAGATTATACAGTATAAGTAGGAGAGTAATGTAGATCTGTCCTCACCTCATGGAAAGGTAGACAATCACAAGATTTCTGGGGGAAGATGAGAGCATCAGATTAGTGGCTCATAGGAGTGTTGCAATCTCGTCTAATTTTTTTAAATGAATAAACAGGGCTAATTTTAGTGTGTCTCACAGCCCTACTAGATCCAGCCGTACTACAAACAGTATGAATATGGATGCAAAAAGTATTATTTGAAAGTGAGACCAAGTAATTGTTTCTCCAACTGCATATAATTCTGACATAATTATGATTACAGAATCACGGTCAAATACTCACGAAAAACACCTTGCTGGAAAAGTGTCACTATAAAGCTATAAAATATATGAATAATCGCGACTGTACAAAACCGGTGGGGGAGTTCTAATATATATTAAAACCACATAAGTGCAGTACAGATCAGTAAAGTGGATGCTGAAACATAACAATTCTTCGCATCCTGAAATTTTCACGGGGTAACAGACCCATTCTTTTCAGTGTAGTATTTTGACATCCAAGCTCGATGAGAAAACGATAATTTCCTGGAGAATGAAATAAAATCAAAGAAAACAAGGACAGTATTACTTTGGGGATCTATAATGATCTGAATATATGTCTGTTTATCTTTTTGTCAATGTTATTCATAACAGGCGAGATCATATCACCAGTAGAGTCAGTGTGTGTGTGTGTGTGTGTGTGTGTGTGTGTGTGTGTGTGTGTGTGTGTGTGTGTGTGTGTGTGTGTGTGTGTGTGTGTTTTGTGTGTGTGTGTGTGTGTGTGTGTGTGTGTGTGTAAATAAAGAAGAGATCAGGTTGTTAAAACTGGTGGACGATGCACTAAATACATCGACGTGTCATTATAATATGACCGACATTGCCCTCACAAGAAACAGTAACATAATTAATTCGAGTTATGTTGATGAAAACTTTAGCAACAATGATCATAATGTCAGCAGACCTGAAATTAGTATAAATTTTAATGCCAGCATAGACAGTCATTTGGTTCCTAACTTAAGTAAATAAATAAAAATAATTTCAGTGAAATAGCTGGATTAACTTGCCGCGTGCCAATGCCGTTTTAAAACGGTCTGACATAATTCTGCGTCCAGTCCCAGTGCTGTTTTAAAACGGTTTAAAATAAAAAAAATTCACTGTGACCGCATTTTTCAAGATTCGCAGGTAAAAATTGGCAGGCATGTATGGTAACTGTTCCTCTACCATCTCCCAGGCTGTCAAGGCCATAAACTCACTCGCTCCTCCCCTCATGCTCGCTCTGCCTCACTCTGCCTGTGTGCCTCACCCAGTGCTGTACATTGTGAAGGCATTTTGTATATATTTTCACGTAAATGTAAGTTGTCAATATTTTCTTGTAAGTGTAAGGACTATATAGTGAAGTCAAGTTGTAAATACCTACTTGTAAGTACCAGGACTGTACATAATGAGGTCAGGTTGTACCTATCGTCAAGTAAGTGTAAGATAATGCATTCACAGTGAGAAAGACACGCAAATTGTGATAGATCTTGAAGTAATAAGAAATCAGAAAAGTGTACTGAACATTGCTATACCTTCCCAGCATAAAAACCTGAGTATACCTTACACGGAAAACGACTTTCTCTCACCTATGTGGTGAGCGTGAGATAGTGGCTATACCTGCATACAAATAAACAGGACTCAATAAAACCCATTTCTGAGCTTTGGTGAGCATTTTAATGGTGAAATTCGTTGTTTCCATATCAAAATCTGTATTTATAGCCAATAAAAAAAGGTCAAAAAATGGCTGGCACAGAGGCGACTCATAAGCCTAAAAACAGCTGGCACACAGCGGGTTAAGTTACTAAAGCTGGATGGTGCTGAAGAAAGATGGGAAAAATTCACTAAACGATTGATGGCTGTCAGACGAAAATTACATAACGAGAAATATTCACACCAGCAAAACACTTGGATGCCGAAGAATATTGAAGACGTCATTGGTTGCAGGGAAAAGAACATATTAAAAAGTATAAACGTACTGAAAATCACAATAACGTACCGAACAGATTATATTACAACAGCAATGTATGAATATTATTTGGAAAGCAAAATGTGACTATGGAGAGAAAATTTCTCGTGATGTAAAGCGAACCCCCCAAATATTTCTTCATTACACAAGGAGTTATAGAATTCCCTTATTGGCATACGTTCCCCCTTTCCAGATTTGGTTTTTGTTTAACATGTGGTACCTTGTCTTCCTTTGAAGATGCTGGCCAGGCAGTCCAGGTATGTGAAGTGTTTGCCTAGGCCTGTTGTGTGAAGTTAGTGTGCTCCCTCTTGTTTTCCCATTGTGGGATTTATTTGCGTTTTTAGTCCATCAGACTCATCGTATGCTGTGCAGGTCTAACTCATTTAGGACTCAGCGTATGCTCTACAGGTATAACTAATATAGGAGTGTGACAATCCTTTTTTGGAAATATATGTGCATGACTGTTTTTATATTATGTTTCTTATGTTATTATATATTATATATTATATTATTTACATTATATATTATAGATATACTATATATATACTGCATATATACTATACTTTATATTATACTTTATATACTATATTATTTTATTTGCTTTTTCCTTATGCTTATTTCTTTTATTTGCAGATTATAACTAATATTATATAAAGACTGTAAGATAAAAGTGGAAGAAAAGACTAAAGTGAAGACTAAAGTGAATATAAAGAAAATATGGAAGGAAAAGGACAAAGAAAAGGAAAGGGAAAAGGAAAAGGAAAAGGAACAGGAAAGACACTGCTGTCAGACACAGAACTAGAGACTCTTGTGAACACCAGTGCATCAAGTGTGACCTCTCAGTGTGTCTCAGCCACAGCTATACCCTGTGTACCGATTGTGAGGGGATGTAGGTCAGTAAAAGAAAACTAAACATTGTGTCTTATATTATCGTCATATTATCGTCATATAAAGTATCAGTCCTCATCATTTGGGTCTTAAATTCATAGTTTAGTGTCAAACGAAATTTACAAAGTCATTAGGGTGTATATACAGGGAACCATAACGTCATAAAAATTTGTATAGTGAAAATGACCATTTTTTATGAAAAAAAAATTGAGCCCATTTCAGGGTGTCTTCCCACAGTGACCCTCCAGACCCAGAAGTGTGCGCCACTTACAGTACACGGCCACGGGACCTGAGAAGCAGCATATATTATCTCTGATCTTAAATCATCATACTGGCCAAGTAATAAATTTTTTGTTCAGTTATGTCAAAAAAAAAAATGCACATTTTGTTAAGTGTCTTTAGTCACCCATTAAACATTTTTCTTTTTACATAATTACTAAAGTAAGTAATTAACAGCAAAGTAGAAGAGTTTTTCTTTCTTTTCATGGCCAAAAAACCAATAAAAATTGATTACAACCTTGTGTTTTGAATTTCCAAAAAAGGAGTTTGTTACACTCAACGTATGTTATACAAGATAGGTTCAAAAACGTATGCCAATAAGGGTTAAAAGATAGCATAGGCACTCTATAAAAGCCGGAAGGCTATCTCGTACATGATAACTTAATGTTATCAACAGTACTGAAGAAGTCGTTTTATAGTGTTTTCACAAAACAGTGTAAACATTCCCATCTGACAATTGAGTTTCTTGGGACCAGAGGATGATAAGAAATTAGTCAACGAACGCGACAGGACATGATGTGCTGAATTATTATCAGAAACTCGACCCACATAAATCATCTGGCCCAGAGCAGATATATCCTACTATAGCATTCTGCATAAATATCACAGACAGTTAGCCTTTCTTATAAAGTATTCAGCATAACTTTATCTGAATGAAGAGTGCCTACTCAGTGGAAGCTAGTTAATACATCATTTAGCTTTAGGAAAGGAGATAAAAATTGCGTAACAATATACCGCCCAATATGCCTATCAGCAGTTTTATGCAAAAATTTGAGGGGAAATTGTTAAGAGATAAATGGCCTTGTTTTTTTTAATAAGTATAATCTTATAACAGATAATCAACAAGGGTTTTGTAATAATAGATCATGCTTTACACTTCTGCTTGGATTCTTTACAAACCTATACGTCAACTAGGATGGAACGTACCTAGATTTCCAGAAAGGGTTTTAATGGTCCACCATCTAAGATCACAAGAAAAACTAAAAGCCACGGCCTCTCTAACACACTATGTTCGTGGAATGGTGACTGGTTAAACGAATCACAAACAGAGTGTGGTGATAAATGGCAAATCACCAGGCTGGCTAGAAGTTGCAAGAGGAGTTTCCCAAGCGTCAGTTCTAGGACAAGTTCCTTTCACTTTTCTTATCAATTACAAAATGTGGACTCGTTTAGAAGGTTCCGAGTTTTGCAGACGATATGAAGGGTGGAGACAAAGTAATTACAGTTGAGTCTCTTTTCTCCGAAAATCATGAGACTTTCAAAGTTATGTGTAATCGATTTTTTCGGATAAAAGATACTGTAATAGCATGTTTGATACAAGGGAACAGTATTGCACTTACCCATCACCCATTTCTGGCGATGTCTAGCCCACCACCACCACCAGCATCCCAGAAGCCACTCAACCATCACCAAAACACTTAATACACTGTAGTAACTAGGTATGTAACTGCACTTTTGTAACTGTAATAAAAACTGTCAACTTAAATAAATCTTCACTCAAATAAACTTGAACATACCTTCACCAAAACAATTACTAATTCACTGTAAGCAATTCGAACAAATAAACTCTTAAACCTAATTGTTTTAATCATATTTTCTGTTTCCTTATTTAATAATTTCCACATCATCCACATTATCTCCCACATCATCCAAATCTTCCGAGGTGGTGGATGGGGGCTGGCACAACCAAAGGTCACTCTATTGACTAGCGGAGCAACGGTAAACTAACGATAGTGGCGCAAAACAAGCCCGCCATGTTTGAATTTTCGGATAGATTTCAGATTTTTGCGGTTAATCGAAATAAGAACGTTTTAGTCAAACTTACGGTTAATGGCATATTACGGTCAATGGCATATTACGGTTAAAGGAATTTCAGATAAAAAGAGACTCCACTGTACAAAGCAGACTGTAACTCAATACAGAATGACCTGGAAAAGTTAATGAACTGGAGAGAAAAATGGCAGATGGAAATTAATTTGATAAATGTTAGATAACGGGCAACGGTGACAAAAACATTAAACAATATATATTTTTTTTTTTACCACGTTCAACACCACTGACACAAGTACTGGATGGGAAGAATTTAGAATTTATTATAAGTAATGACCTATAACACTCGAAACACTGTGTCGGACACGTAAAAAAAAAAAAAAAAAAAAAAATAGCAGACAGTAGCAAGGGAACATGCTCGGCTTCATCGTAAAAAAAAATTATAAATCGCTCCACATAGTATATATATATATATATATATATATATATATATATATATATATATATATATATATATATATATACAACGTACTTCCCTTGTCATATGACGCCCCTTGACATTGGACGCTTCCCCAAACAGACAAGGCAATAACAAGAAAAAAATAGGAAGGAAATAATCAAGGAACATCAGCAGTGACGACTCGCGCATCCACTACTACGTTTACTACCTTCATACTATTGCTACTTGTTAGCCTATCTATGGACATATATAGTCATTCTTCCAATGTATTAGCTATTGTCCACTTCATTACCTGGTATTTATAATAGCACAGCCATAGCTAACTATAATATATATATATATATATATATATATATATATATATATATATATATATATATATATATATATATATATGGAGTATGTTTAACTCTCCCAGTTGGATCAGATTCGCTGATAACAGGTTTGTGTGTCTCAGGTTGACGAGGCGGGGAGAAGGGCATCACGAATTATTTGTGATCATGCTAGGTTCGGGGGAAGCTGATAATCCTATGGCATGTCTCTTGAAAACTGGTAGAGGTTGTTTGGTTCACAACGAACAAAATAAATCACTACCGATACCCGTGTGTCTCGCATGAATGAACGAACCACTATTTGAACGAGTTGGTTGTAATATTATGGTTATAAATATATCTACCATGTGTGTGACAAATTAATCATCATCAGTATAATACGTTTACTTGCATGATATTGACTGGGGACCAGTTAGAACTGCACATTGACAAATTATCAATGGGTTTGTTTCGACAGAACAGCCGAGTGAATCTCGGTCAAGTTCATACCCATCACTGTTACCAGAAAAAACACCAACATGTTGATGGACTCGGTGGCCTCGAGTCATCTGCTCGCAACTGTACGTCTGTTTGCTCCTGCTAACTTCATGCACTTTTCACCTGTATGCAATGGGCCCTGTGACATTTACCCACTACTAAACCTCGTGTGGAAAGAGGTAAAGGGCTGACAATTGATAAAAGAGTGACTACGATCTTTCTATTGAGTAAAACAGTGCAAGTGGAATTGCAAATAATGTGTAAATAATGTGTAAACAGCAAGTGAAAGTAATGAATGTAAATATACGTGAACAGTGGAAAATAGTTTTATAAGTTACTTCAAGTGACAGTGCATAACACAGTGTAAATAAAATAGAAATGTAAATAATGTAGAGAACGTAAATAGAAACGTAAATGAGTAGTATTATAAGAATACGAGTATATACGCTAGGAGTAGTGAAAGTTTCACTCTAGCATGTATGAATACTATGAGTTATGAGCGTGAAGGTGAAAGTGACATTCACTCTCAATGCTAGTATACAGGACGAGAAAGTGAATGCTACGTATTTTACTGAAAGAAATTGAATCCCTACAGTGAAAATAAACTAATACTACTGAAGGAAACTTATGGGTAAAGACTGTAGATATATATAAGTGTTATATAGTAATAGAAATATAAAGTGTGAGGGGTTTTATGAATAATAAATGACAGAGTACCAACAGCGAACTAGCGCAAGTGGGAAGGTCTTACGCGCTCGTAATTTTCATTGCTTTCACAGTGGTTTTTATTTGGAGTATGGATCCCAAACTACTTGATAATCATAGTGTTTATAGTGTTAATATCTGGCTGTGGTAATCATATTACGGATTGTCGGGAAGTGTAAAGTGGAGATTTCGTTACCCAACTTCAGAGGTCTCCACAAGTCCTACGGTAATCGACGAAGGCTCAACAAACATCCCAGGAGAAAGCTGAAGGTTGTGCCATATGCATATGTAATTTTAATATTCTAGGACTAATAACTGATTTTTGGCAAATATTTTTTGAGAGTCTGTCAGAGCTCGACACGCAAAACATTGGGAAACATGCCCACGGTGTAAGGGTTAAAGGTGCATATCACCAATGCCACCAGCCCCCCCTTCCATCAGACGTTCCACCTCGTCCCTCCCTTCCTCACCCACCATCCTCCTTATAACTCCCACATCCCCCTCTCCTTGTTCCGCATACTATGGTGTGAACCTTTAACTTTCCTAGGATTCAGAAGTTGACGAAAGTGAGGTTCACGGTGAGGGATGACTGGCATGTCGGTATTTTTGTGATAATAATGCTAGGTTGCGGGAAAACGATAACCCTACGGCATCTCTTGAAAACTGGTAAGGGTCGTTTTGTTCATGACGATGGTCGAACAAAATAAATCACTACCGATACCCCCGTGTGTTTCACATGAATGAATGAACCACTACCTGGAAGCCTATGTTGTAATACTATGGTTATAAATATATCTACCATGTGTATGACACGTTAATCATTATTAGTATAATACATTTACTTGCATTATAGTGATTGGAGACCAGTTAGAACTGAATATTGACAAATTATCAATGGGTTTGTTTCGCCAGAACGGCCAACTGGATCTCGGTCAAGTTCATAGCTACCACTGTTACCAGATAAAACACCAAACATGTTGGTGGACTAGGTGGCCTCGAGTCATCTGCTCGCAACTGTACCTTCACATTGGAAGATGAGAGTGAACTGATAAGGGTGGGCCGGGGTGGTGGCCTACCTAGGGAAATGGATTACTGCCAATGGTAGCCTCTTGACAGCAGCTAATATATAGCAGTGAAATGATTGGCAGGAAATCTAGACAATACATTATAAATTACATAGCTCCAGGTGAATGTAAATATCACTTAGGCTTCTCCATTCCCTCCTTATATGTATATTTATTACGAAAATAGATTATACGGCATATTTCAAGGGGAAATGAACAGCGAAAATTTGTGAACGAGTGCGCGTGAGGTGTTGTCAGGTGATAATTAGCCAATTCCAGGTGTATGGCACTATCACTTACCTTATTTCTTCTTTGTATATATTATTTGGTATAAGAATTGGCCATAGGGTTTTTTTCAATGGATGAAATCAGTGGATAATTCCAGGGAAGATTTACTTTGAGTAGAATACAGTGTGGTGGCTTGCAATAATTAGGTAGTTCCAGGTGAATGTCAATATCACTTAGGCTTCTCCCTTCCTTTCTTATATATATTTTTATTATGAAAATAGATGATACAGCATATTTCAAGGGGAAATAAACAGCGAAAATTAGCAAACGAGTGCACGTGAGATGTTGTCAGATGATAATTAGCCAATTCTAGGTGTATGGCACTCTCACTTACCTTATTTCTTTCTTGTATATATTATTTGGTATAAGAATAGGGCATAGGGCTTATTTCAATGGATGAAATCAGTGAAAAATTCCAGGGAAGATTTACTTAGTGTAGCATGGCCAGGCAGGCAAGAGGATAGGGTAATGGAGGGGGGGTAGGGAAGGGAGTCAAGAATGGGGAGAAATGGCTAAATTGTCAACAATGGATGGGAGTACAGATGAGATTAGGAGTCCTGACTAGTGTTGGACATTGGCAGTACTGATAGATGATACAAGCCACCACTTGAAAGCCCGGGTGAATTCAAAATAACACAGAATCACAAAAGTGACGCCCCGCGGTTTGATCCCTTGCTCCCAAGCGTCACGAAAGTGACGCCCCGAGGTTAAGAGGTTAATTATTCCATACAAATGGAATGCCCTGTTGTGTAGCCAGATCTCGATACTGACTAATATGTCCAAGGAACAATGAAGGCAATAGTATTTTTTATTATTCTTTTTCTTGAAGTAATCAAGTTAATTGTATCGAATTATGAAACCTTTAACTCTTGAATAGTTTCTCAGACTGTGTGAATTAATGTTTTCTTAGTATGTTTTATATAATAGACAATATTTTAAAATTTAGCTGGTTTATGCCCAAATCTAGCGGTTTTCTGGGTCCAGCCTAGTGGGTTTTGAAATTAGGAGTTGGCAACACTGAAACAGAGTTTAACTGACCCAAAAGTATATCTTGTATATATATCTGAACAAATTTTCAAACACGTATCCCCACCTAGAGCTCGAATATCTTCGTGTGCTGCAGCAGCCTCTTGTCTTAGAACACAGGGTGATTTCTAAGGTAATTTTTGTGGAAAAAAAAGTGTGTCCTATGACACTGGAAGTATGGTATATATATATATATATATATATATAAATATCTATCTATCTATCTATCTATCAATCTATCTATATATATAAGCTAGCTCTGTGGCTAGGGTGAGAAGTGGTTGGAAGAAGTTCAGGGAGCTCTTGCCTCTCCTGACATTGAGAGGGCTCTCCCTATGTGCCAAGGGGTCTTTGTATGCAGCATGTGTTAGGAGTGTAATGCTGTATGGCAGTGAGACCTGGGCAGTGAAGGAGGAAGATATTCGCCGGCTCAGACGTACAGAAATTACAGTGATTAGCTGGATGTGCAGTGCGTCCCTGCGTCCAAGGCCTGGAGGGGCTGGGTTTACAATGGAAGAGTTGAGAGGTAGGATGGGACTGGAGTGTATTGGTGTTGTGAAGGGAGAGGTAGATTGAGGTGGTTTGGACATGTGGAGAGGATGGGGGATGATAATTGGTGAGGAAGGTGAGAAGTGTTAATATTGGGGGTGGGGTTCTGAGGGGTAGACCGAGAAAGACATGGGACGAGGTCATTGAGTGTGACCTTAGGGTTAAGGGACTGAACAGGGAGGTTCCAATGGATCGTGCAGCGTGGAGAGCTGCCATTAGGTGACCAAGGCCGACACATGCAAGCATGTTGGAGCCTTTAAAAACGAAACGAAACGATATATACATATATATATCGTCACTTTCATAAAGAAACTGCGTAAGTCATATTTTGGCGATTTCTAGATTTTTGCCTAAACCAATTCTACATCACGTAGCGTGCCTATTGGTATAGCTGCCTTTGCAAGGTCTAGGGTGCAAGTCATCTAAAATGCGCCTCAAGTTTCTGCCTAAGCCATTGAAAATTAAGAAAATGAGACTGGTTTCTCTCGATTTCCGGGAAAGTAGAAAAAATGACTTAGGCAGTTGCTTTATGAGGGTAATGATATATATATATATATATATATATATATATATATATATATATATATATATATATATATATACCGGTATGTATATACAGTATATAAATGTGGTAAATACTCTCCCAAACATAATCAATCACGAAATATCGGCAATCCTTAGACAATCATCAGGTACTAAATTTGTCCTACATTGGCAGAAATGATATATAATTCCAGCAATGACGTACGATTGTGAGACCTGGAAACTAACAAAAACGATGGAAAATCAACTATTCTGTTCTCAAAGAGAAATGGAAAGGTCAGTGTGTGGAATACATTTAACAGGAAAAAATCGACTGAGGTGAAAGAGCAGACTAAAGTCAAAGACATTACAGAAGGAAAGAAAGAACAGAAATGAAGGTTGGCCGGACATGTAGCAAGAATAAGGGATAACTGATGGAGCAAGAGGCTAACTGAATGGATTCCAAAAGATTGTAAGCATAGAAGAAAATGGCCAGATAGAAGGTGGAGAGATGAAACAAAAAGTTTGCAGGCAAAAGGTGGGAGAGACTGGATCAGTCAAGGAATTCGTGTTCAGCAGTGGACTGGATTACACACACACACACTCACACACATATATATATATATATATATATATATATATATATATATATATATATATATATATATATATATATATATATATTAAATAACAGAACGAGGAAGGAAAAACATATAAAAAAAAAAAGCCCAGACACCAGATTACTGGCGTCCTCCATTCATAAAATATCTGTAACAGTTGGACTTGAACAGCTGTAAGTTGAAGTTTGGGGGGAAACATCTCCGGGGAAGCGAGTTCCAGAGAAATGTAGTTCGGGGAATAAAAGAATTTTGATAGGCAGAAGCTCTGGAATATAGCTCTGTGACATTCCAGTCATGAGCGCTACTAGATGCCCGTATAGCACGAGGGAAGTCATGGAGAGGTGGCACAACAGACACAAATTCGTCTGACCATTTGCCATAAAAATATCTGTAAAATAATGCAAGCGAGGCAACATTCCTTCTTGTAGGGGAGGTAGTTTATTTATAATAGCAGGATTATTAATAATTCGAACAGCTTTGTTCTGAATTTCGTCTACAGTAGTTGTTTTAAAGCTACCTCTCCACATCCATTCCACGAGGGTGAGAAATATTCAAGCTGAGAGCACACGTGACTTATAAATTATTGATAACCGCTCGTCAGTGAAGAAGTTACGGACTCTGTACAATTACCCAATATATATATATATATATATATATATATAAATCTCTCTCTCTATGTATCTAAGCCAAGAAACTATTTACAACGCTGTGGTAACCATATAACCAAAATATACGTGCTCCCTACGTGTCAACAAGTGGGTTGGTGGAGGGTTAGTGCCCCTCCCCGTATAACAAATAACTCGAAGTCAAATGGCCACCCCGTACAGGATTATGGTGTCAATATATATATATATATGTATATATATATATATATATATATATATATATATATATATATATATATATATATATATATATATATATATATATATATATATTATCACACGAAATATATTCCAGATTATATAATCTTTAAATCAGTGTTGGGCATGGTTAACTCATTTTCTGGTAATATATTTTGACATTTTATTCAGGCTGCTACCAGATGATTCTGCTGAACTGGGTGAAATCCTTGCAGCAACTTGATTAAATAGGTACGTAAATTTTAACCCTCCTGTTAATATATCTCACAGCCAAAGAAAATCATCCAGTACTGACCTGAGAACAAGGTTTCAGTGCGTGCATTGCAGCATAAAAGATTATTTTTTTCTTGCTACCACTAGACGTCTTCATTCAACCTTAGAGATCACCTTTCAGTCTGGAGGGTTATTTAAGGTTATATGTTATTCCTTCATTTCGAAGAGTCTACCCTAAGCTGAATAAAATCGCCTTGCGACCGCAGCAAGAGACGTTCAAAGGGATACTTTGGTTTGAGGTACTAAAACTAACATGAACATATACGGCAGCAACAACATTTGTTGTGCTGGAACAGAGGCATGACAGTTCAGTGTACCTCATCCATTCCGTATTGCTTGAAAAAAGGTCAACGTGTTTTCTCACAAAGAGTTAATGGCATACCATAGTAGTTGTCGGATATGCATACTTTCAACGCGACCTCTTAAAATTTCCATGTTGATTGCCTATTAACATGATAATGATGGGGAAAATGACACAGGGTAGCCAAGTCTACAGCTGGCTTCATAATGAGATTGAGCGACACTGGTACAGTCAGGACCGAAAGTTCGCCTACTGTTCCAACGAGTCTACTTGAAAGCTAAGGCCTCCATGAGAATTAATTACCTAAGGGCAAAGGATCATAACAACACCTCAATATTCTTGGGAAAAATAGACAGGATAGGAATGCCACAACAGTAGAGGTAAGATATTACGCGAACTTACGAGTCCCTGACTTCAGAACTTGGCAGTCTACCAGCTCCTGTTACCATCCAGCCAAGTGTTGAGACAGACACAAGAAAAAGTACCTTTCATTCCCTCAGCCTGAAGATGTTCTTATTAGCCACACCAAAGTCATAACAACTGATCAATCGGTTTGTGCATCAATGTATGTTGTTTAAGAAACAGGAGTATCCGTCAGCCACTCGCTAAGGACTCTTGGAAACAAGTTGCTTCATTCCCTTTGGCTTTAGAAAAACTACATACCTGTGCTCCCGCATGTGTCTAATACTTTAATACTTTTTCCAGAAGAGAAAGAACACAAGGCTTAGAGCCTGCAAACTCGTTCTTTCCAGGTAACATTGAACAAGAAGACAAGCTTGAGTTTTGTGTGAGATGTCTTGACAAATTGCACTGAAAAGCATGGATATTAAAAGTATCGAAGAAAACAGGTTGTGAGGTCTAGCTCCAGATGTGACCAGTTGCAAGCACAAACGAATGTACTGGTTTACTCATACTCGAGAGAGAGA
Source organism: Coenobita brevimanus (assembly GCF_032717465.1). Taxonomy (NCBI): domain Eukaryota; kingdom Metazoa; phylum Arthropoda; class Malacostraca; order Decapoda; family Coenobitidae; genus Coenobita; species Coenobita brevimanus. The sequence continues at coordinate 23,305,133 of NC_137054.1, read as the reverse complement.
GAGAGAGAGAGAGAGAGAGAGAGAGAGAGAGAGAGAGAGAGCTAAAAGGGTGTGAATGTAAAGCTAGACGGGGGCTGCATGTTATGCCCCGTAATGGGGTAGGACTGCAATTAGGGCGTTCAGAAGAACAACAGCCACAACAGTTTTAGAAAGAAAGAAATGCAACAATGGGGTGAAGAAAGGTAAAGACTGAAGGTAGTCAGTGAGAGGAGGAGAGCTAATGAGACAAAAGCCTTAGATTCTAATCTGCTTTGAAGTGCTGTAATAGGTGTGATGATATCCCCTTTCCATAGCAAATAATTCCTATACTCCAGACCTGAGCGTATAAGGTTCCTCTAAATAGTTATTAAGTTAGTGGGATTAAAAAGGGTGCGGAGTCAGTCCAGCACACCTACCACGTTCTTTGTTTTAGTAGTATTGTGATCCTTTCAAGATATACCACGAGAAATGAAGACAATGAGAACATAAAGAAAGCTGAAGCACATAGCTTTGCGTTGCTGAAGACATGGAGAGAGTCATGTGGAAGATCCTGTTGAGATAACCCATCCCATCCAGGTGATATGTTTACACGTCCTTCCAGGGCTGTCCAGGGGTCACGTATATATGACTTAGTATTTTGCGCCCTTGTTTGAGTATTCAGCTAGTTATTTCCGCCACATGCAGCCACTGCCAACCCTCTGACATGCATCCTAGTCACGCTCCAGTTGCCTGCATACCTCTGTCATGGATAAACCAACGCAGAAAGTTCTTCCTGTGTCCGGACCCTTGGGTGAGCGCCAGTGACTGCCAACTTTAACACCAATAAAGTCAAAAAGCCCTAAAAGGAAAGGCCTTAGTGACAGTACAATAGGGAGGGAGTTGCATCTGCCATTTTCACCAATAGCGGGTGAGGAAAGTGACTCCTTCTCTGGAGAAAGTGACATCGCCATGCTGAGTGCGGAAATGCACGCGTCAGAGGAGGAGAGTGACCATGAGTTCTCAACTGTGTGGTGATGTTTTCCCTGTGTATGATCATCAGCCTATTCTGATGATGAAGGGTCAGATGTTATTGATGCTGCTGCAGAAGGAGATACTCGCACAATGGAGAAGGTGGAAGGGGAAGTAGAGAGTGAAGAAAGGGAGGAGGTGGAGGTGGCAGGAAGAGGAAACGCCGCAGGCTGAGCCGCACACCAGGGCGGCCTACCGTGCAAATTTCCACCCATCCCCCATCAAAACTAGCCTCTCCTATATTGCCTGCATCTGAAACAACATCACCCTGTGCCTCACCACGCTGGCTTGCCTCATTATGTGCCTCGCCACACCAGCCTGCCTCACCACGTGGCTCGGCATGCTGGCCTGCCTCACCATGTACCTCACCATGCTGGCCTGCCTCACCACGTGGCTTGTCACGCCGGCCTGCCTCACCATGTGCCTCACCACAGTGGCCTGCCTCACCACATGGCTCACCACGCCAGCGTGCCTCACCAAATGCCTCAGCAAGCCGGCCTGTCTCACCAAGTGGCTCGCCATGCCTGGTTGCCTCACTATGTGCCTTATCACCACAGCCAAGTACGTTGGGCTATGTTGGTGCAGGTGCACGCTTGCAGGCACATGCCTGCCCACGCCTATCACCATCGCCATCACCACCACGATCACTGTCACCAGCATCATCACCATCAGCTGCCTTATCTAGTGGTGAGTCGATGGATTTGCCACCACACCGCCATGCTAGGGGTCGTGGCAAGGCACGGGACAGACCATGTGCACAGCAAAGGCAGGAACCATTCTTGCATAGGTTGGAAACTTTTGCCTGGGGGAAAGGGACGTGGTTTCAGCCCGAGGTACCTGTACTTGATAACACAAATCCAGGTGTGCAGCCAGAATTCCCCTGTAATCGATCCTCTGCAGTGGAATTCTTCCTTGCTTTTTTCACAAAGACAGTGATGGACTTCAGTGTGAAAGAAGTAAATACAATCAGGGAATTCTGCTGCAGTTGGGCTGAAACCTCGCACTGAGAGAGAGTGCAAAGATGAAAGAATGGACTGTGACATGTGTTAGCAAGATTGACTATGTTGATGCTTCATGTAAGAAAGCACAATACACATGATTATTGGCTAGTGGATGATACTTCAGCTACCCCCGTATTTGGTAAGTATATACCGGGGTATCGGTACCTTGACTTCCTCAGGTACCTACATTTCTCCACCAATATGGGCCCACATCCGAACGATAGGCTGTGGAAGATTCATTCGATTCTGGAGATGATGAGGGAAAAATCTTGGTCATTATTCAGGCCATTCTAGAAGGGCGTTACCAATGTGTCGCTTGTTCTGTTCAGGGGACGTCTTGCCTTCATTCAGTACATTCCTTTAAAGAGACATCGTTTCGGAAAAAAGTTCTTTGTATTGTGTGATTGCAAGACTGGGTACGTGTTAGAATTTATTGTGTATACAGCGAGTGATGCGGTATTGTCGAAGGACGATCCCCATGGCTTCTCTGGCTCAGTTGTCAAGAAGCTAATGGACAGGTACTTCTGTGGCAACCACATCCTGTTCACCGATAATTATTACATGGCACCAAGTCTTGAAAAAGTACCTGCAAAACACAAAACTGGATCATGTGGCTCTGTCTATGCAAAGAGGAAGCACTGGCCACCCTTTCCCAAGGGCACCGTGAAGGGGAAGTGCAAGACCTTGAAATCAGGTAAACTCCTTGCAATTCAATGGCATGACAAGAGGAAGGTAAATGTCTTCTCCACGGTCCATGAAGGTAAGTTGATAAATACAGGCAAGGTCGATAGGAGAACGAGGTAGCCAGTTTTCAAGTCTGATGCTGTTATAGACTATAATGTGAACATGTGACTCGTCGATAAGTCTTATATGCAGATCGGCACCATTGACTGTCTGATGGGGTGCTGCAAATGGTATAAGAAGGCATTCCTACATGTGCTGGGCATCTGTGTACTGAATTCCTTCATTCTGTTAAAGGAAGTTACACAGACCAGGACATGCCTGAGACAGTTTGAGAAGGATGTAATTTTCGGTCTTCTGGAGAGATATGGCCAAGTAATGCTTTCTGTGAAACAAAGGCCCAGTGTGCAGCAACTGCCTGACTGGCTGTAGTGCAAGGACTACCTCAGTAGGCATTTCATAGAAATACTGTCTCAACACCTGCAGTCAAAGATGCCTTCCGGCATTGCTATGTTTGTGCCAGTTTATTGCACCAACCACTGCAACGCTGTGTGACGAGGTGGAGATGTGCTGAATGTGAGGTGGCACTGTGCACTAACTGTTTCTTCGATATTCACTCAAAGACCGACTGGTAGAAGTTTGGGTATTATGCATAAGTTAGTTTTGTACATACCGTTATGTTGTTTTTTGTGTATATTTATGCTCTGTGTATATTTATGTGCATAATGGAAGCAGAAAGTTTATTTCATGATAAAGTCGTTGTCTTGTTTTATTTCAAAATATTTGTTTATATATCTTTGTTATGATGAAAAAGTACAAATCATAGGAAAGAAAAAGTCATAATGGAAATACTACAATTATTACTATTACTACTACTGCTCCTACTACTACTACTACTACTACTATTAATACTACAACTACCACTACTACAAGTGCTACTACTACTACAACAACCACTACAACTACCACTACTACAAGTGCTACTACTACTACAACAACCACTACAACTACCACTACTACAACTACTACTATTACTACTACAAGAACCACTACAACTACTACTACTACTACTACTACTACTACAAGAACCACTACAACTACAAGTATTACTATAAACTACAACTACTACAATTACTACCACACCTACTACACATACTACCACTACTATTACCATTACAAGTGCTACTACAAAACAATTAAAAAAAACATTGTGAACAAAGTACCGGTAGTTATTTACGTACTGTCCATAATAGGGATTTCCGAGTATGGACAGTACGTAAATAACTCGGTACTTTGTTCACAATATATACTTTTTATTTTTTTTTGTAGTACTTGTAGTGGTAGTATGTGTAGTAGGTGTGGTAGTAATAGTAGTAGTTGTTGTAGTGGTAGTTGCAGTAGTAGTAGTAATAATAATAGTATTATTTGTAGTAGATGAAATTACCAAACTTCTAGTTGCACAGTGGTGCCAGAATCGAGCGACAATGCAAATCAAACATACATCTGTGTGTGTGTGTGTGTGTGTGTGTGTGTGTGTGTGTGTGTGTGTGTGTGTGTGTGTGTGTGTAATTCACCGGGTTGGTCAGGATCACTTGATGGTCGTGATCGTCAGCTTTTTACCCTCCTGGAAGGAAGCTGAGAACTGTTATAGTCCGATCTAAGGGCAAGGCTGTGACCTTCACGCATGCACACACCCATCCCCTTGCTCAAGGGAGAGAGTAATCACCCACTTCGTCAGTGAAACTTTCGCAACCTAAGCAAAGCACGTACTCTCGTCCACCAGTTGGCAAGCGAGAACATTACCACTGCACTAGCGAGCGGTGTATGTGTGTGTGTGTCAGTGTGTGTGTGTGTGTGTGTGTGTGTGTGTGTGTGTGTGTGTGTGAGAGAGAGAGAGACAGAGAGAGAGAGAGAGAGAGAGAGAGAGAGAGAGAGAGAGAGAGAGAGAGAGAGAGAGAGAGAGAGAGAGAGAGAGAGAGAGAGAGAGACAGACAGAGACAGAGACAGAGAGAGAGCACGAGTGTCTGTTTGTCTGTCTGTAAGGTGGGGTGGTGGTGGTGAGACTAACAGGCAGCCTGCCTCAATGTCATTGCAATGGTTACTGGCCTCCCAGCACGAAGTACGACCGACTATGGAAAATTTTTTGCGTAAATAGTGTTCGTAGTGGATTTTGGTCTTCTGGAAGTGTTATTGAAGAGTTATTATTGTGGATGGCCAAGTGTATACCTTAGTTGTGTCACCAAACCTCTGCCACACATATGGACACCGGCAAAAAAACAACAAAAATTACCCTCATTCCCCACTCAGTCACTCTCCCTACTCGCATTTCATGGACAACTGATGCACTCAGCTTGAAGTAAAGGATTGGTGAGTATTATGAGACTTTGTTATATTTGGTTTAGTATTAACAGAGGTATGAAGGTTTGAAAATAAATGATTTTCACGATTTCTCTCGGGAATGCCCGGCTGTGGGGAAGGTTTGTGGAAACATCTGCCCGAAGGAATGGGTTAAGAGATGGTGTAATTGTGTTTTGAAGGCTTCAAGAATAATATGGTTCCTTCCCCTTGAAACAGAAAGTAGATGTATCAGGTGATACGTGTGTCAATGCGTCATCCCAAGAGTGTTGTAGTGACTATTGTGAAGCACGTTGTGAGAAGCCGTTAGAAAAGTGAAGAGTGGAGTCATCAGTGTATGAGTGGATAGGGCTAGATGGACAGTTCAGGTCACTGATGAATATAGGGAAGAGAGTAGGCCAAAATCCAGTGACCACCACGATTGATGGTTTTAGAAGCAAAGTGACCTTCCGTAAATGCAGCCGTACAACAATCAGAAACGTAGCCTGAGATTTCTCTATATCCAGATTACACAAAATGATTTCTTATTTGTACAGACGCATCAGTTAAAGGATTAGGGGCTGTACTAATGCAGGAATATAAAAGAGGAAAGAATCAACCAATTGCATTTGCCAGCAGACAAACAAGAGGTGCAGAGAAAAATTATTGCACTACAGACTTAGAGGCACTTGCAGTGGTTTTTGCATTACAAAAGTTTCGAGATTTGGTATATGGTTACGAAATCCACTTATTCACCGACCATAAACCACTGGTGGGTATGTTTAAAGAAAAACTCCTTTCTGGGAGGAAAGCAAGATGGAAATGTACAGTTGAAAACTACAATGTACAAATTCATTATATACAAGGTAAAATGAACATAGTAGCTCACGCATTATCTAGGAACCCGAACACAATTCAGGTCGCGGCGTTAGATCTCAAAGGAAATATCCCAAACCACGAGGATATCGCAAAGGCACAAAGACTTGACCCAATATGGTCTAAAGTTATATACAAGTTAGAAAGTGGAGATGACATACAATTACCCAAACTGCATGTCCCACTTGAACAATTCACAATGGTCAATAATACATTATACAAAATTAACTCTAAACAACCAAATCGCCGAAGAAATACTAACCAGTTGGTAGTACCTAATGACATGATACCCCAAGTATTACGAACGATACACGATAGCCCACATGCAGGACATCCTGGAAAGGATAAGACATTCAAAAAAGCCCAGCTGTTATATTACTGGCCTTCATTACGAAAAGATATAAACAATCATATAGACAAATGCGAATCATGTGCGAAACACAAAGGATACCCAATCATACCTGCACCGATGGGTAATTACCCTGTACCACATCAACCATGGGACGTTGTCGCTGTTGATTTCCTCAAGATGCCATTATCATACAATAATAACCTATACTTATTCGTAGCAACGGATCATTTTTCCCGTTATGTTATTTTAGCTCCAATTAAAGATAAGACAGCAGAGACAGTAGCAAAGGCAATAACAGATAATGTAATATGTCGCTTTACTACCCCAAAGGTACTAATAAGTGATAATGGAGGAGAATTTAATTCTGAGATCTTACAAGAAATATGTAAACAATACAACATCAAAAAGGTTAACGTTTTAGCCTATCACCCAGCATCGAATGGGTTGGTAGAGAGACAAAATAAAAAAAGTATTAGATGTGCTACGACACATTCTCAGTGAAAATTATGCAAGCTGGGATGATTGGATTCCCAGAGTAGAAGCCTCAATTAATGGATCTATAAATAACTCCATAGGTGACACACCACATTTCATTATATATGGCACAGATAAAAAATTACCATATGAGCTCCTAGAAGGTGACAGCATGCCTATATACAATTACGATGATTACTCTAAACTCCGTTTACGTGAATTCCAGGACATTCTCAAAAGAGTAAAAAAACAATTAACGATGTGCAAGGAAGAAATGACGGAGGCATTTAACAAGAAGGCAAGAGATTCACCTATCAGCTTAGGAGACATTGTTTACGGTGTCATTCATACGAGAGACAATAAATTATCCCCAAAATTTGAGGGCCCATACAGAGTAATTAACATAAAAGCAAACAAAGTTTTAATAAAGTCACTTTCAAGTGGCGAGGAGAAACAAGTTCATATTGACCATTTAAAACGAGTTTCAAGGGAATTATCCCATAATTATTCAGCCTCGGATGCAACCGAACAGGCGAACGTACCTCAAGAAACCAAGCAAGAACACAACAATGATTACAAAAAGAAATTAAGGTCATATACCAAACAATCGAACATAGGTGCAACTGTTCCAATCACATCTACAGTACATCATTTACGAGAATTTAATATCGATTTAAACGCCTTCTATAAATTAAATAACAATCAACCGTACCGCACATCATCAAAATGTCATAAAAAGACTTTGTAGTTACTTGTAGAGAAGTTATATATATTAGACTTGTGGACGAGCGGTTGTTATACTTGAGTAGCTTTGTAAGTAGATAATCTTCTTTCCCATTTGTCATTCAATGACAAGGAGAGGTAAAGAATAGCATGGAACTATTTTTATTTGTCTTCGAAATATTAACAAGTCTCTCACACAGAGCGAAGTATAAAGTAGAGTCCCGGGAGCTATCTCCCTGTCTCGCTCTCTCTGTCTCTCGCTCAAGTTGCTAAGCCCTTCTCCCTGCAACTTGTCTCTTTCCTAAATTCTGGTGAAACAGAAGTCGTATCACGTGTGTTCCCTGTGATTGGAAAGTTCTAGAAGCCTGTGTGTGAGTATGTGTATGTATGGTCACGAGGCGCTGTCGTGTGCCTATAAAGAATTCCTTGAGTTAAGAGTGTGTAAGCATGTTTAGCATTGCTCGATTCTTGCAGACACAGTACCTTCTCATCATCTGACTTCCTGCTTATATCTGTCTCTCTATCTATCTATTTATCTATCTATCTATTATGATTTGTAATTATAATATGGAGTCCTAATATAAGTTGATGAAAGATCTCATGAATGTATGGTCCTATTTTCGTCAAGAACTTGCAAATGTATTGCTTTTCAGGAGGCGAAGGGGTGATTGTATTTAGGCACAGTTAGATCAAATGTCAAATTCACAGTTGAGAGTCACAGACAAAGTGAGTCACTTTGCTTTTAGAGTTTTTGGATTAAGTTTTCTTCTCTCGATCTCTAGATAAATGTATTCGGTTAAGGATGAGTATATCGAACAGAAAGGTTAGATATAACATTTGTTTTTTTTACATCTACAGATTCTTACCAATCTAAATAAAACTGTTTGTAGTGGTCAGATGAAAATGAAGAAATATCATTATCATGTTAATATAATTATCAGAGTTATATTCAGAACCTACAGGTGTGCACATTTGATAGGCAATCAATATGCGAATAAAGCGCATTGTTTGTGCCGGTGACACTGAACAGCCCTAAGCAGCACAGTAACTGTAACGCCACTGTAACGACAGATATCACCGTTCCTTACTCTATGTTGTGTCCATTAGAATTTGGCCTAAAATTATCATTCCTATAACTCAAATGCTGAGCTATGGGATATAAGAGTTAAATGAAGGAAATCACCAATTTAATTTGGATGAATTATGATTTTCAATTTCTTTCCCACCCACTCACCCTCCACACTCATTCTAACCAATGACCTTTGACGTTATGCCACCAGGCTTCTTATTTATAAGCTCTCTTAAGCTTAGGCTGTGTATCATTTTGTTTTTATTTTTGTCATCACTCACACAACTGCAACACTTAACCCTCCGCATCCCGGCAGATTTTTCACCATTGACCCCATCCAATCCCGGCAAATTTTCAAAAGTTTTTTTTTTTTTTGCCTAAAACCTCTACTTTTTATGAGAAACATCGAAAATTCAGAGAGAAAGTGCTCAGTTGAGTTTAGAAATACGGTAGAAGTAAGAGTACCTTTACCTTGTTACCTTGTTCTCTCAGGCCAGGCTCGAGAGAAAACGTTTTCTATGGGAGGGGTAGCTATATCAGGCCATTCATAACTGGTTAGATATTTATTTATTTGGTACGAATTTATATGTAGTACAATATAGGCGATATAAGCATTGTTCACTCACCAAAAACATCAACATATGGCACCTTCTTTTATGACATTACCACCTCATCACTTCTGCTTGTTTCTTCCTCGGGCTTATTTTTTCCTTTGTCCTCCACCTCAAGAATCACATTCGCCTTGAATTTCGTCATTGGAGAGATCGTGGTGTGACATGTCTTTACTGGCAAGGTCACTGCTAACAGGTGAGTTGCCGAGAAAATGGCATGTGGGGTAGGAGAGGGGGGTCACTTGGGGCCAGGCATTATCTCCACCTGGCACTGGGTAGAGGAAGGTCTCCCACATATGCCTACCAAAAATTACCCGTGAAACTTGAAAAATATGCAAATGACAGACCTCTCAATTGCAAAACGTATGGATATGTAGTCGGGTGTCACCGTGACAGAATGTGGTGACGTACCCATACGTCGTCGGGATGCCTCAGGTTAAAGAACAAACTGGAGTGAATATTAAAAAAAAAAAAAAGTAAAATTTTAACGTTCTACAATAATAGTTAGCTAAAGAGAAGACTGGCTAATCTTAAAAAACGGTGAAGAGCTTCTATAAGTATATCTCCAGGACTATTATCGTTATTCAGTCAGTGTACTTACCTATATATACTTTTATCTGCCTCTGTACTTTCATCTGTCTCTGATGTTCCCACCATGCTTTTCTTCCTGCAACAAAAATGGAGAGGAATATCAAAGCTGGGCCAAGGTGGGTGAGTCAGTGGCGGGAATTACTTGCTAGGTAGCTGGGGCGAGCAGGTGGTGTAATGGTCAGCACATCTATCCTGCAACGGGAAAAAAAACAAGTTCATATCTCGGGCTAGTAAAACACTCCGGCAAACATTATTTCCACTTTGTCTGTGTTCACCTAGCAATACAACATGGGACCTGAAATAAATTCAATCAACCACTTGAGCGACTGAGGATACAAGGAAGTTAAAAAGTATCGACAGGGATATATTTCCGTACCATTAGCATGAATTGCATTTAAAAAGAGACGAATATCGCGTGAAAATAGATTTTACTTTATATTAAATACTTGCTGAACAGTGTTATGTTTTAATTTTGCCGTAAATAAAGTAAGATATAGAACACCTACCATCTTTTTACAGTGTTTGAGAAATTTCTTACCATCACTGATGGTTAAACAGAAGCATAACATTCATCAGCAAGTACTTGATATTATGTCAAAGCTATTTTGAAACGATATTTATCTATTATAAACAATTTATGCTGATAATACGAAAATTTTTCGGTGTCTACATTTTTGTACTTCCTGTAATTCAACACTGCAAGTCGCAAATTGTTGCGTGTCATATTATTATAGAGGTAGATTGTGACTTGATAAGAATAGGTGACCTTCATATACCTGATAGGCATTAACTCTAAGCCTTCTGTTTTTAGCAGCGAGGTAGAGGGCGTCCAGCCTTCCCCTCTATAATCCCCACCGTGCCCCTGGACATGATACAGGGAATGAAGCAAGGAGGATGGTCTCACTCCGCCTCATTCTTTATCCTCTGTCCATTTTAGTTACATCTAAAATTGTCGTAGTTCCATACTGCATGCTGAGCTGTAACAAAAGATCATCATTAGAATATAATGCTAGTTACGAAGTAGTGCAATGGAAAGAGCCGCAGTATTGTCATAGTTTGTTATTGTGCCCAGGGTAACTAAATGCAAAGGACGAAAATAACAACGTTAAGGTCGACAGGCTATAGCAACACCTGACTTCTCCCATACCGTGTTGTACCGAAGCACATATTTAGACACTGTTGCTACTACACCCAAATGCAGTGCCGAATATTGATTTTAGACCACATTTTGGTACACTGGCAGCTTTATTTATTTTATTTTATTTTATTTTATTTATTTATTTTGTTTTTTGCGATTCCCATCCATCCGCTCAAGCACATTGTAATAAAATGTGATAGAGTACTTAACAACATCACACAACAAAGAACGACCCCGGATAAAACCGAGAATAAGGATGCCAAAGACGATGTTCCCGGTGGGCTCTCCCGGAAGGACGTAAGATTGGCAGAAACAGTCCTGAAATAATGCGAGATGAACTAGAATGACTAGAATGGGTCTAATCTGACTTTGATGAATGCGACTGGACCACACTGATCTGACTGTGTCTGACTGTATATGAAGGCAATGAATGGACCTAATTTGACCCATATGACTAAATAAACCTGAAATTACTTAGCCTCACCTAACATATTAATGGGTTTGAAGGTAATGAATGGATATTATTGACCTGAAATGGCATAACTGGACCCGACTGGAAAAAAAATTATCCTAAACTTACTTGAACTTATCTAAGTAGAAATAAATTGAATGATGATCCGATTGTCTATAAAGAAACTGATGACTCTTATTCAACTAACTGCTTCTGAATGGCCTTGAATGAACCCAATCGGGCTGAAGCTGAGGACCTGAATGGCCATGAAGTGCCCTTAAGGAACCAACATTGTCTTTAATGGACCTACTTCGAACTCAGTAATCCTGACCTAATCTGAGTGGACCAAAACTGACAAGAGTGAACCAAATCTGACCTGACTGAACCTGAACAAACAGAAAAGAACTTTAGCTCGGTCTGAACAGATCTTACAGCATTGTCCAAATTACTGGATGTAGCCTAACATAGTCCTGAGGAGTCATAGTTGACTACTGGAGATTTGTTGGCAGTTAGTTCGTAACAGGAAATCACTCACCATATCACCTTTTGTTCTCAAAACAGTTACGCCCGATAAGGGTTTGCCGACTGACAATTAATCCAGCACGACACAGGTATGTCATCGACGAACACGCTTATTTACAATGGCAGAAGTGGCTCAGGAGCAGAATCAACGATACCAAAAGCAGCCCTACCAGACACTATAGAAATAGTTTACACTGAGAAGAACTATTACATTGTAAGGTTTGGTGAACACACTGGTGAAATATCGATTCATCTGAGACCCATATGAACCCAATAACGACACTCTTCTTTTAGATGATCTTTAGACATTACTGGGATAATACTTTTTTCCTTGAGTAGACAGGCAGACTAGTGATTCCCCAGCAAAGGACGAACAGAGGGTTCACAGCTACCAAGGCCTAGGGATGATTACTGCACATCACAGTCTTAATATTTAGGTCGCTGTTCTCTATTTTTATACTTTTCTTGCTAAGTACTTTGATCACATATCTATCTGTCTATCTATCTATCTACATATCTGTATCAACCTCTGTATATTACATTATCTCGTACTAGTTCTAGCGTTTGTGGAATATTTTATACTGTACCGGTTCCCAAACCATTGAATGAGCAGGATAACTACAGCCGTTTTTTTAAGGTAACGCCAGGCGTTTTTATTCGGTTGAGAGGGGGTTATAGGCACGTGACAGAGTTATGGAAGAAGGAAAATGGAGACGGTGCAAAGGAAGAAAAAGCAATATGATTGTGTCACCACTGTAAAATATGGCTTATTAAGAAAAAAAGATAAGTTATTTAATACTTCTTTCAAACAAAAAAATGAACCAAAGGCTGACAGACTATATAACATGTCCTATTAGGCGACATTTATCACGAAGACAAATGCAAGATCATTTTATTTCAAAATGACCGGGCACATTGCATCTAAGAAACTAGATTTCTATAAGCAGTTCGAAAAACTGACTGAGGAAGACAGTTCCAGAACTGACCAGTTGCATACATGAAAGACTTGGAGAACTGGTTGACTCTTGAATTAGAGAACTGAACAGTAGTGGTGAGAGTAAGTAGTTAGACTGATACAATGTGCTTGCCGCATTTGAATAAGAATATAAACAAAGAAAAATGACCAGAACAGAAGCAATAAGAGAGAGAGAGAGAGAGAGAGAGAGAGAGAGAGAGAGAGAGAGAGAGAGAGAGACGTAATTTCATTAAACAATGATTAATCCTTATACAACCGTGGTGTTATATACAGGTAAAAGATATTACAGTAGGTACATTCACTTACAAGGCTGTTGCTATGAAATATTGCGCATACATGTAAGTTCACAACTAAGAAGTTAATCGTAACTTACTAAAATGTAAGAAGACTGCCATTTATTATGTATACTATTCATTCATCCATCCATCATCTATTCCTGTGTTGCCCCATGAGGAGCGTAGGAGCCCGGGGCTAGGCAAGTTGGTCCTGACATTTAAAATGAGAGTGATCACCCTCACTCATCCCTGAGTGGCATTACTTGAGCAATAAACCCCAACCATCCCTTGGATATAAACCTGCACACGCTCAATCCGATTGGAGCGCCTTAACTACTCACTAAATCACCAGGCGCCATAATTTGGTTATATGGTTACCACCCAGAGTAGTAAATGGTTTCCTGGTGTACAGGGAACCATGTGGGTTGTCACTCAGTGTAAAGTCACCCATAGGCAGATTGAAGAGGAAATAATGAAGGAAAGAAAGACAGAAGAGGAAGTGTAAAGTCACCCATGGGGAGAAGGAAGAGGAAAGAATAAAGTAAAGAAAGACAGAAGAGGAAAAGCAAAGTCACCCATAGGCAGAAGGAAGAGGAAATAATGAAGGAAAGAAAGACAGAAGAGGAAGTGCAAAGTCACCCGTAGGCAGAAGGAAGAGGAAAGAAAGAAGGAAATTAAGACAGGAGAGGAAGGAAAGAAGGAAGGAAGGAAGAGAAGGAAGGGCAATCACCAGAGAGCAACACTACATCGAGTGAGTGGATAGTGAGCGCCCCCACCTACCAAGTATTGTTATTTCTTATGCACATAACGTTTAGGAGTGAATTTAAAACATAACAAACTGGAACTAGATTTTTCACTAAAACAATGATTTCTTGAGATTTTAGGCCCAAGAACAGTTACTGGCAGTTAACAACAGTCGATATTTGGCTTCGAGGCATCAAGATCGTGCTTATTTACTGTTCTCCTGCTGATTCGGTGTGTAAATTGAGGAACTCTAGGAACCATTCGCGTAATATTCCATCCAGTACCATAAACACAGCTATTGGGATCTCATATGCATGTCTTTCTTTTTGTTTCAGCCACTCTAGTTGTTTCAGAATAAGAGTTACACGACCTATTCTCTCCACCGATTAAGAAGTTGAGATGATCAGGCATAGAGGGTTACCAGGCTTGTGTGTCTTGACGTTGCTGCAAGTGTAGCTGGGTGAGTACTTACCAGTTAGCTTCTGACAGTGTAGGCCGTTTGTGGAGATACTGGCGTTACCTAGCTTCTTGATGGAGTCGGTGGGGTTATGAGTTATCCTTCTGAACTTGTAAGTGTCGCTGAGGATGGTGCTGATCTTTTCATTGTAGTCCTCCTTGTTGATAAGATGAACGCAGCGATTTTGCCGACGCACTGGATGACGATGTTCTTGTTTTGTTGCAGCTGCTTGGCAGCCAGGATGTGGTTTTTGTTGATGTTTTTTCTGTGGTGGGAGTCACGGGTCTTGACGACTTCAGCGAGGAACGAGGATTGCAGGTCATGTGTCGTCCTTACTTTCCTTGCCTTCTCAAGTAACTGTATGTCATCAAGGAAGACCTCGATCTCCAGTTGTTTATGGTAGGGGTGAGGCTTGGAGAGGTAGTGGCAGTTAAGCCCCATGTTGAGGAGCTCTTCTTTGTCTGGAAACAGGTGGATGTCGGTGAGGTTAATGTATCTGACAGTAGGGTGCTGCAGTTTGTTGCTACTGCCGTAGATAGAGAGCTTGGTAACGGTGCTACTTTCCATCCCACTACCGTGTTGCTCCCAGAGTGTCTGCAGTTCATCATCAATCTGTGTCCTCAGATCATCTGTGACAGGGGCCTCCGTCCACTTCTTTCTTGCTGTAGGTCCTGAGTGATCTTTTTTTCTCTTACTTGCCATTCAACCAGTTCTCTCCAGAACTGGCGTGTGCGTTCATCGTTCCTGGTGCTTTTGTCGTGAAGTCTTTTGTTGGTGTAGCCAGACAGGATGTTTTCTAGGAGGCATACGAGGTTGAAAGCTATGGCACATTCTTTTTTATTAATTTATGTATGGTTTCTATTGCTGTACAGTTTTTTGGTGATCATCTTGTACGAGAATTACCAAAACTACTCCAGTGTCAGAGTTAAAATGTAATTCATAATCACTACATGGACCATAACCACCGCCTGGTGGTTTAGTGGGTTAAGGCACTCCAACAAAATGAAGTTGGTATGGGGTCCAGCTGAGGGATTTTCGAAGTTTATATTTCGGTTAATGCCACACATTGGCCAGTTTGATTAGACACCATTGCCTTAAATATCGAGATTCAGTATCCTTGCCCTGAGCTCCTAATAGATAAAGAGATACATAGATAAGTGGATAGATGGATGGATAGATAGATAGATTGATTGATAGATCTGTCTATCTCTCTCTCTGTCTAACTATTTATCTATTTATCTATATACCTAGGCTGCTTCCTCCAAGGAAAGGGAGGTAGCCGAGACAGGACGACACACTCCCAATTTACTCATCCACTCAAACACATTCATTCGCATCTTAGCCCCAAAAGGGAGAAGGGACAGACCCTCACCACACCGAACCACATGCAGATCAACTGCGCAGTGCAACCAGTGACATCCGCAGCAGGGCCCGACAACAGAGCTGGTTTACCCCCGCCACATCATAATAGACCCATCCCCTTACCTGCACCTGACCTGATTAGCCGATCAGACCAAATGCGGGAGAACATCCCCTCAGGGCTGTGTCATCATTTGTTCATTCACAGTTTCTCTCCATTCTTCCTTGTTCAACAGACATCCCTCTCGCATCCAGTGCTCTCTTCACTCTGTCCATCCATCCTATTCGTGGTCTCCCTCTCAGCCTTACACCTCTCACATCAGCTCTAGTTATCTTTTTCACCAGTTGCTCATTATCCATTCTCTCCATACGCCCAAATCATCGCAACACCCTCTGCTCAACTCGATCAGCCATCTCCCAAACAACTTCAGTTCTCCTTCGCACTTCATCATTTCTCACTCAATCCATGCGCTTCACTTCACACATACTCCTCAGACACCTCATCTCCATTGCATTCAAAATTTTCCTCTCTGCTACACCCATATTCCATGTTTCAGCTCCATATAATGCAATCGGTACCACAACACCCTCATCCAACCTTCTCTTTACATCCATTCTAAGCAAACGACATCTAAACACTTTTTTCATTCCTCCCAGCACCTTTCCTACTTCATTCATTCTAAACTTCACTTCTGCATCTACTTTTCCATCCACAGCAACATGTGACCCAAAATACTTAAAACACTCTACCTCCTCAAGCAACTCACAATTCAAAAGTATATTCATCCTCCTACCATATACCGACCTCGTACACTTCATCACTTTACTCTTATTCTCATTTACTTTCAATTCCTCCTTTCACACATCCTTCCAAACTCCTCTACCAACTGTCTCAATCTCTCCTCTGAATCAGCCACCAGTGCAGTATCATCTGCAAACAGCAGCTGCTTCAGAATCCACTCTCTACCATCAACATTCACCAGACTCAGACCTCCACCTAAAACTTTTGCATTCACCTCCTTACATCACCATCTATATATATATTAAACAACCAAGTCGACATCACACATCCCTGTCGCAGCCACCACTTTCACGGGAAACCAATCACCCACAGTATTTCCCACTCTTACACATCCTCTACTATTTACATAAAATCTCTTCACCCCTTATAGTAACCTACCATCAAGCCCCTACAGTCTTAAAACAGTCCATAAAGCCTCCCTATCAATTCTATCATACGCTTTCTCTAAATCCATGAATGCCCAAGACACATCTTTGCCTCTCGCTAAATGCTTTTCACACACTTGTCTCACAGCAAACACCTGATCCACGCATCCCATTCCTCGCTTAAAGCCGCACTGCTCATCACCAATCACTCCCTCTGTACCCTCTCTAACTCTCTTAATTAACACTGTACCATACATCTTACCTACAACACTTAACAGACATATAACCCTAAAGCTAGTACATTCAAACTCACCACCCTTGCCTTTATATAACGGACCAGACAAGCACTTGCCCAGTCAAGTGGCATCATACCTTTCACAAAGCGCACATTCAACAATCTTACTAACCAGTCAACACTAGTTTCTTCACCGCCCTTCAGGCATTCCACAGCACACCCATCCATACCTGCAGCTTTCCCTCCTGCACTTCCTCCTTCGTGATCAAAGAATCATTCAGTTCTCCCAACACGTTTATTCCTTGCACCCTCCCATCTGCCACAATCTCAGCCACCCTTTCCTCCTCTACATTTAACAGTCTTTCAAATACTCTGTCCATCTCTTCCTTACTGCATCGATCTCAGTTAACATCCTTCCATCCTCTGCTTTTAGTCACTCTTCCTTCCCAGACAATCCCTTTCGCACCCTTTTCACCTCCTTCCAAAACATTTTCTTATTCTGTTGAAAATTCTCAGTCAACCGCCTACCCCACCTCTCATATGCTGCCACTTTAGTATCACACTCAGCCCTTCTCGCCCTATTCCTCTTTTCCTTACACCTCTCATATGACACCTCATCCTTCCTCTGCAGCCACACTTCATATGAACGTCTCTTCTCAGCCACAGCCATACTTACTTCCTCGCACCACCATTCACTTCCTTTTCTTACACCATCACCCACACGTCTCACACCACACACCTCTTCTGCATGCCTCACCACAGCACTCTTAAACAACTGCCATTCCTCCTCCACACTGCTAGTTTCCTGATCTTTCACTGCGTTCCACTCATCTTTCAATTTCTCCTGATAGTCTATCATTTTCTCTCTTTTGTCCAACTCACTCACTTTCAAAACCTCCCTGCCACACCTAACCCTCCTAGCTCTTACCCATCTCTTACCTACTCTTAACTTTCCCTCCACCAGGTAGTGGTCAGACATACCTCCACCCTCCCCTCTCAGAACTCTCACATCCAACAATTTTCCTATTACATTTCTGGACACAGCCACATAGTCCATCAAAGCTCTATCAACAACCCTCCCACCCTCCTGCCTCACCCATGTATGCTTATAAATCTCTTTCTTCTCAGACGGTATTTCCTATCATCATCTTTCGCTCAACGCACATCCATATCATTCGTTCCCCATTTTCATTTCTTCCAGGCACACTATGCATACCAACTACACTTTCAACTGCCACATTTCCCACTCTAACATTCAGATCTCCCATCATTACCACATTCACATTCGCTCCAAAACTCTGCAGACACTCATCCACATCATTACAGAAAGACTCCCTCTCTTTTTCATCCCTTTCACTACCAGGCCCATATGCAATCACAAACACCCACAACTCACATTCAAATTTCGCTTTTACCCACATCAGTCTCGATGACACCTCCTTCCATTCAATCACACACTGCTGTACTTCCGGACTCACTAACAAGGCCACACCTTCTCTTGTTCTTCCTGTATCCACACCTGACAATCTTCCATTCACACTTCCAAACATAGGCTCACCCTTCCCTTTCATCTTCGTTTCACTCAAAGCTAACACATCCAACTTTCTTCTCACAAACATTCTCCCAATCTCCTCCCTTATAGCCTCAATCGTACTACATTCACGCACATTCATAGACCCAATCTTCAGGGTACGGGGATAACTCAGTCCCCCATCCCCTTCTCTGGCCTGTCTCTATCTAACAGTCTATCTATATCTATCAGTCAATCAAAATATCTATCTTTCTGTATACGAGTATATACTAACAGAGTGATTTGGTGAAACACTCGCCAAAAAGATCAGTTAATGCCTCAGTAAGAAGTTATACTCATTAAATTAAAGGAGTGGAAAGAATGGAATCGATGGAGGGGATGTTCGAAAGTACGGGACATAATCTGAATAAAAGTTATTTAGCGTGTGAGTTAATACAGTCCTAGCATGTGAACTGGTGGGAGAGTAGAGGAGGAAAATTCTGTAGTCAGTAAGAACGAAGGAAGAAAATGGGAAAAATCGCTAAGTGAATAAGCTTAAGACAGAGTGATATTACTTAAACAATAAATAAGTGACCAGTAAATTAAGAACTGTGGCTGAATTATAGCATGCATAAATGAAAGTTAAAAGTGAAAATGAATGATACCGTTAGGGAAAAACAGTAAGAACGAAAGCTTTCAACTCCCTGGCTCAGATTCTTCTTGCTTCCTCTTGCTCCTTACCAAAAACTATTCTAATAACTTTTTTTTCCTCCTCCTTTCTCCTTCCTGATCTGATAGCTTTCTAGCTGTTTCTTCTACCTATAAGAAATAACCATTTGCCCAGAATTTCTCTCATACCACATTGGACGATTCCCGAGCTATCTCTCCAATATTGTCTTCTTCATGTCTTACATAAGAATTTCTTTTTAAAATGTACTTTCTTCCTTTAATGGGTTCAGTACTAATAAAGCACACGGACCCGATGAAATCACTCTTGTTATTCCATTTCGTTTCCCACGAAGTGGGATCTTTGATTAGGTCATGTCCGTCCGTCCGTATGGCGTCCGTTCGTCCGTTCCACGCTGTTTCTCTTTGAGATCATTTGTTGGAATTTTCTCATATTTTGTATGATTGTAGGGCCTTATAGGAGGTTGATATCTGTCTTCTCGAATTTTTGAAAAAATCCAAGATAGCCGACTTATGACCAATTTTCCACTTTTTACATCTCCTTTACTTCAACAGATAGATTTACAGGGTGTAACGAAGTGGAATATAGTCTCTGAGAGGCTTGTTGTTCTGGAAAATAGTGCACCCTTGGTGACACTCTGTTTAAGTAAACTCTTTCGCCTTTGTCTCTCAGCTTGCACCTTTCCTTCGTACTGGAAGTTTTTTCTCATTCAGCCTGTCCCTAACAAAAGTTACCGTTCTCAGTCCTCTAATTATCGTTAGTTGCTTTAGCTTGTATTTCTAAAGCTTTTCAATCAACCCTTAGCAAAAGTAAAAAAAAAAGAAAATTAAGCTTCACTCCTATTATAACTTTCGGCCTGAATGAGAGTATGGGTTCAGCTTGGGATATTCCACTGCTCATATTTTCACTTTCCTCTATGACTCTTGGTCAGAAAGGAAGTTTGGGGAAACCTTTACCAATGTGACTGACATTGCTAAGAACTTCGACCAAGTCTGTCACGAACCTCTAATTTCAGGAGTGACCTCTTACGGTTTCTATTTATCTGTTAGTATCATCATCTCACATGGTAGGTCAGGCGGAAAATGAATGTGATTACATGAACAATTTATGAAAGCGAGTACAAACAAGGATAACAAAAAGATAAAGGAAATATTAGTTACTAGGAGTGAGAAACTACAGGAGTAAATAAGTGGAAAAACAATAAAGCCCAAGGAATAAAGTACAGTATATAGGCAAGAGTTGGGTATTCATGTGTAATTATTAAACAATGTGTATGTGTGTGTGTGTGTGTGTGTGTGTGTGTGTGTGTGTGTGTGTTTTATATATATACCTAGATATATAATATATCGGCATATATATATATATATATATATATATATATATATATATATATATATATATATATATATATATATATATATATATATACATATATATATACATATATATATATATATATATATATATATATATATATATATATATATATATATATATATATATCTATATATATATAAAGAGAGAGAGAGAGAGAGAGAGAGAGAGGGAGGGACGAATGTGATATTGGATGTGCAAAGGTATAAAAAGAGAACCATGAGTGAGAAAATGAGTTAGTGAGTGAGAAAGTATGAGTGAAGATGTTGTTACGAGTGTGAGAAAGGAGTTTAAAATGAGAAAAGGATTGGGTGAAAAAATCTGAGTGATGAGAATGCGAGACCCCTCTCTGTTTGACTGAAAATGCACACAAGTAAAAATAAAATGAGGAAAGAAGCAGCCAAAAGTGAGGAGGCGAGCAAGCGAATAAGGAAGAGCTGGGAAATGAGGGGCTAAAAGTGCGGAACTAGAGACGGAGAGAATAATTACCGGTGGGACAGTGAGTGAGCGGAGGGGAAAGTGTGGGCGAAAGTGCGCAGTGACGGGGTATCGTAATAGTGCATGTGTAGCTGAGTAAGACTGGAGATACTGGTTAGTGGGTTAGTGGTGTAGAAAGTGTGAACATGAAGACAGCGTGGAAGAGCAAGTAAGAAAGTGAGACTGAAACAGAAAATGAAGAGGTTCAAATGTGACGAATGAGAGAGACATTGATATCATCCCCAGGTGAACTGGGGATGAATGTGTGATTTAAGGATAAAAGGAAACAGTTATTGAGAATGAGAATGTGCAAATGAGAAAGTGTGTGTTAAAGTTAGGTGCTGACGGTGTGTGAGAACCAAGTGTGTGACACCAAACAGGAGTGAAAAGAAAGAGACATCAAGCTGTTATCGCTGACGTTTATCAACCCCAGTCTGTCACATCATCCACAGGCAAGCTGCCGCCCCTGCAAGGCAGTTCCGTGCAGTGAACCGATATTCCCTTGTGCCTGACAGCGCCTTGCCACAGCAAAGAGAGGAAAAAGTGAGGTAGTTTTATTCTTGGGTAGTCACCGAATTTGCATCTCTCCACCCAGTTAACAGGGGCACAACAGCAGACTGTTGTTACAGTCCAGCACTGCAAATGGTTTTCTGGGCTACAGGAAACCATTAATATCAATAATCAGCTTATCTATCTATCTATCTATATACCTAGGCTGCTTCCCCCAAGGAAAGGGAGGTAATCAGCTTATAGCCATTTGAAATGGAAAGGAGAATAATAACAGTAACATTAAGGAAAGGGAGAGGTAGGAAGAAAGGACGTTAGACTGTGGAAGAATGAGAAAGAGGGGAAGAAGTAGTCAGCACTACATCAAGAGAGTGGATGATGGTCGCCACCACATACCATTATGAGAATGCAAGTGAGAATTTGAAAGATAAGTATGAAAATGAGAGAGAGAGAGAGAGAGAGAGAGAGAGAGAGAGAGAGAGAGAGAGAGAGAGAGAGAGAGAGAGAGAGAGAGAGAGAGAGAGAGAGAGAAAGAGAGAGAGAGAGAGAGAGAGTAAATAAAATAATGAGTGAGCGACTGCGAGAGGTGGGTAAGACTGGATTAGAGAGCAGAAAGTTGAAGAGGGAAGGAAACCGCGAGTGAAAGAAAGGATGAGTGAGAAAGTGTGTGTTATAATTCGAGTCATTTTGAGAACTCCTAGTGTGTAAGACGGAAGAGGACAGAAAATGAGCTAGGGAGAAAGTGTTCGTATATAACTGAGAGAAGAGAGAGGGAAACCACGAGTGAGAAAATGAGTGAGAGAGTGAGAAAGTGTGAGTGAATGGTATAGGCCATGGCAGTGTGGGAACCGCTCGTGTGTGACTGACTAGGACCCAGAAGTTGAGTGGGTAACTGAGAGTGGAAAAATATATCAGCAAAAGGCGAGAGTGAGGTAAAGAGTGTGAGAAAGAGTGAGTGAGTGAGAGAAAGAGTGAGTGACAGACTTTATGAGACTGGTAAGACAAGGAAGATAGTGAAAGAAAGTGTAAAACAATGAATGTGCAATAGTGTATGAGGAATTAAATACATCTGAGAGAGAGAGAGAGAGAGAGAGAGAGAGAGAGAGAGAGAGAGAGAGAGAGAGAGAGAGAGAGATGAGTGAGTTGTGAGGGAGCGCGAGAATCCCGCAACTCGACAGATTGAGGAATGGAGAGAAACAGATGGAGAGAGGAGGCAGGAGGGAAAGTGATGGATGGAGGAGTCTAGCGGAGAGATGGACTGAGGGAGGGAAGGGGAGGGGTGGGGTGGGGTGAGGAGGGAGAGAGAGAATAAGTGGGGAAGGGATGTTGGAAAAATAAGAGAAAGAAATGGTAACGGATTAAAGAAAGAGGAAAAAGGCAATGGTGGAAATGAGAGGAAGAAGTAGTGAGGATACGAAAAGGGGCAAGAAATAGAGATAAAATGAAAAGGACGGATATTATAGGCTACGGGAAGTAAGAGGATGAAAGATACATAATTGTTTCAGAAAGAGTGAAAATTTGGCAGTGCATAAAAAAGTAAGAAATTGCGGGAGTAAATGTAGACGATGGAAGAAACGCAACAATGAAATATAGAGGATTGAATGATCAGAAAAATAGAGAGGGGGGAATAAAGAGTGGGAAGAGGGGCGGAGATATGATGGAAGGAAAAGAATGGAGCCAAACTGTTCGAAAGAATACGGTAGGAAGAAATGAGGAGACAGAATTTCCATGAGACATTGGAAAAATATGATTTAAAAAGAAAAATGGAAAGTAGGAAAACAAATCTGTGAAGACAAAAACGTAAGCAGGTCTGAGGAAAAAGAGTTTTGTTCAATACATAGTAAGAAGATAAAGTAGATGAGCAATAAGAAAAACAAATGAAAATATCAGAAAGCTGGTGTATACTTCGAAGTCGAAAAGAAGGATTGAACTCTAAATGATTTTAGTGAGTATAAAATAAGTCCGGTGCGGTTAAATGGTTCGCAGTAGTAGTCATTAATACCTTTAATGACGAAATTTTTGCTTAAGCATTCTGCTACGATGCAGAATACAATAGTGACTTACTGACAAGGAGATCACCCAAAATGTTGCGGGACTTTACAGACAAGTTTGAGAGAAGTACGGTGAGAATGGATGAACTAGGATATAAAGAACTGAAATTCTCTAAGGAACTAGTATAGGGGCTACAACATTCGTGGGGATTCTTTTACTTGTAAGGGCCAAATACAAACACATATAAGTATAAGAGACAAGGAAAACACCCAAACATTCCTCCAGACTGTGTTGCTTTACATCCAGTTTCTTATTACATTTGTGGTGGTTGCAAGAATAAAACTAAACGCCAGCATACTAAAAGGGTTAAATGTTTAAAATGCTGCATATAAGTAAGGCTTTCTTCACAATGTGATTTTCATTTGGCTCTTAAATCATACAACCATGCGAATGAAATATGCAAATTAAGGAAAAAAATTTTAATCAATAGTTCTTCTACACTCGCTTGGAACTGTGGGTCGATTTTACGGTCCTTTCTTGCGTGGCCTAGAGATATCAATCTCTCACACGGATAAGCACATGTAGACCAACACGCCCGGTTTCACAGCCATTATTTGGTTGGTTTGCTTGTTCTCCATGCGAGGAACATATGCTGAAACCCTTAATAACAAAGTTGAATGCAAGACCAAAATGTTTATGCTGTTATGTTCGGTACCCCTGTGCTTATTACTTATGGTCACATTTCAGATTGTAGTCAAGAAGATACAGGCAGGAAAAACATATTTCACCTTCGTTACGTGGTTAAGCACACAGTAATTAAAGTGCTAAGAGCTTCCATTGTCGCTGTTTAAAGATTAACTAATACTCTGCAGTGATGTATTTTAAAATCTGTTGTTCTCTTACAACCACTAGACGATTTCACTCACCCCTGAGAAACGTCTTGCAGTTAACGTGTCATTAAAAGAAATATGTAAGTTTTGTAAGTCGAACAGTCAATCCTATAGGTTACTATAATTGCCGGTGCACGAGTATAGAAAAAATACAGTGTACATCGTAGATTGAAGACATACGAGGTTTTATATATATATATATATATATATATATATATATATATATATATATATATATATATATATTTTTTTTTTGTGGCGTTTAATAAATGTGGCTTGTACTTTTATCTTTGTTGTAATTTATTCTCGTTGTACAGTGGCAGAGACCTTCAGAATTACACTGTCAACATGAGATCATTTCATACAGTCAGTCAGTCGATCAGTACACGTAATACTGCCAAAAAATAGGATAAAGATGCTTATCAGCAGCATAACGGAAAAATTACTGTGAAACCCGAAGCTAACAGGAGAACAGGTGTTGCAGCCTTTTGACTCTAACTTGGCCTCAGACTGCTATTTCTCCACCTTGAATGGTGAGTTTTAGCAGTAAATTAATATTACAATGTGATGCCAGCCAAGAAGTTCTATGGAAAAGACGTGGAGCCCGTAGTACTGTCTTTGTCTTTGTCATTTAGCCACGCTATATCAACTACAAAATGTCGAAAATCTGGGACAAGCTAACGTTAAATAACTATTGTAGGTGTCAGAGAGACAAGAGGCGACTTTAAAACCGACCCTGTGTCAAACCATAATGAGATTTAGTTGAACTAAACTGGTCAGATCCGAAAAGCGTCACCGCCCTATATGTTTACTGAATTTCACCAACACACACACACACACACACACACACACACACACACACACACACATGAACATACTGCCTCTCACACAGACAGACAGACACACACACACACACACACACACACACACACACACACATGAACATACTGACTCTCACACAGACAGACACACACACACACACACACACACACACACACACACACACACACACACACACACACTCACAGCAGGGGTGACAGGCTGATAGACAGACCAGGATACTGCCAATCACTGTAACCGGCTCACTCTACAGTACTAGTGGAGGGTGATCAATAGCAGGCAGGTAGGTGGACGGAGATGAGAGAGAGAGAGAGAGAGAGAGAGAGAGAGAGAGAGTATTGGATTAATGTCAGAGGAAGAGAGATGGTGAGAAACAGAAAATTGACTGAAAATGGTGTAAGAATACACGCATGATAAATGAGGGGAAGAAGTGTCAGGTGGGAGGGAAGAGGAAGGAGATAGGTGGGTTATGCGGAGGAATAATGGAATAATCTATCCGGGACAGAAAATGGAGGACATCACCATCACCATCATCATGATTTCATCATCATCATCATCATCATCATCTTTCCTGTAGTACATGGAGCTCAAGAAATAGAAAAAAATTACAGAAAAAGTGATAAAGACACATCAGTACATGCTTGACAAGTGAAAGGAAAGAAACGCAGATAGAAGGAAAACCAAAGATGGTGATGACTAGGGAGAAATAGTGCAATGATCTTCTTGTGGAAGAGAGACAGTGAGATGCGTAGAAAATATCTGAAAGAGGAATGTGAATGGTACTTAACAAGTGAAGGGAGGAAAATGCATGTACCCAAGGATATAGATGAATTTGATGGAGTTATGAAATAATCTATCAAACACACACACACACACACACACACACACACACACACACACACACACACACACACAGATATATATATATATATATGTATATATATATATATATATATATATATATATATATATATATATATATATATGTATATATATATATATATATATATATATATATATATATATATATATATATATATATATATATATATATATATATATATTATATACCGCTGGGGGTAGGGGGGTTTCAAGAATACTCCCCCAGTATCCCTGCTTATCGTACGAGGCGACTAAAAGGGTTGGTGGTGGGTTAGTGCCCCACCCCGTAAAAAGAACTAACTAAAAAAGCGAACAAAGCGCCTCGGACCCGGACGGACCATACGTTGACGACTAAGGAACGGACGAAGGACATTCTTAGGGTGGGAACGTGGAATGTGAGAGGAGTGAATGATGAAGTGAAAGAGAGAGAGATTGTTCAGGTGCTTGAGGATGCAAAAGTGGATATATGTGGATTGACTGAAACTAAAAGAAAAGATGGGGGAAGGTTGAGAGAATGGGAATATGGTTTAAGTATATGTGTGGGAGTCAATGAAAATGAGAGGGCAAGAGAGGGAGTATGTCTGATGATAAGCAAGAAGTGGAAGGAGAATATAAGAGAGTATGGAATAGTGGGTGCAAGGATTGTATGGGTGAGGATGAAAGTAGGTATACAAGCGTGGGCGATTGTATGCGTGTATGCTCCGACAGAGGATCGAGTGGCAAGAGTGAAAGATGAGTTTTGGGCGAGTGTAGAAGTGTGTATGGACAAGTTTGGGAGGAGCGAGAGAGTGCTGTTGATTGGAGACATGAATGGCAAAGTTGGGAATGTACGAGTGGATGGAGTGGTTGGTCAGTGGGGTGTGCCAGCTGACGTAGATGGGAATGGAAGTGCTTTGGTGGACATCTGTGCGTGTAAGGGGTTGGCAATAGCCAACACCTACTTTCGCCATAAGATGATCCACCGGTATACATGGAGAGTAATGAGGAGGATGGATGGTGAACTTGTTGAACGAAAGGCAATGATAGACTACGTGTGTGTGGATGAGCGAATGAGAAGACAAGTGTTGGATGCAGGAGTGTAGAGAGGGTGGGGGAATGGAGTCTCGGACCATCACTTAGTGATGGCCAAGGTAGAGCTGCAAAGAAAGTGGTTGAGGATACGAAGGGGAAGACAGGAGGAAGCAACTCCTGTGAGAAGAGTGGAGAAATTGCAAGATAGTGAGAAAATGACAGAGTATAAGAACATAGTGGAAGAAAGACTGGGAAGGTATGAGCTAGAGCAGATGGAAGGGGTGGAAGACGTATGTAAGATATTCACGGAAGAGATAGGCACAGCGTGTGAGGCGGTTTGTGGAGTGAGGAGGAGATGCAAGGGTGTGCAAGAGACAGCATGGTGGCATGATGAGGTGAAACGAGCTGTGGAACAAAAGAAGAAGGCATATAGTGAATGGTTAGCGAGTAGAGGTAGGGGAGAAGATGAGAGAGAGAAGAGAGAGGTATATGTGAGCAGGAGAAGGGAGGTTAAGAGACTGGTGAAGGAGAGTAAAAAGAAAGTGGATGAGGAGTTTGGGTCTGAGTGTGAAATGGAGGGAGAGTGAGAAATTGTTTTGGAAGGAGGTAAAGAAAGTAAGGCAGTGTGAAAGGGGAAATAGTAGGGGAGTGAAAGATAGGAATAATAGATTGTTGGTGGAGAAGAGAGAGAAACTGAGGAGATGGAAGGAGCACTTTGAGGATTTGTTGAATGTGGAGAGTGAGAGCAGTGCGAGTATAAGTGGTTGGGGAATGGCTGGGAGAAGAAGAGATGAGAGGAGGGAGGAAGAGATTAGTAGGGCGGAAGTAGTGGAAGCGATGAAGAATATTAAGTTGGGAAAGGCCCCAGGAATTGATGGAGTGTGTGGTGAAATGCTTAGGTATGGGGGTGAGATTGTTGTGGAGTGGATATGGAAGTTGTGTAGATTGGCTTGGGAAGAGGGAAGGGTTCCAGAGGACTGGAAATCATGTATAACTGTTCCTTTATACAAAGGAAAAGGAGAGAGAGAACTATGTGGTAACCATTGGGGTATTTGCCTACTTAGTGTGACTGGTAAAATATATGGTAGAATACTCATTGATAGGGTTACGTATATGACAGAGGAGCTAGTTGGAGAAGAACAAGGGGGATTTAGGAACGGAAAAGGGTGTGTAGATCAGATATTTGTTCTAAGATGTTTAGTGGAGAAGTATCTAGAGAAGGGAAGGAAAGTGTATGCTGCCTTCATGGACTTGGAGAAAGCTTATGACAGAATAGATAGACAAGGTATGTGGAAGGTATTAAAAATATATGGAGTGGAGGGGAAATTGTTGAGTGCTGTGAAGAGTATGTACGAGGGAGCTAGGGTTATGGTGCGAGTGGATGGTGAGCTGAGTGAGTTCTTTGATCTCAATGAGGGACTGAAACAGGGTTGTGTGATGTCTCCATGGCTGTTTAATATATACATGGATGGGGTTGTAAAGGAGGAGCAAGGTAGGGCAGTGGATGTGGGGGTGGCTCTAATGAATGAGGGTGAGATTTGGAAGATTCCGGTGTTGCTGTTTGCTGATGATACAGTACTGTTTAGTGAAGATGAATGGGAGTTGCAAGGTTTGGTGAATGAATTTGGGACAGTGTGTAGGAGGAGGAATCTGAAAGTTAATGTAAACAAAAGTAAAGTTATGGTGTTCGAGAGGAATGAAGTCACAGAGTGTGCAGTGAGGTTGGATGGTGAGGATATGGAGAATGTGAGTGCATTCAAGTACTTGGGTAGTGTGATGAGTAAGGATGGAACTCTGGGGGATTAAGTGCGTGAAAGGGTACAGCAGGGAAGGAAGGTCGTTGGTACACTGAAAGCAGTGATGAGAAATAGGGAGGTGAGTATGGAAGTTAAGTCACTGCATGATAGTATTGTGATCCCTACCCTGACGTATGGAAGCGAGGCATGGACCTTGCAAGAGGGGAACAAATCAAGAGTGAGAGCAGTGGAAATGAGTTACTTGAGAGGAGCATGTGGAGTGACGTGGAGGGACAGGTTGACGAATGAAGAAGTGAAGGAACGCTGTGGGGTGGATGTGGATGTGGTTGAGAAGATTAGGAGAAATACACTGAGGTGGTTTGGACATGTGAAGAGAATGAAGAATGAAAGACTGACTAAGAGGGTGTATGTAGGTGAGGTGGAGGGAGGGAGAGGGAGAGGTAGACCGAGGAGGAGGTGGAGGGATGGAGTTGAGAGGTATATGAGGGAGGGGGGGGGTGAGTTTGGGGTGAGGGTAGTCAAATGGTGGGTGACAGAGCGACTTGGAGGCCTTTTGTCTGTGGCCACCCTTTGCGGGATCATGATCATCGCATTAATACATCCGGTAACATAAGCTTAAAGGTATAGTAAGGAAAATGAATCATAATATTGATTGACTAGGAGAAGAAAACACAAATGTACAGAAAGGCGAAGAATGAATGAAACGAGAACTTCTTTCGATATTATGTCAGAAACTGAAAGTAAGAAAAACTAGAGGCTTCCCAAAGGGGGAATCACACCAGCCTCGAGCTGATACATACCTAGAGCGGCTCGGAGTACGACCTTGACCTTGACTTACTTTCACCAATTTCGAATTTATGGTAGATTTTTTTTTTTTCCCCTAATGCACACGTATAAAATTTTGTGATGATACCTGTAGTGGTGATGATACCTGTAGTGGTTGCGAAGTTATCATGATAACAGACACACAGACAGGCAGACAAAATGATAATAATACAAGCTTCGCTATCACGGCTGGTAGCAACAAATTACAAAAATCATGCAAAGGAAGGGAAAGGAAGGCGATCGATAGAATGCACAAAGACATATCTAAATGGTCCCATAACTTCTTGAATATAATGACGTAATTTATTTACCTAATATTGGTACTTTCTGATGATTTTATCTAACTTAGAAGATGCCTTTCTTATTAAACGGTTAATGAAGGCTATACTCAACCTCTTCAGTTTAAAAAATCTCTCTAGATCCGAATACAATAGTCGTAAGATTGCCTGAGCTAAAATTGAAATAGGTCCTGTGAGTGACGTGGTTAATGGAAGAGTGAAAAATATAAGAAAAATCACAGAAAAGGTATTATGGAAAATAGGACTGGTTTTACGAAGGGAGAGGAATGAGAATGATGAATTATACAAAAGATTACATACAGTAAAATACCAGTTGGAGGAAGTGAGAAAATGGAAAATAAATATAAATAATCGTCATCATCATTATTATCATCATCGTCATCATCACCATCATCAGCAGCAGCAGCATCTTAAAATTCCTTCATTTAATGTACTGCCTACGTTGGGTAGGATTTAGAAACAGAGTCAGGAAAGCACATATTATTAGAGCTATCAGTAGAGTGGCACGCAAAGGGATAATGGATATATATTACAAGTGAGAAGACGACAGAACTGCAAAATGAAAGGGAAGAACCAAAAAATACCAAAGTATCTTGCCGGAAACGAACGTATGCTGCCAAACACAGACAATGGGAAATAACAGTTAATGGAGTGAAACTAGAGGGGCATTCATTGGAGC
Organism: Coenobita brevimanus; assembly: GCF_032717465.1. Taxonomy (NCBI): domain Eukaryota; kingdom Metazoa; phylum Arthropoda; class Malacostraca; order Decapoda; family Coenobitidae; genus Coenobita; species Coenobita brevimanus. The sequence continues at coordinate 23,274,379 of NC_137054.1, read as the reverse complement.
CCATCTCTCCGACAAGGGACAACGTGATTTCCAAACCACTCATCATAAAGGGATATGGATTCTTATCACTGATTAGGATTTTGCAACAAGTGTTTTCCGGATCCAGTATCTGTGATACCATCCGAATCGGTCCCAAAAGTTAATCGACTGTTCCCTTGAACATGGGCTATCTACCAACCAAATTTGGTCCAAATCTCTCCTCTAGCTTTTGAGTAATCCTGATAATCGAAATAAACTAACAAACACACAAACAAACGGGGGTGAAAACATACTCTCTTTGTCAGAGAGAACAGTTGGAAAAAAGAAAGCACTCGTATTCGAGATATATTAAATAGATTATGGACTTAGTGATATGAAGGAGAAAGAGAAGAGAGAGATGAACTATACTTTAACACACACACACACACACACACACTACATATATATATATATATATATATATATATATATATATATATATATATATATATATATGAAGGGAGGGACAGGAAGAAGTAGTTCATACAAGGAGAGTGGAAAGATTACAAGAGGATGGAAAGAAAAAAGAGCAGAATATAAGAGGGAAGTGGAGGAGCGATTGGGTAAATATTGACAGGAGCAGATGGGGAACGTGGAAGGTGTGTGCAAGATATTCACAGAAGAAATCTGTGCAGCATGTGAGGTGGTGTGTGGGGTGAGGAGAAGACGAAAGGGGGTACAAGGAACAGCATGGTGGAATAAAGAGGTGAGAGAGGCGGTGGCACAAAAGAAGATAATAAAAGAGAGTAAGAAGACAGTGGGTGAGAAATTTGGAAGAACTTACAGTGTAAATTGGAGGGAATGTAAGGAAATGTTCTGGAAAGAAGTAAAGAGAGTTAGACAGGGTGCCAAAGAAGTTGGATGCGGAGAGAAAGAAAAAAATGGTAGAGTACTAGGGTAGATGGGAGAAAAAGTGAGCAGATGGAGAGAACACTTTAAGGAATTGTTGAACACAGAGAATGAAAGAAATGCTTTTGAAAGTGGCTAGGGAATGACTGGGAGACAGAGGAATGTGAGAAGAGAGGAAGAAATCAGTAGGATGTAAGTTGTGGTAGTAATCAAGAAAGTTAAAATGGGGAAAGCCCCAGGAATTGATGGAGTGTGTGGTGAAATGTTGAAGCATGTGGAAGAGTTAATAGTAGAAAGGATGTGGAAGATATGCAGATTAACCTGGGAGGAAGGTAGAGTCCCGGAGGATTGGAATTTATGTATAATTGTTCCCCTATACAGAGGAAATGGGGAAGAAGATGTCTGTGGTAATTAGGGAGACATTTGTCTTCCTAGTATAATAGGAAAAGTATATGGCAGGGAAATTATTAACAGAGTTAGGGAAAAAACAGGGACTATTTGGAGAAGAACAGGGAGGTTTTAGGAAGGGAAGAGGTTGTGTACATCAGATATTCATTCTTAGATCTTTAGTGGAAAAGTTTCTAGAAAAGGGAGGAGTTGTATGTGGCATTCAAGGATTTGGAGAAAGCATATGACGGGACTGTGGAAAGTATTAAGCATGTGACAAGGATTATGGAAAGTATTAAGAATATATGGAGTAGACCGGAAGTTGTTGAGTGCCGTGAAGAGTATGTACGAGAGTGCTAAGGCTGCAGTGCTTGTAGATAGCGAACTGAGTGAATTTCTCTGTTTGAAGGTTGGATTGAAACAGGGATGTATCATGTCACCATGGTTGTTCAATCTGTATACGGATGGGGTTATAAATGAGAATCAAGGTAGGGCAGTGGATGTTAGAGTGGCTCTAATGAGAGAGGGCAGTGTTTGGAAACTCCCTGTGGTGTTGTTTGCAGATGATACTGTGTTGTTAAGTGAACACGAAGGGGAGCTGCAAGGCTTGGTGGATGAGTTTGGGAGAGTGTTTGAGAAACGGAATCTAAAGGTGAACGTAGGGAAGAGTAAAGTTATGGTCTTCGAGAGAAGTGAAGTCAGCGAATGTACAATGGGGTTGGATGAGGAGGAAATGGAAAATGTGAGTACTTTTAAGTACTTGGGTAGTGTGATTAGTAAGGATGGGAGTTTAGAGGGTGAAGTGCTTGAAAGGGTGCAACAAGGAAGAAAGGTTTTTGGTTCCTTGAAAGCAGTGATGAGAAACAGGGAAGTGAGCATGGAAGTGAAAAAGTTACTACATGACAGTAGTGTGATATCAACTCTAACATATGGAAGTGAAACTTAGACCTTGTTGAAAGGACAGAAGTCAGGAGTGAGAGCAGTGGAAACGAGTTATTTGAGAGGAGCATGTGGAGTCACATGGAGAGACAGACTGACAAATGAGGAAGTGAAGGAGTGTTGTGGTGTGGATGTGATAGGAAGCGTTATGAGAAACAAACTGAGGTGGTTTACCCATGTGGAGAAGATGGAGAGTGAGAGACTGGCGAGGAGAATGTATGTGAGTGAGGTGGGAGGAGAGAGAGGGAGGGGGAGGCCGAGGATGAGGTGGAGGGATTGAGTGGAGAGGTATATGCGAGAGGGGAGGTGTGAGCTGGGAGCGGGGCAGTGAAATAGGGGGGGCACTAACCCTCCACCAACCCACTTGTTGACACGTAGGAAGCACGTATGATTTGGTTATATGGTTACCACCCAGCGTTGTAAATGGTTTCTTGGCTTACAGGAAATCAATTTGCTTGTCACTCAATGTAAAGCCACCTGTAATGGCAAGAAAAGCAATACGAAGTGACAGGAAAGATGGGAGAAATAAGAAGAGAGGAGAGCAGACACAGAAAAAGAATGATAAAGGCTAAGGAAGAAGTAGGCAGCACTACATCAAGTGAGTGGATGATGGTCGCCACCACCTACAACTAATATCTATCTATCTATCTATCTATCTGTCTACCTATATAATCTATCTATCTATATCTATATCTATCTACCTACCTATCTATCTATCTATCTATCTATCTATCTATATATAGATAGATATAGATAGATAGATAGATATAGATATCTGTATCTATCTATCTATCTATATATTGTTACGGAACAGAGAAAACTGTCCCGCAAAGTTCCAGGTTCAAAACAAAAGAGTTAGGTAAAATTACAAGTTAAAGTTTAATGCTCAAACTAACAACAAAACATTCAGGACTCATAAGGATAATGTAATGGCAAAAAACAGGTTAAATATATGGTTAACTGCAATAGCCTCTATTAACACGAAATTAGCAAGAGTAAATTTATCTAAGTCAGCCCTGATAAAATGAAAAAACCGGATAATGCTCAGTGAATGCATGATATATTATTACAGATACAAAATATTATTAATAATGGCTGACACCTAAAACATATGAATTACAAAAACCTCACCAGACCCTCGAATCAACACCTTATGTTGTACAGTACAAGAAAAAAAATGTAACAACACTTATACTCAAATTACACAGCTGCTAGATGGTTGGAGACTTCCTGAGCACTCACAATAATAACAACTGTACAGGGGAGGACAGAGATGTGAACAAAATGAGGAGTAGATCTAAGTGGCAATTAATGCAGAGACTGTGCTCATTATATAGGGGCCGGCAGAGCTTGATACAACTTGTAAGAAGGATGCGCAAATGAAGCCATAGGGGACAAAGAGTTGACAATCCTGCTCTGAACAACAGAAAGAACGACTTACCCTACTATAAGGAAGGAGGGGGGGAGTGAGGTAGAACACGCACTATGAAAGCCACGAGGCGAATCGTGATCAAACATGCAGCATACTGTACGTTAGAATTATACAAAGGATGATGAAATCATAGGCTATGTAACACCTCCCCACAAAGAAAAAGAAATTTACAAAGGAAATTTCTTATTACTCTAAAACAATCTGTCTAAAGTCTACTAAGGATTTCAGGGGCAGTGTCCAACTGTTTTTGTTAAATAACGTCTCACCAAAGCGTCGGACAAGGATTTAACTTTGGCAGTGCATGTTTGAGACCCCGACCTAATATGTAAAATTATGCTTTTGTACCAAATGTGTATGATTAAGGCATTTATACGAGTAAATGTAGGGTAAACTTAGCTAAAATCGTCAGAGGCATGTAGCGAGGCTAGCTTCGGTCACGATACAAGCCCCGCCCACAATTCGGAACGTGACGTCGGTGTGACGTAGTAGTAATCACCGACGCAAGTGGCATTTCTATCTTTCTGACCCCCCCCCACATACTGTACTTTCTCTCTCTCTCTCTCTCTCTCTCTCTCTCACACACACACACACACACACACACACACACACACCTAAGTAATATTTCACCCCTACTACAGATTCAGTATGGTTCTTATATGAGAAGAACGTTTGAGAAAAAACAGGTTTACTCGAAGGAAATTACTTATCATTTACATGGAAAATACGGCCCTTGCTACATGCTCGGTGCATGTAACATAGAGCAGTGGTTTATTAAACTTGTTCATTGTGAACGCCCACTATTATCTTTAAAAGAATATATATTTTTTACACACACACACACACACACACACCGAAGTAATATTTCACCCCTACTATACATTCAGTATGGTCCTTATATAAGAAGAATGTTTGCGAAATCTATCTATGCCCGCCATCGCTGAAGTTTCGGTTTGGTAACGTCTCACCTGTCGGCGGCCGCCACATCACCTCGCCCATCGGTGCCGGCTCAGGCAGTGATTACTACTCTTCAGAAGTGAATAAGTCATATTGACGTCACAATATGTGTAAGAGGGCAATGCATATACTATGTACTAATAGGGAGTCTGGAGGGATGTACAGTCACTCTAAAAATCAGCCGCAGCTCAGAAATATGAGTAACCCTGAGGCAATGAATCTGAAGCAGCTTACATAAAGACAGAACTGCCACTTGCGTCGGTGATTACTACTACGTCACACCGACGTCATGTTCCGAATTGTGGGCGGGGCTTGTATCGTGACCGAAGCTAGCCTCGCTACATGCCTCTGACGATTTTAGCTAAGTTTACCCTACATTTACTCTTATAAATGCCTTAATCATACACATTTGGTACAAAAGCATAATTTTACAAATTAGGTCGGGGTCTCAAACATGCACTGCCAAAGTTAAATCCTTGTCCAACGCTTTGTTGAGACGTTATTTAACAAAAACAGTTGGACACTACCCCTGAAATCCTTAGTAGATAAGCAATCTGCAATAACATTTTCTTTCCCCTTGACATGTTGTATGTCTAATGATTACTCCTGAAGAAGTAGACTCCATCTTGTCAATCTCTGATTTTTATCTTTACATTTACTAAGGTATTTCAGTGGGTTATGATCGGTATAAATGACTATAGGGTCAAAACCAGAACACAAATAAAATGAAAAATGCTGTAAACAAGAAATCAAGGCCAAAAGCTCTTTCTCAATAGTTGAGTAGTTCTTTTGAGGTGGAGTGAACTTCTTACTGTAATAAGATACAGGGTGTTCAATACCCTGATCATCCTCTTGCAGCAAAACAGCCCCAGCTCCTGTATCACTTGCGTCAACAGCCATCTTAAAAGGCTTAGCAAAATTTGGAGTAGCGAGCACTGGCTGACTTAATAGGATAGCTTTAAGTTTACTGAAAGAGGATTCACAGTTATCGGTCCAGACAAAATTAACTCCCTTTTTCAGTAGGTCTGTAAGTGGTGATACAAGAATTGAAAAGTTAAGAACAAATCTCCTGTAATAACCTACCATTCCCAGAAATCTTTGTAGCTCTTTCCTACTTTTAGGTCTGGGAAGATCACTTATAACCTGAACCTTAGCTCCTGGTGGTGCAACATGTCCATCACCAATTACGTACCCAAGGTACTGAACTTTAGCTTGACCAAACTCACACTTTGATAAATTAGCTACAAGATTAGCCTGAACCAAACGGTCAAGAAATTTACTGACATGGCATAGGTGATCTTTCCAGTTGTCGCTGAAGATTAATACATCATCAGTATAAACAACACACCCTGCCAAACCCTCTGTTACCACATTCATGAGCTTCTGAAATGTGGCTGGTGCATTCTTCATACCATATGGCATTACAGAACATGCAAAAGTCTTTCCTAGCGTTACAAAAAATGAGATCTCCCTAGCACGTTCAGTCATAGGTACTTGCCGGTATCCCTTTAACAAATCAAACTTACTTATGTACCTAGCCTTTCCGATTTTGTCTATGCAATCTTCCACACGAGGGAGAGGGTAAGTGTCTGTTTTGGTTAGCTGATTAACACGTCTGTAGTCGACGCAAAGCCGCTGTGACCCACCTGGCTTAGGGACTAGAGTGACAGGAGAACTCCACTCGCTCTGACAGGGCTTAATCATCTTGTGGTCCAACAGGTAACCAAGTTCCTTCTGGATGAGAGGAACTTTCACTGGGTTCACACGGTAAGGAGGCAGTTTAATTGGCTTTGCGTCTCCAACATCGACATCATGCATCAACACAGTGGTTCTTCCTGGACTGGCACGGAACACTTGCGGGTACTCCTGCAGTAATGTCGAAAACTCCTGCCTTTCCTCGGGAGCTACATGAGAAAGCTTAGTCTGGAGATCATTCATGATATCAGGATTCTTCCCCAAACTATCACTCAGGCTCATGCTGCATCGGAGAACTTCACTTGCAGACTCGGGTGGAACAGCTACAGTGCAGACTGGGTTATTTTCGTCCCGCCTGTGATATAACTCTAGCATGTTGATGTGACATAGTTGCTTGTTCTTTCTACGATCTGGTGTGGCGATGACATAGTTGACATCACTGAGTTTCTTCTCCACGAAATAAGGGCCACTAAACTTGGCTTGAAGAGGTTGCCCATGAACTGGTAGCAGAATCAAAACCTGATCTCCTGGCTGAAAGTGGCGTAACCTGGACTTCTTATCATACCAAGTCTTCATCTTCTCCTGAGCAGCTCCTAAATTCTCTCTCGCCAGCTGTAAAGCAGTGGACAGCCGTTCTTTGAACTTCATCACATACTCCAGCAGGTTGACGTCATCTTCCTCCGACAGCCAGCATTCCTTGAGTAGCTTAAGGGGTCCTCTTACTTCATGGCCAAACAGTAGTTCAAAGGGTGAGAAGCCCAGTGATTCATTTGGAGATTCTCTTGCGGCAAATACAACGAATGGAAGACCTTTATCCCAGTCTTTCTGATGTTCCAAACAGTATTTCTTGAGCATCGATTTGAGTGTTTGATGATATCTCTCCAACGCTCCTTGGGTCTGGGGATGGTAAGCTGAAGACGTAATCTGGGTGATGCCCAACTCTTTCAGAGACTGCTTGAAAACATTTGACATGAAATTACTTCCCCAGTCTGATTGTACCTCCTTGGGCAGACCAAACTTGGTGAAGAACCCCAGCATTTCCTTAACCACGTTCTTTGCTGAGATATTTCGAAGTGGAATGGCTTCAGGATGACGAGTAGCCATATCAATCAGGGTCAACACATAAGAAAATCCTGAAGAAGTCTTAGGAAGAGGGCCCACAATATCCACCAACACACGGGTGAATGGCGCCTCAAAAGGAGGAATGGGAACTAGAGGTGCAACCTTTTCGGTCTGATTACACTTCCCCACAACTTGACAGGTGTGACAAGACTTACAATACCAGGACACATCTCTGAAGATACCTGGCCAGTAGAAGTGTATCAAAATGCGTGCCACAGTCTTCCTCGCTCCAAGGTGTCCTGCCAAACTGGAATCATGAGCCACTCTAATGATATCCTGCCTACAAACACGAGGGATGACAACTTGATGTACAACCTCCCATTCACAGTCGGCTGATGCTGTTGGGGGTCTCCACTTCCTCATAAGTCTCCTGACTTTATATAATAACAAGTAGAAGCACCAGCTGACTCTTCCTCACTGCAAGCAGAGGTGGCTAGACCTTTCAACTCAGGGTCAGCAACCTGCAACTCAACCAACTCTTGACGAGACCAATTTTCAACACTACGGGGTACTGCCTCATCTGGTGAGTGGTCCAAATTAGCAAGAAAAGTGTCAGCTAGGATAACATCATCATCATCATCATTATCCTCTAAGTCACCAGTAACTTTAGACTTAGCCCTAGTGACAGCACATGCAAAGAACACATCAGGGATATCACAATCCTGGGTCGCAGTCACTGGTTCACTAGACAACTGAGGAGCTGGACACACTTGACTTCCACCAATATCATTTCCAAGTAAGAAAGTTACACCTGACATTGGGAGTGTCTCAACCAACCCAACCATAACAGAACCATTAACAAAACCAGACTCTAAATTCACTCTGCACAGAGGGACAGAGAAGTAATTATTCCCTACACCTTGTAAGATTACAGTTTCATCAGAGGAATTAACATTAAAGCCTAGAACACTGGTCAGCATAAGGGATTGGCAAGCACCTGTATCACGATATATTTTAACTAATTTCCTGTCACTACTGTCCACAGGACTGACAAAACCATCAGACAGGAAATTAGCACATGAACTCTTGAGAGTGTCACCCACGTTACTGCTCAAAAGAGGAGCTCCATCATGAAAATTTAAGTTACCCCTCAAAGCAGGTTCAGTTAACTCGGTTAAAGAATTCCGGAAACTCTCAAGGGTGGACACTAGACCAATTGACTGAATATGTAAAGACTCCTTTTTGTTCACATCACTCTGTCTCCTGAAACATTTCTCCGTAGTATGACCAAGCTTACTACAATAAGTACATTTACTTTTCTGAAATCTAGAGGTGAAGCTGGTATTTACTTCCTGAGAAACATCATCTTTATTCTCTTTCTTGTTACCTGTACTCTGAGTAGAGGCAACGTACTTACTCTCAGCTTTCTTTTTTTCTTTAGAATATCTCTTGTGAGTGAGAACATATTCATCAGCTAAAACTGCAGCATCAAACAAATTATCCATTCTTCTCTCATCAAAATATAGGCTTACATCATTATTAATACACCTTTTGAAGGCCTCCAGCAAAATCATCTGCTTAAATTTATCAAAATCAGAATTTACATTCTTAGAATTTGACCACTGCTCTAACAGATCTTCTTTGATTTTTGCATACTCAACATGGGATTGCTTATCTTGCTTATAAGTTGTCCTAAATTTTTCTCTATAAGCTTCAGGAACAAGCTCATAGGCCTTAAGAATCAAGCTCTTAACTACATCATATTTATCAGATTGATCCTGAGGGAAAGATCCATAAGTTACTTGAGCTTTACCGGTGAGAACAGTTTGAAGGAGTACTGGCCAATACTTTTTGGGCCAATGAAAATCTGTAGCTACCCTCTCGAACAACTGAAAATACTTTGTTAAATCAGATTCATTAAAAGGAGGGACAATTTTAACATTTTTAGCCACATCAAAATCATCAGAGCTAGATGATCCAGTTCCACATTGTTTCATGTGATACTCATGGTCTGCCTGAATCCTAGCAAGTTCAACTTGTGCCTCAGCCTCCTTAGCACGGGCCTCCTGCAGGGCTAGCTGTAACTTAACTAATTCAATCTGCATTTGCTCATATAGAGGAGTTACATTAAACAAGCTTTCATTAATCATGTCAACAATTTGATCTTTAGAATGATGAGAGCGAACAGCAATTCCCAATTGTTGAGCAACAAGCTTAAGTTCATTCTTTGTTCTGTTTTCTACATCACACACGGTTTGCACATTTGACAAAAAATCTTTGGCTTCATCAAGCGTAGCAATAGTAGACATCATGAATAAATCACAGTCACAAAATATCAAGCAATATCCTTATGATAATATCCTGAAGATCCTGGCGAGGTCGCCAAATTTATTTTACGGAACAGAGAAAACTGTCCTGCAAAGTTCCAGGTTCAAAAGAAAAGAGTTAGGTAAAATTACAAGTTAAAGTTTAATGCTCAAACTAACAACTAAACATTCAGGACTCATAAGGATAATGTAATGGCAAAAAACAGGTTAAATATATGGTTAACTGCAATAGCCTCTATTAACACGAAATTAGCAAGAGTAAATTTATCTAAGTCGGCCCTGATAAAATGAGAAAACCGGATAATGCTCAGTGAATGCAAGATATATCATTACAGATACAAAATATTATTAATAATGGCTGACACCTAAAACACATGAATTACAAAAACCTCACCAGGCCCACGAATCAACGCCTTATGCTATACAGTACAAGAAAAATAATGTAACAACACTTATACTCAAATTACACAGCTGCTAGATGGTTGGAGACTTCCTGAGCACTCACAATAATAACAACTGTACAGGGGAGGACAGAGATGTGAACAAAATGAGGAGTAGATCTAAGTGGCAATTAATGCAGAGACTGAGCTCATTATATAGGGGCCGGCAGAGCTTGTAAGAAGGATGCGCAAATGAAGCCATAGGGGACAAAGAGTTGACAATCCTGCTCTGAACAACAGAAAGAACGACTTACTCTACTATAAGGGAGGAGGGGGGGAGTGAGGTAGAACACGCACTATGGAAGCCACGAGGCGAATCGTGATCAAACATGCAGCATACTGTACGTTAGAATTATACAAAGGATGATGAAATCATAGGCTATGTAACAATATATATATATATATATATATATATATATATATATATATATATATATATATATATATATATATATATATGTATATGTATATATATATATATATATATATATATATATATATATATATATATATATGTATATGTATATATATATATATATATATATATATATATATATATATATATATATATATATATATATATAGATTGTATATATATACACTATATATATATATATATATATATATATATATATATATATATATATATATATATATATATATATATATATATATACTGTATATATATACACTGTATATATATATCTCTATCTCTATCTATCTATCTATCTATCGATCGATAGATAGATAGATAGATGGATATGGAGCCCCTGTTGTACAGTTTTAGACTGTGCAACTCGCATGCTCATGGATGCGGATTCTCCTCCCGCTAGAGTTGTAAAAACTTTGGGGAATGATCACCAAGCCACTTACTACTTTGGCGGACATAAGGGGTGCAGTGGTTGAACTAGTGTCTCAGACTAGTATGCTTGCACCCAGTCGGCTTAGGGCCGGACGATTACACTTGGTTCACAGACTACACATACATCCAAAGCCACTACAAGACTACAATCACATTCACAAACACTTCTTAACTTACAGTCTCTACCAGACAGCCTAAGCCACTGTGTAGAGATACACTGGCTGTATCGTCCCTGCTTCGGTAGGGATAGGCCGGTCCTGCAGTGGACCTCAACGGCTGATGATGTTGATGATATATATATATATATATATATATATATATATATAGATAGATAGATAAATCGATAGATAGATAGATAAAGAGAGAGAGAGGGAGGGAGAGAGAGAGAGAGAGAGAGAGAGAGAGAGACCGAGATCCTAATCCCGCAAAGGGCGGCAGCAGACAAAACGCCTCGAAGTCGCTCCTTCATCCACCATTTGACTGCCCTCCCCCAACTCATTTCCCCCTCCCTTTTATACCTATCAACTCCATCCCTCCACCTCATCCTCGGTCTTCCCCTCCCTCTCCCTCCCTCCACTTCACCTAGTTATACTCTCTGAGTCAGTCTTTCATTCTCCATTCTCTCCACATGTCTAAACCATCTCGGTATATTTCTCCTAATATTCTCAACCACATCCACATCCGCCCCACAGTGTTCCTTCTCTTCCGCATTCGTCAACCTGTCTCTCCATGTCACTCCGCATGCTCCTCTCAAGTAACTCATTTCCACTGCTCTCACTCTTGACTTGTTCCCCTCTACTGTAGCAAGGTCCATGCCTCGCTTCCCTATGTCAGGGTACGGATCACAATACTATCATGCAGTGACTTCTTAACTTTTGTACTCACCTCTCAGTGTCTAATCACTGCTTTCAGTGAACCAACAACCTTCCTTCCCTGCTGTACCCTTTCAAGCACTTCATCCTTAAAAGTTCCATCCTTGCTCATCACACTACCCAAGTACTTGATTGCACTCACATTCTCCATATCCTCACCATCCAACCTCATTGTACATTCTGTGACTTCATTCCTATCAAACACCATAATTTTACTCTTGTTTACATTAACTTTCAGATTCGTCTTCCTACACACTGTCCCAAATTCATTCACCAAATCTTGCAACTCCCATTCATCTTCACTCAACAATGTTGTATCATCAGCAGACAGCAACACCGGAATCTTCCAAATCTCACCCTCATTCATTAGAGCCACCCCCACATTCACTGCCCTACCTTGCTCCTCCTTTACAACCCCATCCATGTATATATTAAACAGCCATGGAGACATCACACATCCCTGTTTCAGTCCCACACTTATATCAAAGAACTCACTCAGCTCACCATCCACTCGCACCATAGCCCTAGCTCCCTCGTGCATACTCTTCACAGCACTCAACAATTTCCCCTCCACTCCATATATTCTTAATACTTTCCACATACCTTGTCTATCTACTCTGTCATATGCTTTCTCCAAGTCCATGAAGGCAGCATACACTTTCCTTCCCTTCTCTACATACTTCTCCACTAAACATCTTAGAACAAATATCTGATCTACACACCCTTTTCCCTTCCTAAATCTCCCTTGTTCTTCTCCAACTAGCTCCTCTGTCATATGCGTAACCCTATCAATGAGTATTCTACCATGTATTTTTCCAGTCACACTAAGAAGGCAAATACTCCAATGGTTACCACATACTTCTCTCTCGTTTTCCTTTGCATAAAGGAGCAGGTATACCTGATTTTCAATCATCTAGAACCCTTCCCTCTTCCCAAGCCAATCTACACAACTTCCATATCCACTCCACAACAATCTCATCCCCATACCTAAGCATTTCACCACACACTCCATCAATTCCTGGGGCCTTTCCCAACTTAATCTTCTTCATCGCTTTCACTACTTCCGCCCTACTGATCTCTTCCTCCCTCCTCTCATCTCTTCTTCTCCCAGCCATTCCCCAACCACTTATACTCACACTGCTCTCACTCTTTACATTCAACAAATCCTCAAAGTGCTCCTTCCATCTCCTCAGTTTCTCTCTCTTCTCCACCAACAATCTATTATTTCTATATTTCACTCCCCTACTATTTCCCCTTTCACACTGCCTTACTTTCTTTACTCCTTCCAAAACAGTTTCTTACTCTCCCTCTATTTCACACTCAGATTCCACCTAAACTCATCATCCACTATCTTCTTACTCCCCTTCACCCAATCTCTTCACCTCCCTTCTCCTGCTCACATATACCCCTACCACTACTCGTTAGCCATTCACTATATGCCTTCATCTTTTGTTCCACAGCTCGTTTCACCTCATCATTTCACCATGTTGTCCCTTGCACACCCGTGCATCTCCTCCTCATTCAACAAACCACCTCACACGCTGCGCCTATCTCTGTCGTGAATATCTTTCATACTTCTTCCACCCCTTCCATGTGCCTTAACTCATGCCTTCCCAATCTTTCTTCCACTATGCTCTTATACTCTGTCATTTTCTCATTGTCCTGCAACTTCTTCACTCTTCTCACAGGAGCTGTTTCCTCCTGTCTTCCCCTTCGTCTCTTCACCCATTTTCTTTGCAGCCTTACAGGACCTTGGCCATCACTAAGAGATGGACCAAGATTCCATTCCTCCACCCTCTCCACACTCTTGCATCCAACTCGTGTCTTCTCATTTGCTCATCCACACACACGTAATCTATCATTGCCTTTCGTTCAAGAAGTTCACCTCCTCACGACTCTCCATATATATATATATATATATATATATATATATATATATATATATATATATATATATATATATATATATATATATATATATATACAGAGAGAGAGAGAGAGAGAGGGAGAGATGATAAAAGATAAGAAGAGTCGCGACATCTCCAGCTTGAGGAAATATTTTAAGGGTAAGGCGTGAGAATATTCTGAGGCGGTGAAGGTTTGGCTGGTGGGAGGGACGGGATGAACGAGGGCAGGCAGGCAGGCAGGCAGGAAGGTAGGAAGGAAGGGAGGGAGACGTGACGTAGGAAGGAAAAAGAAAAGGGAAACGGAGGAAAATGAGGAAAAAAGGAATGCAGGAGAAAAGGAGGGATGGAGAAAGGAATGGGTACAGTAAGGAAGATTAGTGCGATAAGTGAAGAGGAAATGCGGTATGAGAGAAGAAAGTAGGGTGGGGAGGAAGGTAGGAAGGATGGGAGGGGGGGTGGAAGGAAGAGAGTAGGGAAAGGATGGGACAGGAAAACCAAAGTAGCTGGAATGGAAGTGAGGCTGGGAGGCAGGAAAGAAAGAAGAGATTGATGGAAGCCGAATCAAAGGAAGAAGAGTGGCAAAATGGATGAAGAAAACCGGGCATAGCAGTGAAGGAAAGACGAAGGGAAGATAGAAAAGGAAGAAAGGACGAACACTGACAACAATCTGAGCTGGTGAAGGTTTAGTTGGACCGAGGAATGGAGAAAGGAAAAAGAGGGAGTGAATGAAGTTAAGAAAGGTGAAGGAGGGGAGGGAAGAGGAACTTGTGAAGAATGGGAAAGAAGGGATTCATGGGATGCTTAGAGAAAAAGGGAAAAAGGAGGGGAGAGAGAGAGGGAGAGTGTGTGCGGAGAAGAAAGAAAGGAGGAGGGGAGTGCATAGGGAAGTAAAGGACAGGACAGAAAGAATACGGAATTGGGGAGGAAAACGAAGGAGAGTAGGGAGGGAGTGCTTGTAGAAGAAAAGGAGAGAATGGAGAGAGGGAGTTCATAGAAAAGAAAAGAACGTAAGGAAGGGAGGGAGTGTTTTAGCAAGAAAGAGAATAAAAGGGAATGAGAGAATGCTAAGAGGAAAAAGAAATTAATGAGGAGAAACAAGAGAAGACAGAAAGGAGAAAGAGAGGGCTTAGGGAAGAAAGAAGGGGGGATTGCTTTGGAAAGGGAGAGAGAGAGAGAGAGAGAGAGAGAGAGAGAGAGAGAGAGAGAGAGAGAGAGAGAGAGAGAGAGAGAGAGAGAGAGGAGAGAAAAGTGGGGAAGAGGAAGCAGCTGAAACGTGAGGGGAGAAAAATGAGAGAGAGAGAGAGAGAGAAAAAAAAAAAAGTAAAACAGAGAGGACGTGAAGAGACAAGGTGGAGAGAGAATTAGGATTAGTGGAAAGAGAAGGTTGAAAATTGGTGGAAAGAGAGAGAGAGAAAAAAAAGAAGAGCAAGGGAAGTAGAAAGAAACTGTAATGAAGTCTAGTGTTGAAATTAATGTAAAGGCAAGAGATAGGAGTGATAAGCAAAAGAGGGAAAGGGGAAGAGCCCTTGCGAAAGTGAAGTACCATAAAAACTTATGGGAAAACAATGACAGCACTAGGCTGGTTGTTCCATATATGACAACTTTTTCCAAAAGACTTGCTAAAGAACTGGAACAAGACAAGAGTATCAAAGGTGATGGCTTCCCATACTCCCATCCACCAGATCTTCAACCAAACTGACAAGAAAATCTGTTAGACGTAAAAAGCTGCAGTGTATAAACACCATGACTGAACCGGGAAATATATAATCGCATATACATTCTGTGTGTGTGTGTGTGTGTGTGTGTGTGTGTGTGTGTGTGTGTGTGTATATATATATATATATATATTTATATATATATATATATATATATATATATATATATATACATATATATATATATATATATATATATATGTGTGTGTGTGTGTGTCCTAGACACTGACATATTAATTTCAGAAGGTGATTCCTGAGGCCGTTCTATAACTTAATTGTTTGGTTTTAATGCAACGGTAATGGAATGAAAGGTGTTTAAGTATGAACGGTGGTAATGGAGAAAAAATTTATTTTCCTCCCCGTCTTACCAAGCTCAGAACTATGAATTAATTCTTTGTTACCGAGAATCAACAACTGCCAACATATATACATTGACTGTCAGACCCCAAACTACACTTACTGTATGTCAATCAATCAATCAATCATTTCCTGTGGCACCCTCGGGGATCCATAGGGCCTCGATGAACTCACACCACCACATCCTATCTTGTGCTAACTCCTCAAGATCTCCCCAACACTCATCTCCAGCTTCCCGTTTCATTGTCCTCACCCACGTCTCTTTTGGCCTTCCTCTACCTCTCCTACCAAGTGCCACCCACCCTGGTGTACCTCGTACTATTCCCTGTCTCCTATACACATGTCCTAGCCACTTCCATCGTGAGAACCTAACATATTCATCGACCGGCTGCACTCCCGTTATTTCTTTAATTCTACTATTTGGTATCCTTTCCCACCACTTAACTCCTAATATTCTTCTAAGTGCTTTGTTTTCAAACACCAAGAATTTATTTTCCATAGTCACTGTGCTGTACCAAGACTCGTGTCCATAAATTAAGATACTCCAAACCATTACCATATAAAGTTTGATTTTTGTATGCACAGAAAAATTGTTACTATTCCAAATATTTTTAAGCATTCCCATTGCCTGATTAGCCTTCTTTAACCTTTCCTCGAATTCAAAGTTCAAAGAACCATCCTTGGCTAAATAAGTACCTAAATATTTAAACCTATCAACTTGCTTTACAACCATACCTCCAATTACACATTCCTGCGCATTTTCCATATTCATATTGATTATTTAAGTTTTTACTGTATGTACATTTAGAAAAATAATGAAAACTTATAACAATATTACCATAAAAATATAATTATCTTTTACTTCATAACCGCTGAGAATCCGACAATTGTTCTTAGTTTATGTATTTGAATGAACTATCGAATCAACTGTAATCAGTACGTCAATTTAAGGAACACTCTGTACACACACACACACACACACACACACACACACACATACACACACACAGAAGAAGAAGAAGAAGAAGAAAAAGAAGAAGAAGAGGGGGAGGGGATCAGAGAAAGCAAGAAAGAGAAAAAACCGATGAAGAATGGGACAAGTATACTGACAGTGTGAGGATGCAAAAAGGGAAAGTGGAAGAGAGATAGTAAAGGTAAAAGGTAGATGCAGAAGTTATGAGATGCCGACGAAGAAAGGAGAAAGGAAAGAAAGAGGAATAAGGAATGTCATTTGAGAGAGAGAGAGAGAGAGAGAGAGAGAGAGAGAGAGATGTTTACACAAGATCGTTAGTCATTAAAGCCCCAGCGATGTTATCCATTATTTATACTACCATTATAGAAAGATCATGCAAGAGGCAGTAGAGAAAAGGTTGTCTCCCGATCCTCTTGGCATATGAACGTTCATGACAATACTGAGAAATAACACCTTGCCGGATAATATTACCTGAATGAAATTTCAAGGCATTCATTGTAGGGAGCAGGGCGTCGGGAATAATGATTATATACACACACACACACACACAGGCATATATATATATATATATATTTACACACACATCTGTCTCTCTATCTATCTAGGCTATCTAGCTATCCATCTATCTATCTATTTATCTATATATATCCATCATCCAGTCCTACGTTCCCCGATGAGGAGCGCAGAAGCCCTGGGCTATGCGAGTTGGTCCTGATATTTAAGATGAGAGTGACCAGCCTCACTCATCCCTGAGCGGAATTACATGAGCAATAAACCACAACCATCCCTTGGATATAAACTTTCACCGGCTCAATCCGATTGAAGTACCGTAATTACCAACTAAACCACCAGTCGCCAAAATTTGGTTATATGGTTACCACCCAGCGTGGTAAATGGTTTCCTGGTGTACAGGAAACCATTTTGCTTGTCACTCAGCATAGAGTCACCCACAGGCAGAAATAAAAGGAAAGAATTAGGAAAGAAAGACGGAAGAGGGAGTGTAAAGTCACCTATAGGAAGAAAGACGAGGAAAGAATGAAGGAAAGAAAGAAGAGGATGGAAGGAAAAAAGGATGGAGGAGAGAAAAGGGCAGACACCAGAGAGCAGCGCTACATCGATTTTATATATATATATATATATATATATATATATATATATAACTCGGGATGGGGTGGAGAGGTATATGAGAGAGGGGGGTGTGAGTTGGGAGCAGGGGAGTGAAATGGCGGGGGACAGGGCGACTTGGAGGCGATTTGTTTGTGGCCACCCCAAACGGGATTGAGGCGTCTGGCAATAGATAGATAGATAGATAGATAGATAGAGAGAGAGAGAGAGAGAGAGAGAGAGAGAGAGAGACAGACAGACAGACAGACAGACATTCTCTCTCTCTCTCTCTCACTCTCTCTGCATTGTATAAGAACTATATTTAATGAGGAAGGAAAATGAGAATATTATGATAATAAAGGACTAGAGGACCGGGAGATTCGACAAAGAGGAAGCGAAAGTGGGAAGAAAAAATAAAAAGCTGTAATAAAAAGAAGTAAAGAAAAAAAAATCCGAAGAGGGTTGGCGTAAGGAAAAGAATGAAGCAACTGAGTAATGGTATGTAGAACGAGGGACGACGGGACAAGAAATATATCAGAATGTTGGAGGGTAGCCACTGACAAAAAATATTATTTGAAATGAATGGGGAGTGAAAGACAGAAAAAGCGGAGACTGAAAAGAGACAAGAGAAAGACAAAATATGGGAAGAAGGCACGCGAGGAAAAATATAATAAAACAGAGGAGG
This sequence comes from Coenobita brevimanus, assembly GCF_032717465.1. Classification (NCBI taxonomy): domain Eukaryota; kingdom Metazoa; phylum Arthropoda; class Malacostraca; order Decapoda; family Coenobitidae; genus Coenobita; species Coenobita brevimanus. Next base: position 23,255,801 of record NC_137054.1, on the reverse strand, counting down.
AGGACTGAAGCTAGAACAAACGGCAACTCGGAGGAAAAGAATTTAAGAAAATTTATCTGGGAGATAGGGAAGTATGGGAAACTGTACTGACAAACGCCAGTAGGAAAGGCAGAGGGGAAAAAATTAAAATGTAGATGTCTTGGGGAACAAGGAAGAGTAATAGGAATAATAGGTCAAGGTTGCGACAGAATATATTTGTGGACAAAAACGAAACGTGAAAATCGGAGAACCAATAACTAGAGTGAGGTGTAATGGAGAACGAAAGAAACAAGCAGAGATAGAGAGAAAAAAATGAGAAAGTAAAATGTGAAAGATTACGAACAACACGAAAAATGGAAGGTAGGAGAGCCAACGTCTAAACACGGAAATGTAATACAGAGCGATATCAAGAACAAAAGAAAAGAAAAAAAAAAAAACGTTTTGAGAAAATATATTAATCGGCATCAAGAAGGATGAAATGGTAAAAGCAATAAATTGAAGTAGGTACGAATTGACAAAGATTATATGAGAGAGCGAGAGAGAGAGAGAGAGAAAGAGAGAGAGAGAGAGCGACTTGGGAAGGTTAAATTAAATGAGGCTGTGACAAACCGTAGAGAGGTATCGGGGAGGAGCATCGTATAAAATAGGGAAAAAAGAAAGGAAGGAAGGAAGGGGAGAAGAATGAAAAACAGGCGCAGAGAGAATATATTACTGAACAAAGGGAAGACTCTGAGATGAGACAAATGCGAAATTGAAGTGCCAGTAGAGAGAGAGAGAGAGAGAGAGAGAGAGAGGTACAAACCAATCAACTAAAAAGCAAGCAAATGAGGGAGAAAGTAAAATGTGAATGTAAGAAAAAAAAAGTTAATGAATGAAAGAATGGAAGAAGACTGATGTGAGAAAATAAGCTGAAGCATGAAATGCGGAATGAATATGGGAGGACGGAAGTAACCATTTCAATAAAGAGGAGAACAGAAGAGACGGGAATACGAGAATAATGAAGAATCCTTGCGAAAGAAACTGCTAAGAAAGAGAGAAGGAGGCGGGGAAGGAAGAGAAAGAGCGAGAGGGAGAATAAAAGGAGAGAGTTCTGACAGAGAGGGAGGGAAGTGAGAAAAGTAATAAAAAAAGAATTTCTGAACGAAAAAAAGGTAAGTTATGCATGGTATAAAAAATAAAGGAGACACGAAGAAAGTAAAAATACCAGGGAGTGGAAGCAAGAAAGAAGTCAGAAAAGAAAGATAAAAATAACAACTAGCCATCCAGAAGGAAGGAACTAGCAAATAGAGCAAAGCAAATACCTGGTATAATAAAAAAAAAAGTCAAACAAAACAAAACAAGAAATAATAAAGGCAGGGAAAAGTGGAAAGAGGACACAGGCACATAAGCATATGAGGCAACAGTGGATCAAGAATGAAAAAATATATTTAAGTAATGTATAAAAATGTGGTGCCGGAGGAAGAAATGAAAATGGAAGGCACATGAAGCAAAACAAGGTAATGAAAGAAAGGGAAGAATACAATGGGAAAAGGAATAAGACATCCCTGAGAGTTTAATAAAGAAGTAAGAGAAGAAACATTAAATGTGGATGGAAATATAAAGAAAATGGAAAATGACGCGAGGAAAAAACGAAAAAGATGAGAGTGAGACAAGCACAGAAGAACAAGGATGAGAGAGCAATAAGGGAATAAATGGCAGAGGAAAAGAAGAGGAAAATGGATAGGAACGTATAAGAAAGGTTATCTATACATGGCTCTTCAGGACTATAGGGCTGTCTTCACTCTTTTATCCTATCTCCTCGTCCTGGTCTGACACCTCTCTCACTCTCGACACCTTCACCGTGGGGATCTTTCCTTCTCTTTCAACCCAGACCCATTTCCCACTGATACATGGAGTCTAAAAGATTCAGAAACAGGATGAGGAGAGCACAAAGGCGAGAAAACTACCTGCAGAGTGTCGAACAAAATGAGTGGTACTGTATATCCGTTCATCATACCTCTAAAATTTCAGCTTCACCACACAGACCTAATGGTACACACACACACACACACACACACACACACACACACACACACACACACACACATTCAAAAGCAAGTCACAATACCTGAGGGATAAAGAATTTGGTCGGTTGACAAAATAAAAAATATGGGCGCAGTCCTTCTCGTACGCTTCTCCATGTACAGTAGAGAGAGAGAGAGAGAGAGAGAGAGAGAGAGAGAGAGAGAAAGAACTAAATATATACTATATATATATATATATATATATATATATATATATATATATATATATATATATATATATATATATATATATATATATATGAGGGTTCCTGGGGACGATCACCAACCACTCACTTGATGTAGTGCTGCTTTGGGTGTCTGCCCTCTGCCCTTTCCTCTCTTCCTTCCTTCCTTCTCTGTCTTTCATCCCTTCATTGTTTCCTCGTCCTTCTGCCTACGGCTGACTTTACAACCCCTCTTCTTTCTTTCCTTCATTCCTTCCCCTTCCTTCTGCCTATGGGTGACTCTACACTGAGAGACAAGCCAAATGATTTCCTGTACACCAGGAAACCATTTACTATGCTGGGTGGTAACCATAAAACCAGATTTTGGCGCCTAGTGGTTTAGTGAGTACTTACGGCGCGCCAGTTGGATTGAGCCGGTGAAGGTTTACATCTAAGGGGTGGTTGGGGTTTATTGCTCACATAATGCCACTCAGGGATGAATGAGGCTGGTCACTCTCATCTTAAATGTCATGTCCAACTTACATAACCAGGGCTCCTACGCTCCTCTTGGGGCAACGCAGGACTGGATGATTATTTATATATATATATATATATATATATATATATATATATATATATATATATATATATATATATATATATATATATATATATATATATATATATATATATATATATTTATAAGTTACTGCGTCCATCTTTTTCCGCCATTTTTCGATGGTTGCACTTCCTCAGTGTCCACATCTCGCTTATTCAGTGATTCACTCACCATATTCATCCACCCTCATGGCGTCCACGTTTCTTTCTACTAATGTATTCACTCGTGTATATGTTGTTCATTAACCAATTCATCCTCCTGCTTTCAGTTTAATAAGGGTCGGTCTTTTCACTAAGGGCCACCGAGAGCTGCTGCATTTTTCTTTTGTAAGTTCGTTTTGTCTTTTTGGCATCGACGTACAGTACAAAATCACATTATAAGATTATCAACGTCTTCTCTGCAGAAAGAAAAAAAAAATGGTATGGACGGGTCGGTGAGGCCACCGAGAACCACCTAATCGGGCCGGTCTTCTCATGGAGGGCCACCGAGAGCCACCTAACCTAGCCTAGCCTAACCTAACTTAACCTTACTTTTCCAGTGGCCCTTTGTGAAAGACTCACCGCTTTAATGATGCCGTTTGCAATATTCTTTGTACTCTTTGATCAAAACAGTTTCAATAATCTCTAGATTTTTATCGTGTCCGATCAACACCTTTCTTAACATTCTTACGAGTACATCTAATAATCTCAGCCTTCATATATATAATCATAGTCCAAGGTTAGTATGCTGCTGCGGCTGTTCCTGCTGCTGCTGATGATCATGATGGTAATGATGATGTAAACTGGGATTGTATATTTTTTTCTAAGATAATAACGATGATAACGAAAATAAGGATGATAATGATGATGATGGTGAAGATGATGGTTTTAAGTCCAAGAAATTCTCATTTCATCAGAAGCACAGCTACTTCACCTCGTCAGCACTGCTGTGCGCAAATAACTCCTTCTTAGCTGAATGACTTTGCCTGATGTTACCGTAAAGAATATCCAAGAATTGTCCGGATAGTGAGAGGGCTAAAGGCACCAATACTGACACTCTCAGCCTCCGACGGAGACTCTCAGCTGAAAGCAGTGATTAAAACCTAAGAGTAAAATAGGCCTGATTACTGAGGATACACAGCAGTCATTCTTACTTATGCTAAATTGTCATTTTTTCTGACTTCCTTTCTTAGGCAATAAGTTCTTCTCACACACACACACACACACACACACACACACACACACACACACATATATAAATAAATAAATATATATAAATATATATATATATATATATATATATATATATATATATATATATATATATATATATATATATATATATATCATCTCATCAGCCTATTGTGTGTCCACTGCAGGACTGGCCTATCCCGACCGAAGTGGGGACGATACAGCCAATGTATCTCAACAAAGTAGCTTAGGCTGTCTAGCAGAGATTGTATGCAGAGTGAGAAGTGCTTATAAGTGTAATAATTGTAGTGTTGGAGTGGCTTTGGATGTGTGTGTAGCCTGTGAACCAAGTGTAAGTGGTCCGCGCAAGCCGACTGGGTGCAAGCATGCTTTATAGTATGTGATGCTGGTTCAACCACAGCACCCCTTGTGTCCGCCAATGCAGTACGTGGCCTGAAGAACTCTCCTAAAGTTTATTACCCTGGCGAGGCTCCATATATATATATATATATATATATATATATATATATATATATATATATATATATATATATATATATATATATATATACTGTATATATATACGGAACAGAGAAAGATAATGTACACTTTAAGTGAGAATGCTAAAAATCACTACTCTCCCGTAAAGTTCCAGGTTCAAAACAAAAGAGTTAGGTAAAATTACAAGTTAAAGTTTAATGCTCAAACTAACAACAAAACATTCAGGACTCATAAGGATAATGTAATGGCAAATAAACAGGTTAAATATATGGTTAACTGCAATAGCCTCTATTAACACGAAATTAGCAAGAGTAAATTTATCTAAGTCAGCCCTGATAAAATGAGATACCAGATAGTACTCAGTGAATGCCAGATAAATTATTACAGATACAAATTATTATCAAAAATGACTGACATAAAACCCAACATTAATCAAAAACCTCACCAGGCCCAAGAATTAACCTTATGCTACACAGTACAAGAAAAAATGCAATAACACTTATACTCAAATTACACACAGCTGCTAGATGTTTGGAGATTTCTTGAGCACTCACAATAATAATATCTGTACAGGGGAGAACAGAGATGTGAACAAAATGAGGAGCAGATCTAAGTGGCAATGATGCAGAGACTGAGCTCATTATATAGGGGCCGGCAGAGCTTGATACAACTTGTAAGAAGGACGCGCAAATGAAGCCATGGGGACAAAGAGTTGACAATCCTGGTCTGAACTCCAGAAATGACGACTTACTCTACTATAACGGTAGAAGGGGGGAACTGAGGCAGAACACGCTCGTCATCAAACATGCAGCATACTGTGCGTTAAAATTACACAAAGGATGATGAAATCATAGGCTTTGTAACACCTCCCCACAAAGAAAAAGAAATTTACAAAGGAAATTTCTTATTACTCTAAAACAATCTGTCTAAAGTCTAGATAAGCAATCTGCAATAACATTTTCTTTCCCCTTGACATGTTGTATGTCTAATGAATACTCCTGAAGAAGTAGACTCCATCTTGTCAATCTCTGATTTTTATCTTTAAACTTACTAAGGAATTTCAGTGGGTTGTGATCGGTATAAATGACTATGGGGTCAAAACCAGAACACAAATAAAATGAAAACTGCTGTAAACCCTAAATAAAGGCCAAAAGCTCTTTCTCAATAGTGGAGTAGTTCTTTTGAGGTGGAGTGAACTTCTTACTGTAATAAGATACAGGGTGTTCAATACCCTGATCATCCTCTTGCAGCAAAACAGCCCCAGCTCCTGTATCACTTGCATCAACAGCCATCTTAAAAGGCTTAGCAAAATTTGGAGTAGCGAGCACTGGCTGACTTAATAGAATAGCTTTAAGTTTGTTGAAAGAGGATTCACAGTTATCGGTCCAGACAAATTCAACTCCCTTTTTCAGTAGGTCTGTAAGTGGTGATACAAGAATAGAAAAGTTAAGAACAAATCTCCTGTAATAACCTACCATTCCCAAAAATCTTTGTAGCTCTTTCCTACTTTTAGGTCTGGGAAGATCACTTATAACCTGAACCTTAGCTCCTGGTGGTGCAACATGTCCATCACCAATTACATACCCAAGGTACTGAACTTTAGCTTGACCAAACTCACACTTTGATAAATTAGCTACAAGATTAGCCTGAACCAAACGGTCAAGAAATTTACTGACATGGCATAGGTGATCTTTCCAGTTGTCACTGAAGATTAATACATCATCAATATAAACAACACACCCTGCCAAACCCTCTGTTACAACATTCATGAGCTTCTGAAATGTGGCTGGTGCATTCTTCATAACATACGGCATTACAGAACATGCAAAAGCCTTTCCTAGTGTTACAAAACATGAGATCTCCCTAGCACGTTCAGTCATAGGTACTTGCCAGTATCCCTTTAACAAATCAAACTTACTTATGTACCTAGCCTTTCCGATTTTGTCTATGCAATCTTCCACACGAGGGAGAGGGTAAGTGTCTGTTTTAGTTATCTGATTAACACGTCTGTAGTTGACGCAAAGCCTCTGTGACCCACCTGGCTTAGGGACTAGAGTGACAGGAGAACTCCACTCGCTCTGACAGGGCTCAATCATCTTGTGGTCCAACAGGTAGCCAAGCTCCTTCCGGATGAGAGGAACTTTCACTGGGTTCACACGGTAAGGAGGCAGTTTAATTGGCTTTGCGTCTCCAACATCGACATCATGCATCAACACAGTGGTGCTTCCTGGAGTAGCACGGAACACTTGCGGGTACTCCTGCAGTAATGCCGAAAACTCCTGCCTTTCCTCGGGAGGTAGATGAGAAAGCTTAGTCTGGAGATCATTCATGATATCAGGATTCTTCCCCAAACTATCACTCAGGTTCATACTGCATGGGAGAGCTTCACTTGCAGACTCGGGTGGAACAGCTACAGTGCAGACTGGGTTATTTTCGTCCCGCCTGTGATATAACTCTAGCATGTTGATGTGACATAGTTGCTTGTTCTTTCTGCGATCTGGTGTGGCGATGACATAGTTGACATCACTGAGTTTCTTCTCCACGAAATAAGGGCCACTAAACTTGGCTTGAAGAGGTTGCCCATGAACTGGTAGCAGAATCAAAACCTGATCTCCTGGCTGAAAGTGGCGTAACCTGGACTTCTTATCATACCAAGTCTTCATCTTCTCCTGAGCAGCTCCTAAATTCTCTCTCGCCAGCTGTAAAGCAGTGGACAGCCGTTCTTTGAACTTCATCACATACTTCAGCAGGTTGACGTCATCTTCCTCCGACAGCCAGCATTCCTTGAGTAACTTAAGGGGTCCTCTTACTTCATGGCCAAACAGTAGTTCAAAAGGTGAGAAGCCCAGTGATTCATTTGGAGATTCTCTTGCAGCAAACACAACGAATGGAAGACCTTTATCCCAGTCTTTCTGATGTTCCAAACAGTATTTCTTGAGCATCGATTTGAGTGTTTGATGATATCTCTCCAACGCTCCTTGGGTCTGGGGATGGTAAGCTGAAGACGTGATCTGGGTGATGCCCAACTCTTTCAGAGACTGTTTGAAAACGTTTGACATGAAATTACTTCCCCAGTCTGACTGTACCTCCTTGGGCAGACCAAACTTTGTGAAGAACCCTAGCATTTCCTTAACCACGTTCTTTGCTGAGATATTTCTAAGTGGAATGGCTTCAGGATAACGAGTAGCCATATCAATCATGGTCAACACATAAGAAAATCCTGAAGAAGTCTTAGGAAGAGGGCCCACAATATCCACCAACACACGGGTGAAAGGCGCCTCAAAAGGAGGAATGGGAACTAGAGGTGCAACCTTTTCGGTCTGATTACACTTCCCCACAACTTGACAGGTGTGACAAGACTTACAATACCAGGAAACATCCCTGAAGATACCTGGCCAGTAGAAGTGTTTCAAAATGCGTGCCACAGTCTTCCTCACTCCAAGGTGTCCTGCCAAACTGGAATCATGAGCCACTCGAATGATATCCTGCCTACAAACACGAGGGATGACAACTTGATGTACAACCTCCCATTCACAGTCGGCTGATGCTGTTGGGGGTCTCCACTTCCTCATAAGTACTCCTGACTTTACATGATAACAAGTAGAAGCACCGGCTGACTCTTCTTCACTGTAAGCAGAGTTAGCTAGACCTTTCAACTCAGGGTCAGCAACCTGCAACTCAACCAACTCTTGACGAGACAAATTATCAACACTACGGGGTACTGCCTCATCTGGTGAGTGGTCCAAATTAGCAAGAAAAGTGTCAGCTAGGATAACATCATCATCATCATCATTATCCTCTAAGTCACCAGTAACTTTAGACTTAGCCCTAGTGACAGCACATGCAGGGAACACATCAGGGACATCACAATCCTGGGACACAGCCACTGGCTCACTAGACAACTGAGGAGCTGGACACACTTGACTTCCACCAATATCATTTCCAAGTAAGAAAGTTACACCTGACATTGGGAGTGTCTCAACCAACCCAACCATAACGGAACCATTAACAAAACCAGACTCTAAATTCACTCTGCACAGAGGGACAGAGAAGTAATTATTCCTACACCTTGTAAGATTACAGTTTCATCAGAGGAATTAACATTAGAGCCTAGAACACTGGTCAGCATAAGGGATTGGCAAGCACCTGTATCACGATATATTTTAACTGATTTCCTGTCATTACTGTCCAGAGGACTGACAAAACCATCAGACAGGAAATTAGCACATGAACTCTTGAGAGTGTCACCCACGTTACTGCTCAAAAGAGGAGCTCCATCATGAGAATTTAAGTTACCCCTCAAAGCAGGTTCAGTTAACTCAGTTAAAGAATTCTGGGAACTCTCAAGAGTGGACACTAGACCAATTGACTGAATATTTAAAGACTCCTTTTTGTTCACATCACTCTGTCTCCTGAAACATCTCTCCGTAGTATGACCAAGCTTACTACAATAAGTACATTTACTTTTCTGAAATCTAGAGGTGAAGCTGGTATTTACTTCCTGAGAAACATCATCTTTATTCTCTTTCCTGTTACCTGTACTCTGAGTAGAGGCAACGTACTTACTCTCAGCTTTCCCTTTTTCTCTAGAATATCTCTTGTGAGTGAGAACATACTCATCAGCTAAAACTGCAGCATCAGACAAATTATCTATTCTTTTCTCATCAAGATATAGGCTTACATCTTTACTAATACACCTTCTGAAGTCCTCCAGCAAAATCATCTGCTTAAATTTGTCAAAATCAGAATCCACATTCTTAGAATTTAACCACTGCTCTAACAGATCTTCTTTGATTTTTGCATACTCAACATGGGATTGCTTATCTTGCCTGTAAATTGTCCTAAATTTTACTCTATAAGCTTCAGGAACAAGCTCATAGGCCTTAAGAATCAAGCTCTTAACTACATCATAATTATCAGACTGATCCTGAGGCAAAGATGCATAAGTTACTTGAGCTTTACCGGTGAGAACAGTTTGAAGGAGTATTGGCCAATACTCCTTAGGCCAATTAAAACCTGTAGCTACCCTCTCAAACAACTGAAAATACTTTGTTAAATCAGATTCATTAAAAGGAGGGACAAGTTTAACATGTTTAGCCACATCAAAATCATCAGAGCTAGATGATCCAGTTCCACCTTGTTTCATGCGATACTCATGGTCTGCCTGAATCCTAGCAATTTCAACTTGTGCCTCAGCCTCCTTAGCTTTTGCCTGAAATTCAGCCTCCTTAGCCTGTGCCTGAAATTCAGCTTCCTTCACACGAGCCTCCTGCAGGGCTAGCTGTAACTTAGCTAATTCAATTTGCGTTTGCTCATTTGGAGGAGTTACATTAAACAAACTTTCATTAATCATGTCAACAATTTGATCTTTAGAATGATGAGAGCGAACAGCAATTCCCAATTGTTGAGCAACAAGCTTAAGTTCATTCTTTGTTCTGTTTTCTACATCACACACTGTTTGCACATTTGACAAAAAATCTTTGGCTTCATCAAGCGTAGTAATAGTAGACATCATGAATAAGTAACAATCACAAAATATCAAGCAATATCCTTATGATAATATCCTGAATATCCTGATGAGAGGTCGCCAAATTTATGTTACGGAACAGAGAAAGATAATGTACACTTTAAGTGAGAATGCTAAAAATCACTACTGTCCCGTAAAGTTCCAGGTTCAAAACAAAAAGAGTTAGGTAAAATTACAAGTTAAAGTTTAATGCTCAAACTAACAACAAAACATTCAGGACTCATAAGGATAATGTAATGGCAAATAAACAGGTTAAATATATGGTTAACTGCAATAGCCTCTATTAACACGAAATTAGCAAGAGTAAATTTATCTAAGTCAGCCCTGATAAAATGAGATACCAGATAATACTCAGTGAATGCCAGATAAATTATTACAGATACAAATTATTATCAAAAATGACTGACATAAAACCCAACATTAATCAAAAACCTCACCAGGCCCAAGAATTAACCTTATGCTACACAGTACAAGAAAAAATGCAATAACACTTATACTCAAATTACACACAGCTGCTAGATGTTTGGAGATTTCTTGAGCACTCGCAATAATAATATCTGTACAGGGGAGAACAGAGATGTGAACAAAATGAGGAGCAGATCTAAGTGGCAATGATGCAGAGACTGAGCTCATTATATAGGGGCCGGCAGAGCTTGATACAACTGAGGACTTTGATGCATGGTCGTGGAGTGTGCAGACGTGTTTCTCTGGCTCTCCTCTAGCTGCAGGGTTGCCTCACCGGCTTTAGCTTTGTTTTCTCCGCCACTAGGGCGTTTTTCAATAAAGTTAGGTTAGCTAGTACTAATTCTCCTCCCAGCCCTTTAGAGATATAGTAAGTGTCTATATCTGTTTCCTGAGATTGCCTTTGCTTACTCACCTCTGGAGTGTACCCCCCACTGATCGCTCTGGGGTGTGAGTTATACACGGGCGCGTCCTCCCGAGAGTGGTTTGAGAGGGTAATCTCAGACTAGGTGTGTCTTTCCCAGGTACCTTGTCCCTTGCTTGTTTTCTCCTTCTTCCCACTTCCCCCGTGAGGGGGAAGTGGTTGCTATGACGGACGCCCCTGCTGCCTCCCCCTTCAGGGGGGGAGGTGGTCCTGACGAATGTAACGACCGGACTGACCACCCCCAGACTGACGGACGCCAAACTCGTGCCCCACTTGACGTTCCTGTTGACAATGCCACGTTCGTCATTATCCATGCTCTAGGTTCGACTCCCCTGTCCAGTCTCAATCCCTTCCTTATCAAGAAGGTGATTGACCACTGTGCAGGAGAAGTCGAACAAGTGAAAAAACTTGCTAACGGAGATCTCCTGGTAAAAACTGTTAACTCGTCACAAGTGAGAGATTTGCTGAAACTGCGTAAATTCCACTGTTACGATGTCGAAGCCAAAATCCCAGTCTCCATGAATTCTTGCAAGGGTGTTGTCACTTGCAGGGATCTCATGGTGATGAGCGAGGACGAAATCGTACAAGAATTGGCGCAGCAAGATGTAATTGAAGCTAAATTCATAACTCGTTATTCGGAAGGCATAAGGACGAAGACAGCAACTATTATCTTGACATTTGCCAAAATTTCTCTTCCTAGTCAAGTCAAAGTTGGTATTAAATCATTCACGTTCGACCATACATCCCTAACCCTTTCCGTTGTTTGAAATGCCAGTTGTATGGGCATGGTTCGAAGACTTGTCGGGCTTCCCAGCCAGTGTGTGGCAAGTGTGCAAGCCAGGGTCATGATGCGGAACATTGTACATCTGAGACGGTCTGTTGCTTTCACTGCAAGGGCGCTCACTCCACTTCCTCTAGGGATTGTCCCAAGTGGAAGGAGGAGAAGGAAGTCTGCACAGTGAAGGCAACTGAGGGCATTTCCTATTACGAAGCTAGGAAAAAGGTGAAGGAGTTGCATGCAACTCCCACGCCGAATAGGTCCTATGCTTCGGCGGTAATGTCCCGTCCTGTGATGTGCTCTGTAGAGACCCAGACTGACCCTGTCTTTCTCCCTCCTGCCACTCACAGTACATCTCCATCTCGACCTCCTGTCCGTTCCAACTCTCTCACTGACATCCCTAAGGCATCAACTTACTCTCAGGCTGCTGCTGCCTCTTCATCGGTACGGCCTAAAACGAAGCCTGACAAGTCTAGTAAAAGTAACATGACCACCCTCACGAAACAGTCACGTCCTCATGTCCTTCCGGTTCCTACTCCAGCGAGGGAGAGAAAGGTTAGCTCTTCCTCGGGGGAGGCTGGGAACCTAGTTATTGATGACAATATGGAGGTTTCCATTAACAAGCACCAGGATAGGTCCCCCGGTAGTCGCTCGCCTGCCGGCGGGAGACAAAAAAAGACAAAGCACACTGGCCCCCAACGAAAATCTTAAACCGTCGCTTTCACTGTATTACAGTGGAATTGTAGAGGTATTGGGAATAAGTTACACAATATAGCAATCTTGCTTTCTATACACAGGCCAGACGTTGTTTGTTTACAGGAGACGCGCCTGGAGGATCACCCTGATCCTCCACAGTTCAGACACTATCACTCGTATAGAAGATATGAAGGTCACGGAGTTGCCATATACACACATAAATCACACCCACAAACGGAAGTGATTCTAAATTCTACTCTGGAAGCTGTCGCGTGCAGAGTAAAATTTAATAACACGTATCTGTCTATTTGCTCTCTGTACTGTCCTCCACATGGCCCTATTGATAGTGATGCTTTAAATTCACTAGTTGAACATCTCCCTGGGAATAAGTTAGTGTTAGGCGATTTTAACGCCCATCACTATCAATGGGGTAGCTTGAGGATCGATGGTCGTGGGGAGCAAGTAGCCGACCTAATACTACAGTCCAGCCTCTGTCTTCTGAACGATGGTAGAGCGACTCGTGTAGATGATCGTACTGGTAACTTTTCGGCCATTGACTTATCTTTGGCCTCCCCTGGTATACATCAAGATCTCTCATGGGACCCTTACGACGACTCCTTGGGAAGTGATCATTTACCCATCTGTCTTTCTTATACACGCGACATCATTTCGGACCCTCCACCTCCAAAATTTAACTATAAGAAAGCAGATTGGGGATCCTTCTCAAGGATCGCCAATTTAGATATATCTGGGGAGACCATAGATGTTAAGGTCGAAAATATAACTACTTCCAAATTACACGCAGCTGAGGCTGCTATTCCCAAGACTTCTACAGTTCATGCGAAGCATAGAGCACATTGGTGGACGCCGGATTGCCGACAAGCATTAAGAAAACGCAATAGGAGATACAGGATTTTTGATAGTCAGCCCACTGAGAAAATTTTATTGCATACAAACAGGCACGGGCTGAGGCAAGGAGAATAATAAGAAGGGCCAAACGTGACTCCTGGCGGTCCTTTGTGTCCACGGTGACTCGTACAACACCATTACGTAAAGTCTGGTCCACCATAAGAATATTAAATAATAAAGGCCCATATTTCCCCATTACCACCTTGCAAATAAATAATAATATCATCTATGACGAGCCCGTGGACGTTGCTAACATCCTCGCCAGGAGTTTTTCTCGTGTAAGTAGCTCAGCCAATTATGACCCGCGTTTCCAACATCATAAACGCACGGCTGAGCTACAGATATTAGACTTTGCCACAGAAGACGTAAACTCCCCGTACAACCAAGAGTTTACGCTAGATGAACTGCTCCTTGCCCTTAAATCCTGTAAAGACACCAGCCCTGGACCAGATACCATCACGTACGGTATGATCCAGCATTTTAATCAGGACAACCTGATTAAGATGTTAGCATTGTACAATGAGATTTGGGCGTCTCGAACATTCCCAAACTCATGGCACTTTGCGCACGTCATACCGATACCCAAAGAGGCTGGTCGTCTTATGAATCCCACTTCATTTCGTCCTATTGTGTTGACTTCTTGTCTATGTAAGGTCATGGAACGAATGGTTAACAATAGGCTTCTTTTTGTTTTAGAGTCGAAGAATTTGTTAAATGATCAACAATGTGGCTTCCGTAAATACAGAAGTTCACTAGATCATTTAATGAATTTGGAGCATTGTATTGCAGAGGCATTTGCCAATAAAGAATTCATGATAGGGGTGTTCCTGGACATCCATAAAGCCTATGACATGACCTGGCGACACGGTGTACTAATGAAGCTCTATGCTTATGGTTTAAGAGGAAATTTGCCTGTTTTTATTTCAAATTTCTTAAGGGACAGAACTTTCTCTGTCAAATTGCCCCGTAACGTAACATCGGATATATTTATCCAGGAAAACGGGGTGCCACAGGGAAGTGTGCTTAGTCCTACTTTATTTAGTATTATGATCAATGATATTCTGTCATCAGCTCCCATCCCGAGGAATCTTAAATACTCACTCTACGCTGACGATTGTGCAATATGGCACTCTTCCCGTAATGCACAATTTTCAGCTGGGCGGATTCAAGCAGCCCTTGACTCCGTCCACCAATGGGCCTTGCAGTGGGGATTTAAGTTTTCCGTACGTAAGTGTGCCGCTATAGTTTTCACTAATCGTAACGTACCTAATTTGTGCTTAACTTTGGATAATCAGGCGGTACCTTTTCAAAATTCTGTAAAATTTTTAGGAATACATTTTGATCGTAGAATGAATTTTAAACTTCACATTAATACTTTGCTTGCTCGTTGTGATAAACCGTTAAATGTCCTCAAGTACCTAGCGGGTACTACCTGGGGTGCCGACAGAAAATCTTTATTAATGGTGTATAAGTCCCTTATTTGATCGAAGCTAGACTATGGCGCACAGGTGTATGGCTCGGCATCCGATGCCACTCTGAAAGGATTGGATGTGTTGCAAAATAAATGTTTGCGAATGTGTCTTGGAGCTGTCCGGTGTACCTGTGTAGCTCGTATGGAAGTGGAGGCGAATGTGCCTCCCCTCCGTATTCGCCGTGACCACCTGGCCTTGTCCTATGGTATAAGGACATTTAGGAAATGTAATATCGGCAATGTGGCCTGTACCCCCCTGCGTCAATACCACCACCTTCTGCGGGGGGTGCGTCGGCCACTTGCCGCTCGCCTCCACTTACTGACTCAGGAGCTTGATGTGGACCCCAGTGACTGTGACAAGTTGGTGCTTAAAAATATAGTGCCTTGGGAGCCACCCGGCTTTACAGTCGATGTCACATGGCTCCCAGCACCAAAGGCCAAGGCGCCGGAGGCGGAGGTCCACCACTTGTTTCGTAAGATCATTGTTCGTCACTTGGGGTCCCATCAATTGTACACCGACGGCTCCAAGTCGAGTGAATGTGTGGGTGCAAGTGTGTGGTCGACTGAATGTGCCCTCAGGTATCGGTTGCCGACTCATACATCTGTGTTTACTTCAGAACTTTTTGCTATTGACAAAGCCATAGACTATGCTCTCAATTCTAGACATGACTCATTTGTCATATTTTCAGATTCAAAATCAGCCCTTCAGGCAATTGCATCTTGTACTACGGACTCTCACGAGATCCAGGGCCGCATCGTTAATAAGTTGCATTCATGCAACAAGTCATTCACGCTGATCTGGGTGCCTGGTCATTGTCGTATCTACGGCAATGAGCAGGCTGACTTACTTGCAAAGTCGGCTGTAGAGCTCGAGGAGACTTGGGACGTTCCTCGTGATCTGCAGTCGAGTCTCTCTCTCGGAAAGAAATCAATAAATCTTCTGTGGCAAGGTCAGTGGACCAGACTAAATATTCCAACTTGTAAGCCGTACCTAGGCGACTGGGACACTGCCAACCGTCCCAGTCGCCTAGAAGAAAAAGTGTTGGCACGGTTACGGCTCAATGCCACCGTTTTAACCCACATAAAACCATATATGGAAAGACGCTTCCCACCGCA
>NC_137054.1:23224923-23234923 GCF_032717465.1 Coenobita brevimanus | reverse complement strand
TTTCCTATCCCTTTTTACACTCATGTCTTGAATTCATCCTGTCAGTTTGTAAATCATCATTATTCTCTTTATCCTTCTCTTGACGCCCTCCCTTTCTATTCCTTACTCCTGTATCACTGCCTCCTTCAATCCTTCTCTCCATTTCTCCCTCCCTCCCTCCCTCTTTAGCTCGGCGAGGTTGAGAAATCCTTGCATCCACTGCCAAAAGTTCAATTCTCGTCCCTATCTCGCTCCTCACTTGCGCGCTTCTCATCCCTCTCTCTCTCTCTCTCTCTCTCTCTCTCTCTCTCTCTCTCTCTCTCTCTCTCTCTCTCTCTCGTCCCTGCATGCCAACATAGCGTAATATGCGTGAACTGCAATTAAGCGGTATATTGTTCTTTACCGCGCATCATTGGTTTAAGAAGTTTTCATAGGTTTGGTAAATAATGTGGTACGGTTCATTAAAGCATCATCTAGGCTAAATGTAAATGTCACCCAGTGAAATGGGCCATACAATCAATCACTTTTCATAAGCTTTCAGAATACTGGATCATCCTCACGAAACTTGCTATTTACATAACTTTTGATTTCATAGATATGTTTTACAGAAGCCTGCATCACAGTCATTTCCTCGGTTACTGTGATACCAACTTGCGCAAAACTGCTCAGTCCCTCGCTCAGGAGATAAATCTTTGAAAAATAGAGGCTTACGGCAAAGGGAAATAATACAATAAATAGCCTAGCCATAATATTTCATAATAATACCATAATTAGGGTAAATATTCAGTAATGGGACGCCTTCGGATACTTAACGCTTATGCTTGAAATTTCCCAAAATTTCCTATTCCCCCGGGAAAAGTGTACGCCTTTTCCCATTCCTTGAGCACGCCGTGGAGTTGGAAAAAGGGAGTGCCAACCATTGTCATGTGCCTCCACCACCAGACTTCACCGGTACTTACCTATCCACTGTCAACTCTTAGCTCCCATAGCCTATATATAGCTTCCTTAACAGTCCTATTTCAGAATTTTTATTCTTGCCATACCATTATCTCACATCAGTATGATAAACTGGGCAGTAACACACTGTCACGCAATCTTCTTGCTGTCCCCGTACTAAAATCCTTTGGTTTGTATCATTCTCAGAGCTCTTGCCACTATTCTCCTCTGAGAAACTTATTATTATTATCATTATTATTATTATTATTATTATTGTTATTATTATTAATATTATTATATGCGTGACAAAAATAAATGGAGAGAAATTGTGAATGAATAAATGATGACGCAGCCCTGAGGAGATATTCTCCCGCATTTGGTCTGATCAGCTGGTCAGGTCAGGTGCGGGTAAGGGGATGGGTCTGTTATGATGTGGCAGGGGTAAACCAGCTCTGCTGTCGGGCCCTGCTGCGGATGTCACTGATTGCATTGCGCAGTTGACCCTTGTGCGGTGTGGTACGGTGAGGATCTGTCCGTTCTCCCCTTTGGGGCTAAGATGCGAATGAATGTGTTTGAATGGATGAGTAAATGGGGAGTGAGTCGTCCTGTCTCGGCTACCTCCCTTTCCGTGGGGGAAGCAGCCAAGGTATATAGATAGATAGATAGATTATTATCATTATTCCCTTAAAGGCCGCCTTCGGCGGCCTTTCCACTTGATGTCAAAAACCCAGAAATGAGTCATATCTCTGGAACCGGTGGCGCGATTGGACTGGATTTTGTTTTATTCTTAGTTAGACCATGCTATAACAAAAATTGCATTGCTTTGCGCAGTTTTAGGTGTATTACGGTAACTTCAGTGCCCTTATAGAAAGTGACCCGCCTAAAGGCCGTCGAAACTGCTCCATTTCAAAAGGCCAGAAATGAGACAACTCGGGAACTGGTTGCCCGACTGGACTGGAAATTGTGTTATGTGTTCATGTTATAACATTTAATCGGTACCTTGGTTTAAGAAAAATTGAGCTACAATGCGTAGTTTTTGCTGTGTTACGGTCACAAACGGACAAACCAACAAACGTACAGAAATCGAATCATTATAATACAGATTATAAGCCCTTTCCTTTCTTCCTTCCTTGCTCTTCTGTCATTACTTCATTCTTTCCTCATCCCTCTGCCTGTGGATAACTTTACATTCTCTCTTCTGTCTTTCTTTCCTTCATTCTTTCCTTTTCTTCTGCCTATGGGTGACTCTACACTGAGTGACAAGCCAAATGGTTTCCTGTACAGTACAATAGGAAACCATTTACTAGGCTGGATGGTAACCACATAACCAAATTATGGCGCCTGGTCGTTTAGTGGGTAATTAAGGCTCTCCAATCGAATTGAGCCGGTGCAGGTTTATATTCAAGGGGTAGCTGGGGTTTACTGCTCACGTAATGCTACTTAGGGTTGAGTGAGGCTGGTCACTCTCATCTTCAATATCAGGACCAACTTGCCTAAGGGCCCCTACGCTCCTCATGGGGCAACACAGGGTTAGGTGATGGATGGATAGGTGGATTATTATTATTATTATTATTATTATTATTATTATTATTATTATTATTGTTGTTGTTGTTGTTGTTGTTGTTGTTGTTGTTATTGTTATTGTTGTTGTTGTTGGTGGTGGTAGTAGTAATATTTTTATTACTATTATTTCTGTGATTATATTTACAGTATATATCAGCCCCACGCAGAAGGATGGGATCATTCTCGGCAACTTGCCCTATACTGTTGAAAGAGATTCAGTCTACAACAACAACAACAACAACTACTACTACTACTACTACTACTACTACTACGAGTCACTGAGTGTATCTTGGGTATTATTCTTCCGCACATGCCACAAATGCGATAATTTGATGTTCACACCGAGATAAAAGCTTCGTTTATGAGGAGTAATTTATTACTGTAATTCTTTTCTAGCCACATGTATGTCGCAGAAATGAGTGAGTAGTTTCTATGTTTTTCTTAATGCACAGCAAGCCACCACACACACACACACACACACACACACACACACACACACACACACACATATGTATGTATAGATAGATAGATAGATAGACAGATATAGGAAGATAGACAGATAGATAGATATTTTTATTGTGCACACGTCATAAAGGAGATAAAACGTCACGACTACAATCCGTAGATTTTCACCTTGTCTGTAGATCTATACCATTTCCTAATAATAGCCTTTCTTCCATTTACTAAATTGACTGTGTCATTTCAGTTTATTCGTATATTTCATACGGTCCTTCCATGCGTCTTGGAGACTGACTGAGAGAGTGCTCCTCTACAGGCAAACTGGGTGGTGCGGGTTGCAGTGGCGATACGTTTATATATATATATATATATATATATATATATATATATATATATATATATATATATATATTTATTTATTTATTTTACAGTAACTGGTATAATTTATATTACTAAATCCTTTTCACCCTGACTTAATCGAAATTTTCAGTCTTGCAGCATGTTTCACAGAGTGGCAGACATAGATAATGTCAAAACCGCAGCCTTCCCATAGCACTTCTTCGTGACTAGCATCATGTATTGGTGTTCATCTATTAGTTTGGCTCGCCATTGAAGAAGGAGAGATAGCAATTCTTGGCCAAGATAAAAGAAACAACCTATAGATTTCAGGTTTGTATATATCTCCTAGGAGACTTTAAGCCATGCAGGATGTTGTTTCTTCTTTGATATTGTGCTGTTGAGCATAGAAGGGTAAGGAGGGAAAGGAAAAGTGTTCTGCGTACCTACTGTATTCCGAGTTATTAAATTAGTAAAAAATATATTACTAATAATATTAAAGTCTGAACATCTGTTAAAGCCCGTACTAAAGGTTTGCATTGTCTGTTTGTCTATGTAAGTCTCTCTCTCTCTCTCTCACACACACACACACACACACACACACACACACAACATATCTCCCTCCTCGCCAGACTATCTTCATCCCTCAATCACTCTCTTCCTCTCTTCCTGTTTGCTTATCTTCCTCCTCTCCGCGCTCCCACAGTATTTCCCCTTCATCCTCCTTCGCTGTTTTCTTTCCTTTCCATTCCCCCATTATATCCTCAACCACCTTCCAGTATCACAGACTCTGGCGGAATCTCTTCCTTAATTACTCTTTTATATTTATTTTCTCTGTTTCACTTCCCATATCCTCCATGTGTATCACTTTCTATCTCTTTCCTTCATGTTTGCCTGACTATGATAATTGCTCTTAAATTCCATAAATATCTTTTTGCTTTCCACACATTATTATTTTTTTAACAGTGTCTCTTTATAATCTGTTTTAAACTGTTCGGTTTACGTCCTTCATCAGCTGTACAGTATATTGTATCCTTATTCACACTAAAGCTCCTGTGGTTTATATCGTTTTCAACCTCTCTCTCTCTCTCTCTCTCTCTCTCTCTCTCTCTCTCTCTCTCTCTCTCTCATGTTATTAAATGTCTTTTTTTTTTTTTTTCGCTTCTTCATGAAATCTCATTTTCCAGTACCTATCTACTTATCTATAGTATCTACCAAACTTACGCTCAGTCTTATTGTATTTCCCTAATTACAACACTGTTTCCCTACATTATTTCTTTATTCTTCCTTACACTCCCACATAGCTCTCTTTTTCCTTTCTTTTCCCTGTCCCTTCGCCCAATTTCCAGTCCCTAGTTCCCTTCCTCCTTCGCCCACTATATCCTTCCCTTTCTCCTTCCCTCCCTCCCTACCTCCTTGTCCCCCTCTTGCATGCTGGCAGTGTAGAGAGTGTTCGTCAGGGTGAGATAGAAGGAGCAGGAGGAAGTTTTGTAAAGTGAAGAGCAAAGAACGGAGAGAGGGCGAGGTAGAGGGGACGAGGGAAGGGAGGAAACAGAAGGACGAGGGTTACGAAGAGAGAGAGAGAGAGAGAGAGAGAGAGAGAGAGAGAGAGAGAGAGAGAGAGAGAGAGAGAGAGAGAGAGAGAGAGTACGAAAATTCTTTTAGGAGGGAAGTTAAAATGTGGGATAGAGAAGCAGACAGCTTTATTTGAGCCATCTGACCCTGATATGAAGTTGAACATGAATAAGGTAAAAACAATACAATGTTGAACTGATTAATATGCCTGAAGATATTCGAAAGGAGTAGATTTTTGTTTTTTTCTGAAAAAGTCTCATTCATTTGTCAGCTACAGATCTAATACTAATTACTCGTATGTATCCTACTGCCGCCTGATAATATGTATATATATATATATATATATATATATATATATATATATATATATATATATATATATATATATATATTAGGGTATAACTTTTTCACAGCTTTATGTTCCTGTACCTCAAGTCGATGAACTTTTGCTTATAATCAAAGAAAACAAGCTCTTATTCCTCTCAGTTTAAAGAAAAGGTCACCCCAGAATAAAAAATTCTATTTTTCCAAGTGTGTATATACATGTATAATAATAATAATAAAAGATGAGCTTATACAAATGCATTAATACTTAAAAGCACTGTTTATTGCCTAGAATAAAACTAAGTTGCAGTTTGGCTTTGTTTCTGCAGTCAGCATAAAGTTCCTGCATCACTATGATTGCACGGTCTGCACACTGATTACTTCTTGGTATCTTGAGTAAGGATGGCTCCTGCATCCAGTCATTCTGCAATGAGTTTAGTGCTTTTTATAAGGTTTCAATATTTCTGACAAGTTCTTGAAGTCATTTTTATTGTACTTCTGATTAGTAAACCAGTACTCTGCTCATTTGTATGAAATGAATCTGCATATCTTCTCCAAAGTCTTCCTTGTTGTAGGTATTAAAATGAATGCAAGGATAGCAAGAACTGCTCTTGAATTCCACCTCGCATTACTGATATTTGGAATTTTGTGAAAGTGAATCAAAGGAGAATGCCCTTTTTCTGCAAAGAATCTAAACATTCGTGTTAAATCATACAAAAGCTTCATGTCATCTCTCCATCCTGACTTATCGAGGATCTCTACTCTTCCATTAACAAACTGTGATTTTAGTTTTTCACAATTCTTTATTAGTTGAGACAAATGGATATTCGATGTCTGGAGAATTGGTGTTAGCGCCAAGTTCTTCATCCATCACCAAACTGAGAATCCTGTCCAGAATGTGATGTTGACAACCGATAAATTGTGGTTTGTTGTTTGTTGAAACTCTTTATATGAGATCATTTGTTGTAATCTGACAACAACTCCACTCTTTTTCCCAGTGTTAACGCTATGTGTATCAGCAGTGATCATTTTTAGTGCATGTCATAAATTGTATTCATCAGTAACTTTTCCAATTCCTTCAGCAATAGTTTCAGCCTTGCCATTTTCCAAACTCAGTGCTTCCAATCTTATTTCGGTTCTTTCATTTTTAAGTAGTACTACCTGGTACTCATTTTCATCAATCGGTTTTCCATCGAAATGTAAAGACCATGTTTCCAACTATAAATTTTCAATAATTTCCTCCTTCAGTGTAGCAGCCTCTGTGTATATTGAATTCTAAATTGCTGCTTGACTTGGAGCTGGAATGTCAGTACCATTATGTGACAAATGTTTGCATATTTTAGCAGCTTTATTTGTTGATACTCCAGCAGATGTCACCAAGTTAGCTGCAAATTTACTTATGTTGTGATTTCTGGTTGGTGGATGATTCGTCTCATCTTCATCCTTATATTCGCTGTCATCAGATTCAGTGCAACTACAACTAGATGAAAGCTCAGAAGATGTTGATGGTAATATAGGGTCATCAGGCAGTTTTCGTCTTTTTGAAGGGTGAGTGGTTTCCTTACTTGCAACTTGACCTGTTGAGTACCCCACTTCTCCTTTGCTTTGCACTTGCAGGTGGTAGAGTTGTTTATCTTCAGTGGATAACCGTTGGCCATTTACTTTTGTGATATCAAATAGTTTATTTAGGGCATATTTTCCCCTCTTGACACCATCATCATAAGATTTTAGCACCTTGTCAAGCTTTGCTTGTTTTGCTTGATCTGACACATGTGAAAAGTTCAATTTATTCTCCCATGATTATGTAACTTCTTTGGAAATTTCAACTATTCGGTCTTTTCTTACTTTGATTTTTGCGCCAAGAAACTGGTAACTTCCAACAACATGCATTTGGTTTGGCATTCTGCACTTTTCTTCTAATGAAGATTCTTTTAAAGGCACAATTCCTCTTCTTTTATGTGACTGCTGGAACCGCACCAAATTATTGGTCCAGACATCCTTGTTCTTCTGCACGATAGTATCACTTTTGTGCGACATCATGCTTATCTGAAAAACAAAAATATTTAATATATAACAGTAACACACTAGGCAATTATTTTGCTGGCTGTTCACCTGCAAACTGCGAAGATAACTGTTAGATGCTGAAAACTACGTCCCGTTTTATAATATTTAGATTATTCTAGAATGTTCTAAACAATGTTAAACCACACTAAAATGTTACAAACTGTTCTAGGAAGTTCTAAACAGTTCTGTGCAAGTCTATAAAGTTATAAAAAAATCTATATAAAAATTAAGAAAATGATAAAACTTGCGTGTAGTAATGATAAATATGTGGTCATCTTGTAGAAACTTCGTAACTTCTTTATAGTGTGCTTTGTAGATCAGTT
This sequence comes from Coenobita brevimanus, assembly GCF_032717465.1. Taxonomy (NCBI): domain Eukaryota; kingdom Metazoa; phylum Arthropoda; class Malacostraca; order Decapoda; family Coenobitidae; genus Coenobita; species Coenobita brevimanus. Next base: position 23,227,364 of record NC_137054.1, on the reverse strand, counting down.
ATACATATATTAGACTCGTGGACAAGCGGTTGTTATACGTGAGTAGTTTTGTAAGTAGATAATCTTCGTTCCCTTTTGTTATGCAATGACAGGAGAGGTAAAGATTAGTATGGGACTATTTTTATTTGTCTTGGAAATATTAACAAAGTCTCTCACACATGAGTGAAGTATAAAGTAGTCCTGCTAGCTACCTCCCTGTTTCCCTCTATCTCTCTCTGCCAACCTTACGCTACGATCGCCAGTCCCCTTCTGATCTCTGATTCCTATATTCTAGTTCAGCAGGGGTCTTGTCACGTGGGCTATACTGTTGTTGAAATGTTCTAGAAGCCTGCATGTGTGTATGTGTGTATATGGTCACGAGGCGCTCTTTGTGGGCTATTGGGCTGGTGTGAGACATTCAGGAGAGGTGCTAACGTCACTTCCTTTGCCCCCTAAGTTTGACATTGACCTAACCTCTAGACTACATTATGTATATTGCTGGTTATTATGTATTAAGATATTTTACAATCCTGACAGTCATCCATTATTTGATTTGGGGGTGACCTTTTTTTTTTCTTTTTTTAACAAAAGTTCGTCAATTTATGATACAGGCTACCTTTTATTTGAAAAAATAAAAAAAGTTATAACTATACCATAATATATATATATATATATATATATATATATATATATATATATATATATATATATATATATATATATGTATGAAGAATTGGTTGGAAGATGTTCAGGGAGTTGTTACCTCTCTTGACACAGAGGGCTCTCCCTCCATGCTAAGGGATCTTTGTATACAACATGAGTTAGGAGTGTGATGATGTGTCTGTATATATATATATATATATATATATATATATATATATATATATATAAGAGGATATTGACAGACACAAACGTACAGAAACAACAATGATTAGGTGGATGTGCATTCCGTCCTTGAGTGTGAGGCCTGTTGAGGCTAGGTTTACGATGGAGGAGTTAAGAAGTAGGACAGGACCGGATTGTGTTGGTGTTGTGATGAGGAGAGGTAGATTTAGATAGTTTGGACATGTGGAGAAGATAGGGGATGACATTTGGGTGCAGAGATTGAGAGGTGTTAGTTTTAGGGGCACGGCTGCGAGAGGTGAACCGAAAAAGACCAGGGATGAGAGGTCTTTGACTCTGGCCTCGTGGTTACATGACTGAATAGCGAGGCAACCAGAGATCGCACAACATGGAGAGCTGCCATTAGGCGACTAAGGCCGACGCATGCAAGCATGTTGGAGCCTTTAAAAACGAACAATATACTACACATATTCTGTATATATAAATATCTATATATCTATTTATCTATATCTATATCTATCTCTCTGTCTACCTATCTATCTATCTATCTATATAAATACACACACACACACACACACACACACACACACACACACACACACACACACACACACACTAGCAGGGGTACTCGGCACTTCCCGGGCCAAAAAAGCGAACACTCAAATCCTATTTGTTCTTGTTCAGTCTTTCTTTTTGCTCCAGAAAGCCCATGTACGGTACCTCTTATGCCTTTGAGGAGGGATTGTATGAGGTCCAGGAACTTCCTATTGCAGCTTTAGCAGACTAACGCACAGTATTTGTGCCCACTTGTTTGCTATTGCCGTTGACCTCAAATGACCTCCAACCAGTGACCTCAACTGGCCTCGGAAGTCAATGTCACATAGCCTGTGTCTGAAGTGGAGGTCATGAGAGTCTCCATGCCAATAATTTGGCTGTTTGGTCCAGTCGTTCAAGCATGTATTACCGGTGACATCAAATGACCTTAGACATGTGACCTTAACTGACCTCACAGGTCAACCTCACAAAGCCTATGCCGGAACTGGAGGTCATGTGAGTCTTCATGTCAAAAATTTGGCTAGTGGGTCCAGTCGTTTGAGCGTGTATTACCGTGACCTCAAATGACCTTGAAGGTCAACCTTACATGGCCTATGTCCTAACTGGAGGTCATGTGAGTCTCCTTGCCGAAAATTAGGCTGCATGGGTACCCTGCGTTGCCCGGACCAAAAACGGCGAACACTCTACCAGTGACCTTAAATGACCCAGATTCGAATTTTGACCCGCCTAAAACCATCCTTGGGTCACACTGATTCAGAATGTATATAAGTCTGGGGGTCTCTTGCCCTGGGTCTGGGCGAGACTGAAGGACAAACAAACACAGCAAACAAAAACAGCGCTGCTTTTATATATCAGTATCTATATCTTTATCTATCTATCTAATCTACCGATCGATCAATCGATCGATCGATAGATAGATAGATATGGAGGGATGGAGTGGAGAGTTATATTAGACAGGGGTGTGTGAGCTTGGAGCAAAGCAGTGAAATGGCGGGGGACAGGGTGAGATGGAGGCGATTTGTCTGTGGCCATTCCTTACAGGATTATGGCATTTGGCTATATAT
>NC_137054.1:23182423-23219923 GCF_032717465.1 Coenobita brevimanus | reverse complement strand
ACACACACACACATGAACACTATACAACACTATACCTGTGCCACAGTAAATCCCATTAACCCCAAAGTGTCTCTACCTCACCTCCACTTACAATAAGAGATAGACAGAGGAGGGAGTGATACAGAAAAAGACTCATCCCCAGACTACAATGATAAAACCCACAAATACATAATCTCCACACTATCCAATTCCTCACGACTCTTTATATGGTGACATAGATGCCTCTCCAATCTACTATAATCGCAACTCCTAAACTACGATTATTATCTTCATTTGGCAGCAGCAGTAATCTACTTAACTGTACGATACCTGACACTGGTGGCAATGATTCTCTATAGCAAGGGTGAGGAACCCCTCTCCTATTAATGGCCATTAGGATATTTTTAAGATCATTCGTGGGCCATGCAAGTTTGTCAAATTCAAATAAAATGTAGCCCAGTACATTATATATATATATATATATATATATATATATATATATATATATATATATATATATATATATATATATATATATATATATTTTGTTCATGAGTTTATGAAAATGCATTTATGAATTGCCTCGCGGGCCTGATCAAATGGTCTTGGGGCCTTATACGGCCCGGAGGCCGGACGTTCCCCACCCTTACTCTATAGTTATCCACATTATTGACATTGGTGGCACCTACCTACCTAGATATCTACATACCTGCCTACAATATTTACCTATCCTATTGACACTGATGGCAGAGGTAAAGAAGATTACATCATGGCTACAACAACTATCTACGATGCAACTCTACGATTCACAACAATGTGATACACATCACTATGAGCAACTGCAGCTTCGACAAATAATAAGCTTTAAGATTTAACTACAAGAAGAAGATAAAGAAGAAGAAAAAGTAAGGATGTAAAGCAAGGAAGAAGCAAGAAAGAGGTACTGTAAGAAGCAGGGTGTGACATGTGCATGTGTGAGCTGTGTTGACCTGCAGGAGAAAGGAGTAAACACAACATCACGTACCTTTGCCTTTCACAACCACCACTGCCACAACTACTACCACATCTACCACAACCCCTAAGACCCAGCAGGAATGTAGTGGTGACATTAGCAGCTGACAGAAGCATAATAAGACCCTGACCTACCTCCACCATCACCACCATCATCACTACCAGCACTGACTACAAACATTCCTACCACAGTTACCTTTAGTAAGTTAAATGTTTATTCTTTTCAAGGTTGTATTATTTTGTAGCTCTTTACCATTTATAAATATATCTAACTTATGTATATAAAACAATATACTAACAATTCATTTATCAATAGTAGAGCAATGTCAACATATTTTACTAACAATAACTAACAATTATATATATATATATATATATATATATATATATATATATATATATATATATATATATATATATATATATAATTCTCTCTCCCAATAACTTTTATATTTTACTATTTTCCACTACACAACTACAGTGAAAGACAATATACAGTACACTTTACACTTATATATAGTACGTGCTTTATAATTTACATTTTAGTATAGTAAGGGATCGAGAGCACTGTAAAATAGGAATTATTAATGCTATGTAGTGAGTAATATCATCATAAAAAAAACAACAACATGATTAGTACCAAAAGAACACGCATTATCATTACCTAAAAACCCCACACAATTAGTAGCAGAAAACCACCCCAAGGAAACAAATAACCCTACACAAGTAGAAATACAAGTAGAAGCAGAACACAAAACCAGGAAATAAAAAACCCTGCAGAAGTAGAAACAGAACAACAATGTACAGATGAAAATTACTCAGAAGTAAATAATGATGCCAGGTGGTCAGAGTAGTAAGACATAAACAGTGAGAGTTTTAGAACAATCTTACATACTTATGATAACTGAGTAAAATCAGACTATCTATCTATCTATAGCCCGACGCCCTAATCCCGCAAAGGGTGGCCGCAGACATAACGCCTCCAAGTCGCTCTGTCACCCACCATTTGACTACCCTCTCCCCAACTCACTCCCCCCTCCCTCATATACCTCTCAACTTCATCCCTCCACCTCATCCTCGGTCTACCCCTCCCTCTCCCTCCCTCCACATCACCTACATACACCCTCTTAGTCAGTCTCTCGTTCTCCATTCTCTCCACATGTCCAAACCACCTCAGAGTAAGAGGTTGGCAGTGAGTTAAAGATTAGCTGTCACTATGACAATCAGTGGGTTACGTCACTCTGTCCATCACACAATTGCAGGGGTAGGGAATGAACAATATAAATGTGTCACAATAAAACCCTATAAACCCAGAGTGTCTCTACCTCACCTTCACTTAAGATACAAGATAGACGGGGGGAGGGGGTGATACAGAGAAAAATCTACCTCGAGAATACAGAGATAAAACCCTTAACTACACCCTCTCCACGCTATCCAACGCCTCACGACTCTTTACAGTATATTGGTGACTTAGGTGCGTCTTCAATCCATTACAGTCCCAACTCTTAAGTTACGATTTTTTTTTTTTTTTTTACAAGTCCGACTCTGGACAAAGGCTTCAGGGTCTATCCCCATGGCCTAGCTGTCCTCCTTTGGGTCCAGTAGTTCTCCTACGTCTCCCCATGTCACCACTTCGGCGCTAACACCCACCATCCATATTGAATACATGCTAGAGCTGTCTCATACAGGACTGGTGTACAGTATTGGTATTAGCGGGGGGCACTTTTACATGTTTGCGGGTCATCTGGTAGATCAGAATAGTCTGCGTTTTATGAAATTCAAATCGGAATTCGAACCTTGATCCATTAGGACTACAGGCCGCCTTTCTGCCGAATCAGCCACCACAGCAGTAATCTACGTTACCCTATGATACCCAACATTGGTGGCAATGATTCTTTACTGTGATCCACATAATTGACATTGGTGACACCTACTTACCTAGATGCCTACCTACCTACCTATCTACCTATTGACACACACAAATAAATAAACTCACTGATGCGCGCGTTTGAAAATACACACACACACACACACACACACACACACACACACACATGAGGAACAGGCGAATGCACTCACTCAGTAACACACTCATGCACTTAGTGAGTGTGTTGACTCTGGCACTTGTGGGAGAGGGGAGGGGGTGAGGAGGAAGTGGCGGTGGAATGGAACGTATGGTTGGCAGGGGAGAGAAGGGGCAAAAGGCCTGGGAAATATGGAAGGAAGCGAGGGGATGAGAACGGGGAACGTACGAGGGAGAAAGAAGAGAGGGAAAGGGAAGGGTGGAATGGAGGTAGGGAAGTACGGGAAAGTAAGAGAAAATATAAGTAAGAAAGGATCAAAGGGAGAGGGGAGGAAAGGTACGGAGCAATGGAAAGGATAGGGCTGGAGGAAGGGGGAAGAGCGCAGAAAGTATGGAGTATTCAGGAAATAGGAATTGGAAGGAAACGTATGGAAAGCGGAGAGGTAGGAAGGGAATGACACGAATAGATGTATTTGTGTAAGATAGGACAGGGAAGGGGTAGTATGGAGACTTGATGGAAGGGAGAAGGAAAGCTGTAGAGCAAGGGTCGGCAAGCTTTTTAGGATATTATTCAAAAAATGTATTTGAGTGAAATGAAATTTTCCCCAGACTTGAAACAAACAAAAAATCAGCCATGTTTGTGTACACATCTGTTAAATAGTACGGCGGCTAAGCAACAAATATCATGATACATGATACATAGTTTTACATTTTGTTCACTAAAACGTACATGATTTGTGTAAGAAATCAGTCATATACCGCACGCATTACCTCTACCGCACGCATTACCCCCCAAATTTTTAGATTTACCCCATTTGAGGCAATTTACCCCTGTTCTCCGACCCCTGCTGTAGAGCAATTGAGACGAAAGAATGAGTGGAAAGATATGAAGATCGGTAGGAGGGAGAAGGAAGGAAAAGTATTGAAGGAAGGAGGGGGCGAGAGGAAGCGGAAAGGAAAACAGACACTAATAAATGGAAATTAAAGATACAAACTGGGAAAGAAAGAAGAGAAAATAAGAGGCTGGAGAAATGAAGAAGAAAGTGATACGAGTGAAAACTGTGATGAAGGAGAGAAGACTAGCAAAAGGACGAATGGGATGGGAATGGTGGAAGGGAATTGTGTTCATCATTTCCTTCCAAGGAAGTCTCAATTTCTGCTATATCCAGATGATTTTATTCAGCGTATTATGCACCTTTTGACCTAGAGAAAGCCTGTAGCTCTTCCTTCAGTAAGCGAGGTTTTACCTAAATTGAGTGCTTCCTCAGCTGACAGAAATGCTGCGTCATCATTATGAAGGGATCTGTGATAGCACAGCTGGTTAGGTCGCATCTCTAACTTAGGCTAAAATGAAATCCGAGAACTCCGGCCTCGAGCTTTCGACGTAAAGGGTCACTCGGAATGCCTCCCCAAAACCTTGCCCACGGACTCGCCATACAACCTCAATGATACTGCCGACTTCATCAGTTCATCGTCCCTTCACTGATAAAATGATCGAAAACCGTCGACATGGATAAACGATGTCGATCCCATATTTCCTTGGCCTTTGACTCATTGACTTTGCTGATCTAATCAGTTCATCGTCCTTTTATACTGAATCACTGACAAAATTTTGGTGGAAATCCGTCGTGGGTAGCAGGAGATATCGCACCCACAAGGATAAACTAAGTGGACCTCATATGATGTTGACCTTTGATCCCTTGACCTATCTGACATACTCAGTTCATCATCTACTCACACTGCATCACTGGAAAAAAACAAATGGTGACAATCCGTCGATGGGTTCGGGAGATATCGCGCCCACAAAAGTGTTACGGACACACGCACACTCGGACAAACCAATCACGCAATGCGTCCTCTACCATAGGTGAGCGGAGGCATAATAACCCACACTCTATCATAGCTTAAGATTAATTAGCTTGTGAGTAAAAGTATGCCTAATTTACCGCGTCTCTTCTTTTGTCGGTGCTGGAGATGGGCTCCTTCGCACGGTGGCAGTGACTTAAGTGAGCGGATTCGCTGCCTGGTTTTGCAAATGAGCTTCGACAGTCTCCCTATCCCCTGAAAGGATGGTGGTGGACAGGAGAAGTGGGTCAGCTTCCGCCTGCAATCTACTGGGTTCACATTCAGATGAACCTGGGGTTACAACAACAACAACAACAGCTACTGCTACCACAAATTCTGTGCACAGTTTCATCACCTCAGTGCTTACTCGCCTCTCATTCTTCGCCTGTCTCGTATTTATAGCCTCTTCAATGCGGTATGTATAAAGGGTAAAGGATGATGGATGGAGAAAGGGAGGAGTTAAGGAACTGGAAGGAAGAGGAGGCATGGGAATAGGGGTGGGAAGGGGAAGGGAGGGGTAAAAAAAACTGGGATATGGGGAAGACAGTAGAGGAAAGAGAGAATGAGATGAGAAGGAGAGGTATGGATTATGAGAGAGGTGAAGAAAGTTACAATCTCCTACGTCTCTTCTCACGCCTGAAATACAAGCTCTCCATCTTCCTCTGTCAACACTTTTATCTTCTCTGTCCTCGTTCTCGTCATTCCTCATTTGTCTCACCTTTTTAACCAGTTCATCACAGGAGATGAAGAGGTGAAGGAGGAGGGCAGGACAAGAAAAGAAGAGAAAGGACGTAGGGGATGGAAGGAAGGGAAACGATTGAAGAAAGGGACGGAAAAGAGATGAGGGCATGGAATTGTGAGAAAGGAGGATAAAAATTCACCATATAATCGTCTGAAGGTTTTAGCGTCTGAAGTCATGATTCTCTCCTCACTTCCCGATAGTCATCCTTGGCCTTCGTATTTCGGTCTTTCGTTTCTTCTTTTCCTCACTCACCTCTCATTCCTCATTTGTCTCACCCATTTAATTTCATCAGCACGAAAGGGGAAGGGGTGAGAGTGGTTCAGGAAGGGACTGAAATGAAGTTAAGATGATAGGTGGAAGGGGAGGAGTTGAGTTTGATAGTTGTAGGGCTTAGCACCTGTATCCTAGAGCATGTATTCTCCTATGTTTCTTGCCAGCCTGAAATATTAATTCTCCATCATCCTTTGTCATACCTTTCCTTTTCTCTGTCCTCGCTCGACTCTCATTCCTTGCTCATCTCGTCTTCTTACTCTCCTCAGCACAAGAGGTAAAGGGGTGAGGGAAGAGAGGAGGGGAGGGGAATGTGTGAGGAAAGAGATAATAAGATGCAGGAAACAAGAAATGAAGAGAGAGTGAGATGACGGCATGAGGAACAGGATAAGGGGAAGATAAGTAAAATTGGGATCTATCTATCTATCTATCTATTTATCTACCTACCTACCTGTCTATCTATTTATATTGATACCCGGGTCAAAGGTAGACTCCGCATCAGCAATGTGCAAGTAATTCCTATCATTTATTGGTCGTATGAATATGATAGTTGGAGAATAACCTTTTTAGACACTTTTCTTACCCTGAAATTGGGCAACACTACTAGGTTTATTCTGGTGATCCGCCTAATTACAGTTTCCCCGAAACGTCAGTAATGCAATTCCCGCTAACATACTCATAGTAATGATGGGTAAGGTGGTGGGTATGACTTTACGGCGAGCTATCATTTTAAATGGAATATTATCGAAGAAAATTCACATATTATAAGGTATCGATGAGTCGTGCAGAAAAAATAATATCTCTACCTTTAACTACTCATTCAGTGAAGTTTCCGAAGTGCCACAGCCCCAACAATAAAGAGAAGAATCCCACGATAGCAATCACCCAATTGTGCAGAGAACAGCAAGGTGGTCAAATTCTACGGTATTGTTACACCCTATTTCAGAATTGTCAGGATTTTTCGACGGAGAATTATCGAAGAAAAATAACAAATTTTAAAGTATATAAAAGTTTTACAACAAAAATTAATACCGTCACCATGAACTACGACTATAAACCAATCGCTCGAGGCAGTTTTCAAAGTGTCCAGCCACAACACTAAATAGAAAAAACCAACGATATCAACCGCCCCTAAAGGTAGATTCCCGTATATATATATATATATATATATATATATATATATATATATATATATATATATATATATATATATATATATATATATATATATCATCACCAGCCGTTGAGGTCCACTGCAGGACCGGCCTATCTCTACCGAAGCAGGGACGATACAGCCAGTGCATCTCTACCCAGTGGCTTAGGCTGTCTGGTAGAGACTGTATGTAGGGTGTGAAGTGCTTGTGAGTGTAATTGTAATGTTGGAGTGGCTTTGGATGTGTGTGTAGTCTGTGAACCAAGTGTAATCGGCCCGCCTTAAGCCGACTGGGTGCAAGCATAATAGTATGCGACACTGGTTCAACCACAGCATCCCTTGTGTCCGCCAAAGCGGTCAGTGGCTTGGAGGACGTTTCCCAAAGTTTTTACAACACTGGCGGGAGGCGAACCCGCGTCCACCAGCGTGCAAAACGCACACTCTACCACTGTACCACAGAGACTCCATATACATGTAATGTACAGTATATATATATATATACATATTGTGTCCTCCCCCCTTGTGGCGGGGGGGACACAATCTGGCCGCACTATGGGGTGGTACTACTACTCTGCGGCCAGGTTGTGTTAGGAAGAATACTGCCACCGTATTCCCTGCGTGTCGTAAAAGGTGACTAAAAGGGGCGAGGTGAGGGGTCTAGGGACCCCCTCCTCTGTCTTTTAGTTCCTAAAAAGAGACAGGCCAGAGAAAGGGATGGGGGACTGAGTTATCCCCGTACCCTGAAGATTGGGTCTATGCATGTGCGTGGATGTAGTACAATTGAGGCTAAAAGGGAGGAGATTGGAAGAATGTTTGTGAGAAGAAAGTTGGATGTGTTAGCTTTGAGTGAAACGAAGATGAAAGGGAAGGGTGAGTCTATGTTTGGAAGTGTGAATGGAAGATTGTCAGGTGTTGATAGAGGAAGAACAAGAGAAGGTGTGGCCTTGTTAGTGAGTCCGGAAGTACAGCAGTGTGTGATTGAATGGAAGGAAGTGTCATCGAGACTGATGTCGGTGAAAGCGAAATTTGAACGTGAGTTGTGGGTGTTTGTGAGTGCATATGAGCCTGGTAGTGAAAGGGATGAAGAAGAGAGGGAGTCTTTCTGGAATGATGTTGATGAGTGTCTGCAGAGTTTTGGAGCGAATGTGAATGTGGTAATGATGGGAGATCTGAATGCTAGAGTGGGAAATGTAGCAGTTGAAGGTGTAGTTGTTATGCATGGTGTGCCTGGAAGAAATGAAAATCGGGAACGAATGATAGCGATGTGTGTTGAGCGAGAGATGGTGATTGGAAATACGCTGTTTGAGAAGAAAGATATTTATAAGTATACATGGGTGAGACAGGAGGGTGGAAGGGTTGTTGATAGAGCTTTGATGGACTATGTGGTTGTGTCTAGGAATGTAATAGGAAGATTGTTGGATGTGAGAGTTCTGAGAGGGGAGGGTGGAGGTATGTCTGACCACTACCTGGTGGAGGGAAAGTTAAGAGTAGGTAAGAGATGGGTGAAAGCTAGGAGGGTTAGGTGTGGCAGGGAGGTTTTAAAAGTGAGTGAGTTGGATAAAAGAGAGAAAAATATAGAGTATCAGGAGAAATTGAAAGATGAGTGGAACACACTGAAAGATCAGGAAAATGGCAGTGTGGAGGAGGAATGGCAGTTGTTTAAGAGTGCTGTGGTGGGGCATGCAGAAGAGGTGTGTGGTCTGAGACCTGTGGGTGGTGGTGTAAGAAAAGGAAGTGAATGGTGGTGCGAGGAAGTAAGTATGGCTGTGGCTGAGAAGAGACGTGCATATGAAGTGTGGCTGCAGAGGAAGGATAAGATGTCATATGAAAGGTATAAGGAAAAGAGAAATAGGGCGAGAAGGGCTGTGCGTGATGCTAAAGTGGCAGCAGATGAGAGGTGGGGTAGGCGGCTTACAGAGAATTTTCAACAGAATAAGAAAATGTTTTGGAAGGAGGTGAAAAGGGTGCGAAAGGGAGAGTCTGGGAAGGAAGGGCGAGTAAAAGCAGAGGATGGAAGGATGTTAATTGAGATGGATGCAATAAGGAAGAGATGGGCAGAGTATTTTGAAAGATTGTTAAATGTAGAGGAGGAAAGGGTGGTTGAGACTGTGGGAGATGGAAGGGTGCAAGGAATAAATATGTTGGGAGAGTTGAATGATTCTTTGATCACGAAGGAGGAAGTGGAGAAGGCAGTAAAGGAGATGAAAACAGGGAAAGCTGCAGGTACGGATGGGTGTGCTGTGGAATGCCTGAAAGGTGGTGGAGTGACCATTGTTGACTGGTTAGTAAGATTGTTGAATGTGTGCTTTGTGAAAGGTATGGTGTCAATTGACTGGGCAAGTGCTTGTGTGGTCCCAATGTATAAAGGCAAGGGTGATAAGTATGAATGTACCAGCTTTAGGGGTATAAGTCTGTTGAGTGTTGTAAGTAAGGTTTATGGTAGAGTGTTAATTATGAGAGTTAGAGGGTACAGAGGGAGTGATTGGTGAAGAGCAGTGTGGCTTTAGGAGAGGGAGGGGATGCGTGGATCAGGTGTTTGCTGTGAGACAAGTGTGTGAAAAGTATTTAGCGAAAGGCAAGGATGTGTTTTGGGCATTCATGGATTTAGAGAAAGCATATGATAGAATTCATAGGGAGGCTTTATGGACTGTTTTAAGATTGTATGGACTTGATGGTAGGTTACTAAAAGGGGTGAAAAGTTTTTATGTAAATAGTAGAGCGTGTGTAAGAGTGGGAAATGCTGTGAGTGACTGGTTTCCTGTGAGAGTGGGGCTGCGACAGGGATGTGTGATGTCGCCTTGGTTGTTTAATATTTACATGGATGGTGTTGTAAGGGAGGTGAATGCAAGAGTTTTAGGTGGAGGTCTGAGTCTGGTGAATGTTGATGGTGGAGAGTGGAATCTGAAGCAGCTGCGTTTGCAGATGACACTGCACTAGTGGGTGATTCAGAGGAGAGATTGAGACAGTTGGTAGAGAAGTTTGGAAGGGTGTGTGAAAGGAGGAAATTGAAAGTAAATGAGAATAAGAGTAAAGTGATGAAGTGTACGAGGTTGGTAGATGGTAGGAGGATGAATATAGCTTTGAATGGCGAGTTGCTTGAGGAGGTAGAGTGGTTTAAATATCTAGGGTCACATGTTGCTGTGGATGGAAGAATAGATGCAGAAGTGAAGTTTAGAATAAATGAAGTAGGAAAGGTGCTGGGAGGAATGAAAAAAGTGTTTAGATGTCGTTCGCTTAGAATGGATGTAAAGAGAAGGTTGTATGAGGGTGTTGTGGTACCGACTGCGTTATATGGGGCTGAAACATGGAATATGGGTGTAGCAGAGAGGAGAAGTTTGAATGTAATGGAGATGAGGTGTCTGAGGAGTATGTGTGGAGTGACGCGTATGGATCGAGTGCGAAATGATGAAGTGTGAAGGAGAACTGGAGTTGTTTCGGGAGATGGCTGATAGAGTTGACCAGAGGGTGTTGCGATGGTTTGGGCATATGGAGAGAATGGATAATGAGCGATTGGTGAAAAAGATAACTAGATCTGATGTGAGAGGTGTAAGGCTGAGAGGAAGACCACGAATAGGATGGATGGACAGTGTGAAGATAGCACTGGATGCGAGAGGGATGTCTGTTCAGCAAGGAAGAGTGGCTGTGCATGACAGAAATAAATGGAGAGAAATTGTGAATGAGTAAGTGATGACGCAGCCCTGAGGGGATATTCTCCCGCATTTGGTCTGATCAGCTAGTCAGGTCAGGTGCGGGTAAGGGGATGGGTCTGTTATGATGTGGCAGGGGTAAACCAGCTCTGCTGTAGGGCCCTGCTGTGGATGTCACTGATTGCATTGCACAGTTGACCCTTGTGCGGTGTGGTGCGGTGAGGATCTGTCCGTTCTCCCCTTGGGGCTAAGATGCGAATGAATGTGTTTGAATGGATGAGTAATTGGGGAGTGTGTCGTCCTGTCTCGGCTACCTCCCTTTCCTTGGGGGAAGCAGCCTAGGTATATATATCTATCTATCTATCTATCTATTGCCAGACGCCTCAATCCCGTTTGGGGTGGCCACAAACAAATCGCCTCCAAGTCGCCCTGTCCCCTGCCATTTCACTCCCCTGCTTCCAACTCACACCCCCCTCTCTCATATACCTCTCCAACCCATCTCTCCATCTCATCCTCGGCCTCCCCCTCCCTCTTTCCCCCTCCACCTCAATCACATACACTCTCTTCGTCAGTCTTTGACCCTCCATCCTCTCCACATGGCCAAACCACCTCAGTGTGTTCCTCATAACGCTTCCTATCACATCCACATCAACACCACAACGCTCCATTATATCCTCATTCGTCAGCCTGTCTCTCCATGTGACTCCACAGGCTCCTCTTAAATAACTCATTTCCACGGCTCTCACTCTTGACTTGTGTCCTTCCAACAACGTCCAAGCTTCACTTCCGTACGTTAGAGTTGGTATCACAATACTGTCATGTAGTAACTTTTTCACTTCCATGCTCACTTCCCTGTTTCTTATCACTGCTTTCAAAGAACCAGCAACCTTTCTTCCCTGCTGTACCCTTTCAAGCACTTCACCCTCCAAACCTCCATCCTTACTCATCACACTACCCAAGTACTTAAACGTACTCACATTTTCCAATTTCTCACCATCCAACCTCGCTGTACATTCACTGACTTCACCTCTCTCAAAGACCATCACTTTACTCTTCCCTACATTCACCTTTAGATTCTGTTTCTTACACACTCTCCCAAACTCATCCACCAAGCCTTGCAGCTCCCCTTCGTCTTCACTCAACAACACGGTATCATCTGCAAACAACAGTACAGGGAGTTTCCAAACACTATCCTCTCTCACCAGGGCCACTCCAACATCCACTACCCTACCTTGTACCTCTTTTATTACCCCATCCATGTACAGATTGAACAACCATGGGGACATGACACATCCCTGTTTCAAACCAACTTTCAAAGAGAAAAATTCACTTAGTTCACCATCCACACGCACTGCAGCCTTCGCACCATCGTACATACTCTTCACAGCATTCAACAACTTCCCATCTATTCCATATATTCTTAACACTTTCCACAATCCTAGTCTATCCACCCTGTCATATGCTTTCTCCAAATCCATGAAAGCCGCATACAACTTCTTTCCCTTCTCTAGAAACTTTTCCACTAAAGATCTGAGAATGAATATCTGATCTACACAACCTCTTCCCTTCCTAAAGCCTCCCTGTTCTTCTCCAACTAATTTCTCTGTTCTTTCTCTAACTCTGTCAATAAGTATCCTACCATATACTTTTCCTATTATACTAAGAAGACAAATGCCCCTATGATTACCACACACTTCTTTTTCCCCTTTTCCTTTGTACAAGGGAATAATTATACCTGACTTCCAATCCTCCGGAACTGTACCTTCCTCCCAGGCCAATCTGCACATCTTCCACATCCATTCTACTACTATCTCTCCCCCATGCTTCAGCATTTCGCCACACACTCCATCAATTCCTGGGGCTTTCCCTGATTTAACTTTCTTCATTGCTTCCACAACTTCTATCCTACTGATTTCTTCCTGTCTTCTCACCTCCCTCCTTCTTCCAGCCATTCCACAGCCACTTATACTCGCATTACTTCCATCCTCCATGTTCAACAATTCCTTAAAGTGTTCTCTCCATCTGCTCACTTTTTCTCCCTTCTCCACTAGTAATCTACCATTTTTATCTTTCACTCCCCTGCTCACTTCACTTCCACCCTGTCTTACTCTTTTCACCTCTTTCCAGAACATTTTCTTACAGTCCCTCCACTTTACACTCAAATTCCTTCCAAATTCCTCATCCACTATATATATATATATATATATATATATATATATATATATATATATATATATATATATATATATATTATAACCCATTGGGTCCTAGAACTCCCATGCGAGGGACTTTGCTGGAAGAGTGCTAGGCATACCCCCTCCGCCTGTCGGCTCATAGTAGCGAAGCTCATAGGTCCCTACCCGGGGGTTCCCTCTTTATTAAATTTTGAAAATGCCCAGTTTCGTCCCATATTGAGGACACTGGGTGCCAATGGGATATATATATATATATATATATATATATATATATATATATATATATATATATATATATATATATATACTATATATCCAGCCAAGGAGAATCAAGATGATTTTCAACTACATATTTATTTATTTCAGGTTTGTATCAGTCTTCAGTTGATTAAGTATTCTGACCTTGTCTTTACCGAATACTGACCTTGAGAAATTACCAAAATCTTTAAAGGTATTATGAGCTATTGAACTGATACTTTCAACAGTTCGAGTCCAAACTGACGAATCATTATTAGGATTATAAATTCTTAGTCTGGATATGGTGTAAATTAACTTTTCAAAACTCAAAAAGTGGGATACAAAATTTGGCTTGGAGACTGGCAAGGAAAAATCGAGACCGAATTTCAGTGCATCTTCCTCTTCATCTGTCAATGTCCTACTGGAAAGGTTTATGATTACTTTATGTTTATCTACACTAGAGTAAATGGGAATTCCTAATTTGACCAGTTTTTTATTATGAATATCCTTAGTCTTCTTGAGTTTCTCTGTGTTATTTTTATGAATCTGGTTGTTTAAGACCTTAAAATCAAGCCAGGAAACTTTATTCTTTAGTTCTTGAAGATTTAAGAAATAATCTATTCCCAGCTGCTTTGAATATTTTTCCTTTTGCTTTATTTCATAATTTAATAGTTTAAACAGAACAGACCTGTAAAGTTTACTGTGTGTAAAATTCTTTAAACTAGATCTGAAATACAAAAACCTGGGGATCACATTATACATCTTGCAGTGCTGCAAGAAATCCACATCCAGTGAAGCTTTCCTGTGGCGAAGGTGGAGACGTTCCACCTTCCTGTAACAAGACAATGCTGGACGGCCATATCTTCGTAGAATAATATCAACAACTGAGGTGCCCGTGGGGAATCTTATACTATATATCCAGCCAAGGATATATATATATATATATATATATATATATATATATATATATGTGTGTGTGTGTGTGTGTGTGTGTGTGTGTGTGTGTGTGTGTGTGTGTGTGTGTCATATCACACAACATCTTCGGCGCTTCAAAGGATTTTCTCTTTAACTGTAAACGTACCTCGCTCGCTGCACCTTTTCACGCTTGATAAAGTTTCATCTTCTACTTCATATCCTTTAGCCTCGATAACTTACTGTGCCTTACTTCTCTACATTTTAAAAATAACTTCTTTATTATTAGGCGGGAAGGATAGGGAAAAAGGGAGGGGAGAGGAAGGGGTAAGGAAAGAGGGAAGGGGAGAATTTTAGAGGGAAAGGTAGACAATCAGGGCCAAGTGACTGAAACGAGAGGAGGAGATAGGGAATAAGGGAAATGTGAATAATACAGCGGAAAGCATAAATCACATCATTTCACTATGTCTGTGCTTCAGACGATTTAGTGTCAGAGCTTCATCCCCGCTCCCTCTCTCGCTTATGATGCCCGTCTATCTTCTTTTAGCGCTTCCGACTCCTCTGCCTTCTCTCATCTCCCTTTCTGCAACTATCACACCTTTTTTAACGCCTTCATTACGTCAGAGGACGGGGTGAGGGAGAAGATATGGGAAGGGGTTTCGAGGGAAGGGATAACGTTATAGGGGCAGAGGTGTATGGGATGAGTGGGTTAACGTGTGAATGATGAGAAAGGTGAAAAATACTGTGGTAATGTAAAAGACGTGAAGTACTACACTGACACGTCGTCCCTTCAACTGGTTTAGCGTCTGAACTCAAGCGTACCTCATCTCCCATGTCTCCGTTCTCGATTGAAACATAACTTTTTCAGCTGCAACCACAAACAGTCTCGTCTCCTTTATCCGCAGTCACTTCTATCAGTCATCACTTGTCCTAACTTTTTAACCATTTCGGTATGAGAGAAGGGAAGAGGAGGCGAAGGGGATGAAAGGAGTGAAGGGATGACGACAGAGCGAAGGGGATGAAAGGAGTGAAGGGAAGACGACAGAGCGAAGGGGATGAAAGGAGTGAAGGGAAGACGACAGAGCGAAGGGGATGAAAGGAATGAAGGGAATACGACAGAGCGAAGGGGATGAAAGGAGTGAAAGGAAGACGTCAGGGCGAAGGTGAAGTAGGGAAGATGAGATGAGGGAGAATAAAATGCAAGAAATGTTATTAAAATTGCTCTACATATAAAGATCAAGTCACAGAACACACAATGGTCACTCCAGAGGTTTCAGCTTCTCACCCCAAACGCACCTCATCTCCTGCGCCTCATCTCTCGCTTCAAGTAATCCCCTTCCATCTTTCTCTGTCAGCACTCCCGTCTGTGCCATCACACACCGATCATTCCTCACTTGTCACACCTTTTTAATTCCTTCAGTTAGAGAGGAGAATGAGTAAGGGACGAGGGGAGGAGAAGAGGGAGATGGAAGGAGGGGAATACTGTAGAAATGAGAGGAAAGAATGAACTGAGAAATGTGTGAAATGTGAGAACGGTGAAATAACACTACGATAGATATTATCATGTAAGCCATGCAACCACTCTGCCACTTCAGAAATCTGAAGGTCCGAACCCAAACGGACCTCATCTGCTTTGTCTCTTTCACACTTCATATAATCCTCACCCATATTCTGTCATTACTTTTTTGTATCCTCGCATGCTTCACATTCGTTACCTGTCCCACCTTTATAATCCCTTGAGTACAAAAGGGGATTGGGTAAGGGGAGAAAAAGAGAAGGGATGAGGAAAGAGAGGACTGGTGGGGAAGAGTTGAGGGATGAGGAAAAAGAGGAGGGGTGGGGAAGAGTCGAGAAGAGAAAAGGGACTGTAAGAAAGATAAGACGAAATTATTATTTTAGTATTTGCTTCCTCCAGACCAGAGCTGTTCAACCTTTTTCCGACTGGGTGACCCTTTTGGAAGTTTTCCACTAACTGGGACGGCCCATTATGAGGCACACCAGACATGCCAGATGTCAGCATCAGAATATACAAAAGACCATGGTCACAGTTGTCGTTGCACAGCTTTCAGTCTCGTATACGAGATTCTGGGAACTACGTCCTTGTTATTTCTGACAAAGGAAAAAAAATTATGAGGAGCATGAACATCACAGGGATACAACGGCATTAGGAGTACAAGAGAGACTAAAACATTAGAGCATCCGTCACCACAAAATTCTTTCTCCGACGACAACAATTCAATGGAAAACTGGGATGTTTACATTGCGTCGATGGACGAAAAGGGGAAAATGGCAGAGTAAAGGTAGGAGGCAGAACACTGCCGCTGTACCACCGTACTGGGCCAGGCTATCCTGGGTCTCCACGGTCAGCCACGTCACCTCAGGCCTTAGTCTGGGCCACCCTTGGGTGTCTACTCACACAAGATGAAAAACGTTATCCCAGAAGCTTCTTAAATTTAGGACATTTTATCTTTCGAACCGGAGGAGTTCGAAATAAGTATCAATATCTACTTCACTAATAACAGTACTTCAAAACTGGATGAAATCTTCTAGTAACGTCAAGAACGAATCAGAAAATTCTAGCATTGTAATGAAAGATAATTTTTCTTACTAAATCTTGGTATTACTTTGTATTGTGCTTGTGCTTGTGTATGTTTGAAATAGTTTACATGCATAATATACAAGAGGATAAAAACATTCTGTATGCAGAATTAAGTGTAAAATAGGGTGATGAGATGCCAGCTGTGCCAGTGGCAGAAAACAACTTGTCCCTCCTTGAATGATAATGAACTTTTAAACAAGTCTTGCTTCCTCCTTGCGGTTTTGTTGATGCTTAGGTGAGAATTTACAAACCGTAAGTCTTAGACTACATACTTCATTAACCTTTTCACTACCCCTAGATCACTAACATGGGGTAGAAGGTACCCTACACTAGGGGGTGCTCACTTGTACTGCGCGTGATAGTGGGGTGAAGAGCCTGGGTCTCCTTCTACCTCCACTCCCTACACAGCGGTCGTGGAAGGTGGAAATGATGTGTGTTTCACTTGCGGGGTGCTATAAAGTATATTTTGGGAAATTTTTACCCCAAATTGTTGCATGAATTGACACCTGAGTGATCGAGATTGTGTTTGGTGTTTTATTTACATAATTTTCTTTCAGGTGTTGCTTAATACATATCTGAGTGACTAAATACTTATAAAAGTGATATCTGACGTTGTATATGGTGTTCTGTAAAGTGTTTTTCTTTCCAGGTATTAAATAATACATTTCAGAGTGAACAGTGAATTATATCAAAGACATATTATAAAGACGAGAAATTAGAATACTTGAACACACTAATGCGTTTCCAGAAATCTCCGGTGAAAGTGAATCAGAGGAAAACCAAGATTAAACTGAAAATGAAGTAGTATGATAATGACTCTGATAAGGATTATGTTGAACCACCATCTAATGAGGAAAGTGAGGATACTGGTGGAAGTGAGAGGTTGAGGAAGAGACCATGAGGTTGGGCAGTGAGACAAAACAGGACATCTACACCCTGCAAACCGCTCGTACCCCTTTTCACACCCGAGCCTTCCACTCCCCCCCCCCCTCCTGCCGGCCCCGTCTCGTCTCCCCCCCCTCCCCGGCATTCCCATTCCTTGCACTCTCACTTTCACCGGCTCGCCTCCCCGCAACGCTGTCTACCCGCCTGGCTCACCACAGATGCCTGCCTTTCCTTCCGACTCTCCTGCCTCTTCATGCGCCCCTGATGGCTCAACCGCCTTTACAGGAACCCCTAATGCCCTTACTGCCTCTGCATCCATCAAACCTGCCTCTACATCAGCCAGCTCTGCCTACCTTGCCTCTCCATCCCCCGACCCTGCATCTGCATCTGCTCCTTCTACTTTTGCTGCCCCTGCTGTGCCTCCTGACGTTCGTTGGGGAAAAAGAAAAAGACGTCGTGGTGACAATGGTGACGATGATGCTCCACTTCTGCTACTGCTGTTGCCTCAGTTCTTTCTCCTCCTGCTACTGCTGCCCCTGCTGCTGTTCGTAGAAAAAGAAAAAGGAGCTGTGGTGACGAAGGTGAAGACGATGCTCCATCATATGTTAACTTCAACGTGAGCACAGTGGAGAGCACGTCTGGCTTTTGGTGGAGTTCTCATTCACAGTCATCCCCCACAGCACGTACACCATATCGCAACATTGTCCCTCACTTCACCCTATGGCCACAACATAAGGCACAGAGTGCAAACAACCCAGAACAGTGCTTTCGGCTGCTGTTTCCTGCCGAAATAATAGACGAAATTGTGCTGTGGGTGAACAAAAAGAAAATGCGAAGGAAAACTAAGTATGGCAAGCAAACAGCTACAGTGGCACCAACCGAACCAGGTGAGATTTGTGCACTTCTGGGGATTATGGTATTCAGTGGGTGCCAGAGGGACAACCATCTATTCACCAGAGAGATGTCGAATCCCACAACTGGCACAGCTGTGTACCGTGCAGGTATCATGTTTGAGACATGGTTCTCATTCCTGAAAGCATGTCTGTGGTTTGGTGATCCAGACACATGGGAAGAGAGGCACTGGACAGACAAGTTAGAACCAATCAGGAAGATCTGGGACATCTTTTGACAGGTGTGGGAGGATGTACATGCTGACTGAAAACCTGACTGTTGACGAACAGCTGCTGGGATTCAGAGACAGGTGACCCTTTCGCATGTACATCCCCAACAAACCTGCCAAATATGGCCTCAAGACTGTCCTGGCTGTTGATAATGACACCAAACACCTACTGTTGGTGATTCCCTACTTGGGAAGGGGGGGGGGGGCAAGGAACAAAACCCCCCAAAGGCTTAAGCCTTGGCCATTAACTTCACCAAAGAGCTCACAAGGCAGTACCACCAGAGCAACAGAAACGTAAACCCAGACAACTGATATACATCAGTGCCCCCTGTCAGCTATTTACTGAACAACGGCAGCATGACCCATGTGGGGAAACTGAAGAGGAACAAAAAGGAGGTTCCTAAGGAATTGAAAGACAGAGATTCATGTAGGCTTGGATCAAGTGCCTTCTTGTTCGCTAAAGAAATTGCTCTCATCTCTATGTCCCTACAACAGCCCAGAAGAAAAAGAAGTTGGTGCATCTATTGTCTTCGATGCTCACACAGCCAACCCTGGGGACTGCTGGCAATCCTGAAATAAGAGAGTTTTACAACCATACAAAGGGTGGAGTGGACACATTTGACCAAATGTGTGCATTCTGCTCATGTGCAAGGGAGATGCTCCAAAAGATGGCCACTGTGTGTGTTCTACAGGATGATCAATGCCTGTGTCGTCAACTCATGGATCATTCACAGTGAAAATCAGCACAGGGCAGGATTTAATGGCGTCCTCAGGCTGTTGGCACAACAAAGGATCAGCTCCCCAAATCTGCCAAGACCCCTCAAGACTCTCATCGCCAGCATCTGCGACATCCCTACACCTGGCACACAGCAGACCCTGAACACCCAGTGCTGGCTGAGAGTAGATCTATCATGGTGAGGTGCATCATGTGTTCCAGGAGTGAAGACAGGACGACACGACACGGGTGCCATGTCTACCGTAGACCTATATGCCCTCGCCATGTTTACCCTGTGTCTGGATTGTGCATAATAACAGGTGAGTTAATATGTTTCTTGAAGTGGTCATCATCACTTATTTATACTGTATTACTGATCCATGAAGAGTAAGAAGAATTTTTTGAATAAGTCATTACAGTATTTTGAGATAAGTATTACTGGACTCATGTCCATACTCGTATTGATGGGAAACGATTTTTCAGGAAAACCATTATTTTCAGATAATGTGCTCATGCACATACGTTGTACATTCTTGTGCACACATGTAATTATTAGTTCAAGTACAGCATATTTGGTGTAAGGTATAAGGTAGAATGAAACATACATGCATTATAGTGTTCGTTTTGATTGGAAAAGAATTTTTGGTAAATCACTATTTTGAGATAAGTAGCCTACATCTGTACTCATGTACAGATGTTGTACATTCCTGTGTACATTTGTAATTGTTAGTTCAAGCACAGCATTTTTGGTGTAAAATATATCATAAAATGGAACATACTTGCATTATAATGTTCATTTCGATTGGAAAAGAATTTTCGGAGGAGAAATCCATGAAATTTTCTGTGAAATTAATGGCTATAGCTATTGTGATCAATAATTATCAGATTGTGTTCATTTACAGGGGTAAATAATAGTAAAAAAATTGTCATTGGACATCACTTGTTTTATGACTCAAAAAAAAATACCCATTTTTTGTTCCCCCCAACAAAGCTCCTAGTGCTGCCAGAAGGCTGTGGCTCCACCAGCTGAGGCTCCCATGACCTGGGTGTGTGTTTGCCAATGATCAACTCCTCAGCTGCTGTCGTCTTCATACCTCAGGATTCTTCCTTTAATCACATAGTAATTTTTAGTTTTTTCAGTACTTTTTTTTCAGTCACTCCTCTTAGTGTTAGAATTTGGTTTCCAGTCACTAATTAGGTAGTTAAATGAAAGTGCAAAGGCTATATTTGCTATGTATACTTGCCGATTGAATAAATTTGAATAAAACTATATTCTTTCATTTTCCGGAAATGGGTTATATTTCTCCCCACGTTAGTGGTGGCGTTAGTCACGATAGACGTTAGTGTTCTAGGACTACAGCAAGTCCACTGGAAGTTGAATATAATTTGCATGGAGGGAGAAAAATATAGTTAATGACTTCATCGTGTTAATGGAGATAGAGATACTAGATCATTAATGTCTTCCCATATTATTTTTTGGCTTTCTAATGTTTCCAGTCTCTCTTTATCTCCTCTTCATAATTAATCCACTCAGTGCAGTGATGTGCTTAGCTTTGGCAAATCTCTTGTTGTGAAGAGGTAAGTAACAATTTACAAAACATCCTCGAATGCGATAGTGCATTTATTTATCTGTTTTATTTATTTATTTTTTTGCCACCGTCACTCTTATTTTAAATTAATAGGGAGATCTCTCAATTTAAAGAGATTAGAAGCTGCCTGCAATAACCTCGTACACTATCATCAGACCATTTAAAACTATAAGTGATGATTATCACATGGAATGAGCTAAATGAATAAAGTTGTTCTTTATTATTTTCTCTTTTCAAAAGCATAGTGAGCTATGTCCTTATTCAGCAACTGTGTCTTTTGCTAAAATGCACAAAAAACATGTTTTCAATGTGAGAAAATTCTTAAGCTGTCACTAAATTATGTTTATTTCCAGAATTTCCTTAGTTTCTTCTTAATTTTGCTTAACCAGGTTTTGTCCATCTTCCTTCTTGAACATTCCCTATTATGGTATTTGCCTTTCGGTTTGTTGTTATCAGTAAAACTCTCCGTTGTGGTTACTATCACGTACAGTGTTTGAAATCTTTACTATCCCGTACAGAGTTTTAAAATCTATGGCTCGGAACTATCACATGTAATTAGTATGGTTAAGGTGTTGTGGATTCTGAAAAGGAAGGTGTTCAGTTTCATAGTTTCTGTGTTTTTCTATAGTTCATCACTGGAAAAATTAAAGTTCATGTTCCCAAATAAACAGTAAAAAGTTATTTCACCTAACAAGTTAAGAACAATTAATAAAACCAGTTAATAATAATAAAAAGTTATTTTTCCTATCTATCTTTCCATCCACTTTATTTCCATGGCATTAATATAGGAATTACTCTTTTCTAAAAACAACAATTACCCACTTCTTAGTTAAGAGAGCAAAATGAAGTAAATTAAATCATCTTCATTATTACTGAGGTCCTGTCCTTATTCCTCAGATAATTATTTAGGGTGTGGGATTGATACTGGTGGCAGGTGGTGGCGATCATCAACCAGTCAGTTACTATAGTGCTGGCTACTTTTGCCTTCAATTCATCATTCTCTCTCTGTGTCTGCCCTTCTCTCTTCCTATTTCTCGCTTCATTCCTGTCATTTTTTATCATTTTTTCCTTTTCGGGTGACTTTACATCGACTGGCAAGCCTTATAGTTTCCTATAAGCCAAAGAACCATGTACAACGCTCTGTGGCAACCACATAACCAACCTACACGTGCCTCCTATGTGTCAACAAGTGGGTTGGCGGATGATTAGTGCCCCTTCTAATAAAGCAACTAACTTAAAGAGACAACCCTTTTGGGATTATGAAGTTTGGCTATAGATAGATTGATGTCATGATGATGATGCTCATGATGCTGCTGCTATTGCTGCTGCTGATGCTGCTGATGATAATGCTGATAATGACATATCTAATGCAAAGTCTTTGGGATAAGAAACAAGGGAATATTTTATCAAAATCTCGAAGATAAATCATATTGCAAGGAAGAATTTGCACAAATATCTAAACTTATTTTAAAAATTTCATGTGGGTACAAGGACATCTATTGCTTGATTATATACAGTATAACAGGTCTACATAATCAAACTCATTTCTCTCATCAGGTATAAAATATAACATTTCTAGACCTATTTTTGACGACGATCACGAATATGCAGTCCAATTTAGCGTAGCACGTCACAGTTTTATGGAAATTATCATTTATCATTTTGGATGAATTCTACCGCTGGACGCATATGCTTACTTATGAAAACGAAGTTTTTCTCAGTTTATTTGTGGTTGCAAAGTTTTTAAACTATGTCGATTTCTCGCATAAATTCAGTGTCTCCAAGCAGTCCACATACACATTGTATTTTCATCCAAACTGAGATGACAAAATAGGAAACTCCTGCGAAACGTATAACAGAGAGTGAGTTGTGAGTTTCAGTGCAGTTTTGCGAAGGTCAGACTACTCAAAATCGTTGAGCTTTAGACTTCCTTCGATGCTGCTTTCCAGGCTCGTCCCTGTATAGCATCGAGCAGTAATCCGCGAGCATACTTTCATTCCAGAAACCTTGATAGCGATGCTCCATTGCACTGATATCTTGATGGAAACGTTCTCCCTGTTCGTCAGAGACAACCACCAGGTTCTGTTCGAGAACTTCAAGGTGCGAATGGAGAAAATGAACTTTCAGTCACATCCGACACCCCATGGCAACAAATGAATTAAGAAGTCACTCAACACCATCTTCATAATCCAGTGACCTCTTGTTTCCCAGGAAATTTTCACATATCCACTTGAAGGAGGTCCAGGCAGCCAGTTCCACATCGGCCAGATATGTGCTGAAGTTGTGGTCTCTCAGAAGTTCCTTTATCTGTCGGTTGATGAATATTCCTTCTCTCAGCTTAGTTTCAGTGATGCCTGGGAATTTGTTTGCGACTTATCCGAATGATTCAATGTTTCCTTATCCCAGTGTCTTTATGAACTGCTTCATTAAGCCAAGCTTTATATGAAGTGGAGGAAGAAGACTGTCTCTTGGAGCAACCACAGGCTCATTCATGATGTTCGAATTTCCTTTCTCATATGTTTGTCTAGGTGGCCATGTCGACTGCATGTAATGCTTGGAAGTTGCACGGCTGTCCCAGAGGCATAAGAAACAACGGTGTTTTGTGAAGCCCGATTGCAGTCCCATCAGCAAATCGATCACTTTGAAGTTTCCACACAACTTCCACTTATGGCATCTAAAGGGGCCGCAATGTTTTCATAGCACTCTTTCTTGTGCACTGAATGCCTCAAAGGCACAGAAGGTTTCGTATTCCCATTGTGCAGCAATACCGCCTTCAAGCTTTTCTTCAATGAACCAATAAATAAACGCCAATGAGAAGGATCATGCTCCTGTGAAAGGCAACGGAACAATCCATCAGCGTCGTTGCAAAAACATAGTGGTTCATCAACAGAAAAATATGAAGAAAGAGCTGCATTTTGTTTTCTGAAGTATGTTACTCGAACATCTTTCTTGTGCAGACATTTCTTTCAAATGAGATTCCTAAAGTTCAGTCTTGTCCTTCGGTAGTCCCAAATCTCGAAATAAGTCATTCAACTCTCCTTGAGAGAACTGTTCAGGTGTGTCTTCACTGTCAGCCAAAAACTCTGCATCCTCAGCCGCTTCATCTGACTCAGTTTGGGCTACATCTTCATCCTCATTGTTGCTACTGGCAATACCATCTTCTGGTGTTACTGGAATGGGAAGATTTTCATCACTGTGTGGATTCCAAACTGGGGTAAGCAATTTTGTGCTCGTTCTTAACAGAAAACTCGGATAGGCCTATGTTGACCTTGCAGAAGTAACACTCTGTAGCATGATCTTTCGGCTCGCTCCATATTTTAGGGACGGTGAAAGTCATTGCCTTTTTTCTCTTATTCAGCCAATCTCTTAGTCCATTCGAACAAGCTGTACATATTACACGCAGTGCCCTTTTTCTGTCTTGATCTGCAGGAGCACAGCCGAAATTCAGATGATAGACCTTTTTGATATCGTTCGTGATGTTGCATAGCTGTCCATTGGGATGAACGAACCACAAACATAGCAGAAACAATCAGGGCTAGTTTTGCATTGCCTTGACATTTCAACTGATTCAGTAAACAACAACAGCTGCTAAAAGGCATAAGCAGTTTTCAGGAATATATGTAAATAATGTTATATACAGTTTCAACATGAAGGTTCATCAATCATCAAAAAAAAAAAATATGTGGTAGGAAAAAACGGATGGGATTTTCAGAATCAGCACCTAAAACTGTATCAAGAGACCACAAAATGTTCATGAGGATTTTTTACTGTTGACCGGGATCTATACGAGCGAGGAAGAAGCCCTCGCGAGTCTCTCAAGTAGTGGGATTTTCTCACATATGAGCAAACTCTCCCTGCCCGATCGTAACGCTTTTGAGAAGCTTATACCTCGGCAACCACTGCATGATTTACACCATATGATGTCCCAATTCTTTAAGATTTATTTTTGACAGGTTTCATCATACCCAGGCGGTGCATGTGGCACATGAAGCTCACCAAGTGCAGTGTGTCGAAAATCTTCAAAAGAGGGCCGCAGGCCAGAGAGTTTTTTCATAAAAGCATGAAACTTGGTAGGCAGATAGCCATCAATATACTCTAGGTATCATCAGAGTGTAAGGCGACATTTCAGTGCTATCGAATTTAAATGGTCTCTCTTATTTCGCCAAGAAAGGCGCTTTACTGGTCATAACCTGCTCTGATGAGCAGTGATTTGCTTAATAGCAATGTACTTCGAAGGATAGCATAATTCAGTGCTATTTGCATTATGACAAAAACTGAACTCAGACTGGCAGAATATGATGAATGTTAGTGTGTACATTAGCTGACTGTGCTTGAGTGTCCTTAAAACTACTGTATTTCTTTTTAACTCTGGTTTGCCACGCCCTTCATTTTCTTGTCAGGCTATCTGAGAGAAATGAATTTATATCTAATTATGAGTTATGACGAACTTGAGTTCCCAATATTTATATGTATTGTCATGGGTGGTCATTTCCGTAGAGTGCAGTAACAGCCTACTCCAAATTTGCAAAATTACAAAAAAATAAGTAGGCAGTGCTGAATGTAATTTGAAAGTTTGCACACATTTTTTAAAGCAAATCTACACAATTTAACAGATTTTCAAGTATTTATAATGCATTTATTTGAGTATTTACATCTGCGTTGGCCAAGCGAGAATCGATGTTATGCTTTGCTCGGCTGATGTGTATGTGTGTGTGTGTGTGTGTGTGTGTGTGAGAGAGAGAGAGAGAGAGAGAGAGAGAGGACTGCTGTGACAATGAAGTAATGATTAACGGTTTGTTTTCACTGGAGGACCTACGGCACCTCCACAGCGTGCGTACTAAGTCGATTATATGAAATTCAGTGAAACTTGGTTATGAGGGGCAAATGCGTTTCTTTGCGTAGTAGTCAGATCAACCTTTAATGTGTCTACACCTAGAAATAAACTGAGGAATGGGTAGTCATGGATATTTCTGGGTCTGTAATTAATGTGCGCGCTATCATGTTCTGCATGTTTCTGGTTCGAGAAGTGACATTACTATTTCAAAAATTCTACTACAAAGTTGCCAGTGAAGCTGTCATGGTTGATAGCAGGTTGGGTTTTATTATCACAAGAATATTTTATATTCGAGTTCAATTTACTGAGGGATATGACAGCAAATGAAGTTTGGGGACTTGGTGGGGGGGGGGGGAAGATTTGAAAGATAGAGGGAACAGAGGAAGGAGGCAAGAAGCGATACAAGGAAGGACACAGGAAGAATTAAATGAAGGAAACGATGGAGATGAGCTGAACATTAGAATATTAGAGGAAAGGAAAAGGAAATAAACAAACAAATGTTGAAAAAATGAAGGAAATTCGATAAGTTGAACAGAAGTGACGATTTGGTAAAATAAGGTACCGTTATGGCATTCGTTATGGAGCAGTAGAAATGATGAGCAGAAAGGAGCAAATGAGATAAGGATGGATAACAGAAAGAACCGATAGATAAACAGATAAAAGTTATACAGATGAAAAGGATAAAAAGGGAGAAGGGTATACTGAATGATACATATATATATATATATATATATATATATATATATATATATATATATAGGGTATATGCACATATCTTTATCTATACCTGACTCTCTCTCTCTTATACAGAGAGAGAGAGAGAGAGAGAGAGAGAGAGAGAGAGAGAGAGAGAGAGCCTCTGTGGTACAGTGGTAATGTGTGCGTTTTCGTACACTGAAGAACGAGGGTTCGCGCTCCGCCAGGGTAATAAACTTTGGGAGCGTTCTTCTGGCCACGTACTGCTTGGCGAACATAAGGGGTGCTGTGGCTGAACCAGTGTCGCATACTATAAAGCATGTTTGCACCCAGTCGGCTTGTGGGCCGATTACACTTGGTTCACAGACTACACACACATCCAAAGCCACTCCAACACTACAATTACACTTACAAGCACTTCTCGCCCTACATACAATCTCTACCAGACAGCCTTAGCCACTTGGTAGAGATACATTGGCTGTATCGTCCCGACTTCGGTCGGGATAGGCCGGTCCTGCAGGGGACACTCAAACGGCTGATGAAATGAGATGATTGTACATACATACATACAGTATATATATATATATATATATATATATATAAATATATATATATATATATTGATTGTGTTAGAGAGAGAGAGAGAGAGAGAGAGAGAGAGAGAGAGAGAGAGAGAGAGAGAGAGAGAGAGAGAGAGAGAGAGAGAAGCCTTTGTGGTAGAGTGTGCGTTTTTGTACACTGAAGAAGGAGGATTAGCTCCCCGCCAGGGTAATAAACTTTGGGAGCGTTCGTCTGGCCACGTACTGCATTGGCGGACATAAGGGGTGCTGAGGTTGAACCAGTGTCACGTTCTAGAAAGCATTCTTGCACCCAGTCGGCTTGCGCGGGCCGATTACACTTGGTTCTCATACTACACACATCCAAAACCACTCTAATACTACAATTACACTTACAAGCACTTCTTACCCTACATACAATCTCTACTAGACAGTCTAAGCCACTTGGTCGAGATACATTGGCTATATCGTCCCCACTTCGGTCGGGATAGGCCGGTCCTGCAGGGGACACTCAAACGGCTGATGAGATGAGATGAGATATATATAGAGAGAGAGTGTTATGGAACTGGTATGGCCATGACGACACCATAACATAAACGCAACGCTACTGTAAATAGAAAGGTTCTTACTTTGACCATCATCCAGCCAGCGACGACTCTCTTTCTCTCTCGGTTTTCGTAGGGCTTGGATATTCTCCACTTCTTGTCCGTGTTCTTCCAGTTCATTGTGTGTGTGTGTGTGTGTGTGTGTGTGTGTGTGTGTGTGTGTGTGTGTGTGTGTTCATTCAATCCTTCGATATATATATTCTTCCTGGTGTGATTGAGTTGTTTTCTGTAGTGATAGTTGTTTAATTTTATCTTTTCTCTTATATTCATTTTTTATTTATGCTAATATCCAAATCCTCTCCCCCCTCTCTCTCTCTCCAATCCATCTTCCTCTTCTCCCTCCCCTCTCTCTTCCTTCCTCCTATCAATCATTCCATCTCCCCCCTCCTCCTCACCCCTTGACAACCTTCATTGATTCTTTTCTTCTTTGCTCTTGCCTTCCTCTCATTCTCTCTTATCCTTTCCTGCATCTTCCCTTTCCTATTTTTTGTCCTTTTCGTCACATATCCTTTTTATCGCCTGCTTCCCTTTGTTAACTTTCAATAAATACTGCACTCCTCTCTCTTTCCTTCCTTTGTCTCTCACTTTTTATCCCTTTTCCCCATGTGTCTTTCATTGTACGTTGATATTGGTTGCTTTCTCTTTTATGGTCTATATTATATTTTCATTTTCCAATGCTAAATATTTTCTTTCTTTCATTAATTTGTTTCCCCTCTTCCCATTTTCTTTACTATTACCTTTTCTCTTTAATTCCCGTTTCATTCCATCACTTAGGCGTTTTATCGTCCTCCTTTTCCTTTTTATCTTTTTCTTTTCGTTAACGGAATCTTTCTTTTTATTTTCATTTTTGTTCATGGTATGCTAATCCTTTGTTCTGCCCTCTCCCTCTCTCATTTATAATAATTTTCGTCAAATTTTGTTTCTTATTTCTGTTTTCGTTCCTTCCATTGAATATTTTCCTCCTTTTTTTCCTTTGTCTACTCCTCCTATTTTCACTGTTTCCTTTCATTTACGTATAATCTTGCCACTTAATCCTAACATCCCATTATTCCTTCCACTTTGTTTTCCATCCACGTAATATTTCTTTATTATTTACTTTATCCCATCTTTTTTCCCTGGTATACCTGCTACTTTCTTGGCATATGGCTCTAATCGCGCCATTTATCATTATTATCATGACTAATTCTTTCTGTTCCTTTATTTGTTTTATTTCACTGAATACTTCCTTTCCTCTGTCTCTTCTCTTCTTCCCTTTCATTACATCCTTCCATTTCCTCTTTCTAATTTACCCACAGTCGCATATTGGCTAATTCCTTCCGCTTCCCCTTTCCGTTTCCTTCCTTGAATTTGCACACTCACTTTTCTTCCTTCATCTCGTCTGTTATGGTTCTTTTGTATATTTTTTCTCATAGTATTGACTTCGATTAGTCACCTCTTCCTTTCTTCAGATCTTCGTTCTTTCTTTCTCTTCTCTTTAGTCGAAGATCTCCAAGATCGGCTCCGTCTCTGTCTGTAAATAACGTTCTTCGGAATCGTTGCGCTTCTTTTCCGAGGATTTTGGCAGCTTTACCGGAGCCTCACCCCACCACACCACACCATGGCACACCAGACAAAATCACTCTCCAACACATCACATCACGGGCATTGACCAAATAGCCCTGAAGCTCCCGCATCTATTACTTTTGTACTTGTTCGTTTTCGTTAGTCAAGCTAACCCCTATCCTTTCCTCGTGTATTTACCCTGATCTTTTTTTTTTTTTCCCCGACTGCACTCATTCTCGTCACTTAACAGTACTATCACATTTTTATTCATCAATTTCGCCGTCATTCACTGAGTCTTTCCTCTCCCCTTTCTTTCCCATTCTTTTAGCTTTTTCCTACATTTTAGCTTTCTTGAACTGGTTGCCATTTTGTCACTTATAAAAATTTTATTACCCTGTTTTTACTTCCCCTTCCTTTTATCGTTCTTTCCCAACGAATTCTCCTCTGTCTGTCTGTCTGTCTGTCTGTCTCTGTCTCTCTGTCTCTGTCTCTCTCTCTCTCTCTCTCTCTCTCTCTCTCCACTTTGCCTCTTCAATTTACGTTCATTCTCGTCGCTTTCCCCTATTATTACCCTTTTCCTTCCTCTTCTTTTTTTTTTTTTGTTACTAGATCCTTCCTCATATCCTCTCTAAAATTTGAATCTCTTCACTTTCTCTCCAGTTTAGTTTCAGTACCGTCATTCATACTCAGTATCGCCCTTTTTTCATTTTCGCATTTCTTTACTTACTTTTTTCTTTCTTTTTCCCTCCTTTCCTTTCCTCTCATTTCATTTTTTTTTCATTGTTCCTCTTTGCTTACGTTCATTCTCGACCCTTACACTTATCATCTTTCGTTCATCTGCCATTTTTCTCTTTTGTCCAATTCATTGTTCATCCCTTCTCTCCCTTCTCATCGTGCACCACTTCTCTTTTATTCTTTGTTTTCATTTTGTCCTTTCACCGGTTTTTCCTTATGATCCTTCCTATAATTATTGTTCCTTTACTTCACCTTCCTCTGTTTTCGATATTCTCAATGGCATCCTCACTCTCTCTCTTCCCTTCTTCTTTATCTCATTAATCTTGTTCCCGTCTTAATTTACGCTAATTCTCGCCACTTAGACTTATTATCTCCTCTTTCCTCCCTCTTCGCTGCATTCATGTTCTAATTAGCTTACTATTTCTCTTTACTGTTATTTTTATAATTCAGTCTCTAATTACTACTCTCTTCAGTATCTAAAAGGTCTTACATATCCTTCGAATCTTTCTTCTTTGCCGTTTTCATTGTTTACCTCCTCTCTCTCTCTCTCTCTCTCTCTCTCTCTCTCTCTCTCTTCTTTCCTTCTTGTAAAAATTTTCGCTTTTCTCCACCTCATCCTTTATTATTTTATTTCCCTTCTCATCTTCTATCACTTCCACTTTGTCTTTTCAACTGCCTCCTATTTTACTTTCTTCTCTGTTTTTATTTATTGTTCCTTCACTTTATCTTCACCGTCATCTTTCCTTTCCTCCCTTCCTCTTCGTCTCCATCCTTTTTCCCCCTCTTCAATTTGCGCTGATTCTCGCCACTTACGCTTATTATCACCTCTTTCCTTCCTCTTCCCTTTTTCGCTTTCCTGTTCTCATTAGCTTGGTTTCCCTCTTTATTATTACTTTATTGCTCAGGCTCCCAAATGTTTACTCTTTTCAGTTTCTGAGAGGACAAGTATGCTTCCTAGAACCTTTCTGCTTTGCTGTTATTACATTCTCTCTCTCTCTCTCTCTCTCTCTCTCTCTCTCTCTCTCTCTCTCTCTCTCTCTCTCTCTCTCTCTCTCTCTCTCTCTCTCTCTCTCTCGCTGGCTCGCTCGCTCTTCCACACTTTCTCATATTCAGACTTTCTCTCTTCCACCCTATCACTTACACTCTTTCCTTAGTCTCCCTCTTCTCTCCCCCTCTATCAATTTATCCTTCTCCCTCTCTTTTCCTCTCCTATACAATATGGTCCTCCACTAGACCTAATTTTTACCTCCCATCTCTCTCCCTATACCCCAATTAGTTCATCTCTCTCTCTCTCTCTCTCTCTCTCTATCTATCTGTGTGTGTGTGTGTGTGTGTGTGTGTGTGTGTGTGTGTGTGTGTGTGTGTGTGTGTGTGTGTGTGTGTGTGTGTCTCTCTCTCTCTGTGTGTGTGTATATGTGTGTGTGTGTGTGTGTGTGTGTGTGTGTGTGTGTGTGTGTGTGTGTGTATGTCTCTCTCTCTCTCTCTCTCTCTCTGGCCAGCCCTCTCACCCCTTCTATTTTACTGGGAAAATACGCAGACCCGCACAATATCGCTTGGCAAAAAAGAGGGGGGGAGGGTGAGGGCGAGGTGGACGGAGGGGAGAGGAAGAGAAGGAGAGAGTGGGCTAGGGGAGAGAAAGGGAGGGTGAGAGTGGGAGAAGGAAGGGGGTGATGGGAGGGAGAGGGGAGGGAGGGGAGGGAAGGGGGTAGTGCTGGTGAGGAAGAGAAGGGATGAAGGAGGGATTGAGGAAAGTGTGAGCTCGTGACTCGTGGCGGAGAGGGGCCTGTAAAGGGACTAGGGGAGAGGGTGGTGGGAGTGAACTGGTAAGTGAAGGAGAAATAATGTGGGTTTAGGAATCGTGAACGTGGAAGCAACTAAATGAGAGAGAGAGGGAGAGAGAGAGAGAGAGAGAGAGAGAGAGAGAGAGAGAGAGAGAGAGAGAACCGCATTTTTACAGTCTAGGCACGTATAAATCTTTGGGTGCGAATGAGGAAGTTCGGCCTTAAAGTTAATCCGTATGCTAATAGTTCGTCACGGAATTGTTGGTATGAATAGGTTCTACTGTCTAGAACCTGCCACTATATGCCGAACAAGCATACAGTGAGAAGAAGCACCTTACATGATGTGAATTATTGAAAGGAAATTTCACAGGAAGAGTAGAATCAAATAATTAGACATAAATGATTTCTAGATTTGCCGTGTGGACAAATTTATGTATACACACACACACACACACACACACACACACACACACACACACACTGCCCTTATATAATATCACACTTCGATCTTGATCTCTCATACGTTCATTATCCTACCTGACTCAATGTCCCTAGCCATCCGCTCACTCTCAGTTCGCCCCATAGGACCGAACCACCTCAGACTTTTCCTCAAGCTCTTCCTCTGCGCTACCTTATTCACAGATCCATTTATTTGTCCAGCGGTAGCTAGACCTGTAACATATTTTCCCGATGCTTGTGCCAAGATTCTAAGGTTCTAATCCAAACGGTGATGCAGGCCACATTTAAAGGGGGTGATTGTAGTATGATTTTTTCATATGCTTGCTAAATGTTCACACCCTGTCGGTTTCTGACGGCATATAAAAAGTATAGCACATACTAACATAGTCTTTAAAGATTTAGACAAATATATGTAGCACTCTCTCTCGGGACACACCTTCATCAGCGTGGTGAAACGCTAGTTTTGACTATCACTTTCCTATCAAGAAGGTTCGGACGAGCAATGGGCCTGTTATGGACTGATAGAAATACATATACCCTTCATGTCAATACACAGGCACTTGTGCGGCTTACCATATTGCTTTAGCATTATCTCTTGATTTTTGTTTTTCAAGCACCTTTCTCGCCTCACCACTGTACTCTAGTATTGAACGAACATACCTTTATGCCAAGCTTTCTTTATTCCCATGCTTTCATAACAGTTTTCCTTTTTCTTTTCCTCTCTTTTTTTGTCTTTCCTATTCATCTCTACACCTTCATTCCTTGAATCATCCTTTAATTCATTTTGTCCTCCATGCTACCGATCTTGTTCTCAACGCTTCTTAAATACTTGAGCATCCGCACTTTTTCACTCCTGTACCGTTCATTCTCAACGATCACTTCGTGTCTGTACCTGTATTAAATATTTGCGCTCAGAACATCCCTACAGTCAGTTGTCAATGTTTTTTTTTTTTTTTTTTTTTTTTTTTTTTTACACTCAGTAACGATTTTCCTTTAAACCAAACTCTAGAACTTGAACTCCATGTTACATCTTAGCATATCACCTGCAACCAGAATGTACAGACAGGTCCCACTCATTACTTCCTTCATGCTACTCCCTTGCTAACTGTCATCACTCTCATTTCTTGCAGTTCTCCATTCATACTGTATACACATTAAACACCCGTGTAGACAGGGCACAGCGCGGTTGCAATTAAACAGTCAAGCTAAATTTCTCACATAATGCATATCCTCCACCCTCCAAGATTTCTTTATTCACACCCATGCACTCCAAATAGCTTCGAATGATTTTCCTTTTCCCCATATTCTCCTAGTACTACCTGTTCATTCAATTTATCATCCTCTCATAACATCGCCTCCGTCAGACTTCTTATTTTAAAAATCTGTTCAATTTATCCCTCCCTGATTTCACCAAGTTCTTCCCACATCAAGTTTTACGCAATTTTCTTCACCTACTTATTATATAACCATACACCTCTCACACCGTGCTCAACAAGCAGATATTCTTGTCCGAATTCACTGTCTCTTTTCTCTCTCCCATTACTTTATACGAAGGTACAGTCATATTCTTCCTTTCCATTTATCAGGCAATTCACACTTGTAACTAAGGTAACCTCCACCCACAGCATGCAGTGTTTCTGCTCCTATAACGACTTCACCTTCCCTGGAACAACAAATTCCCACTCTCACTATCCACTCCCGCTGAGCGTTCCCGTGTTCATCAGCATCGCTATTGAGAAGTGTTTCTCTTAAAGCGATGCACCCCCACTCTCACTTTTCCTCCCTCTGGTCTAACTTCCTCCACACATCTGATATCACAGTATCCTTTTCGCATGCCGCATTCATCTGTTGCTTTAAATGTTTTCTGCATCTCTCCAACACCTAACCCTTTTCGACTAACACTTCACCATCTGTTCATTTCATTTCTCTTCTACATACATAAACATTTCTTTCCACAGATGAGTATGTTGACGTACGGTGTGGATCTCTCTCTCTCTCTCTCTCACACACGCACACACACACACACACACACACACACACACACACACACACACACACACACACACACACACACACACACACACACACACACACACACACACTTTCTATAATGACATAGAAGATCAAAAGGCTCATGCGAAAAAGTATGTAAAAATATCCTGATCTGTGACACGTGCGTGTCGGAATCTTTTTGTGGGAGTCAGAAAATGTGGATTTCGGACAAAACATCTCCGTATTCAGCTCGGAATGTTTTTTATATTTGTTTTTCGTGTTTTTGGTCTGAACATTCACATGATCCAGTGTGGCATAGTATATATATATATATATATATATATATATATATATATATATATCATATATAATCATTTTCATCAGCCGTTTGAGTGTCCACCGCAAGGACCGGAGCTATCCCTACCGAAGTGGGTACGATACAGTCAATGTATCTCTACCAAGTGGCTTAGGCATGTCTAGTAGAAATTGTATGTAGGGTGAGTAAGTGCTTGTAAGTGTAATTGTTGTGTTGGAGTGGCTTTTGGATGTGTGTAGTAGTCTGTGAACCAAGTGTAATCGGCCCGCTCAGAAGCCGACTGGGTGCAAGCATACTTTATAGTATGCGACACTGGTTCAACCACAGCACTCCCTTTTGTCTGCCAATGCAGTACGTGGCCAGAAGAACGCTCCCAAAGTTTAATATTACCCCTGGCGGAGCGCGAACCCCTCGTTCTGTCATGGTGTACGTAAAACGCACACTTTACCACTGTACTCCAAATATATATATATATATATATATATATATATATATATATATATCCACAGGTACGTCCCCACTGCTACCTGGCGCTTCCTCGGATGGTGGATAGGGAAAGGCCCTGAAGATATATGAGATACCGTCTTAGACGCGCGGACCATGGGACCCCCTATAGATATATAGGGCTACACCCAACATATTGAATAAAATGGCACAACAATTACACCTCACCGGAAACAATGTGGCAGTGACGTGAGATAATTTGTAACAATCCTCCTAACCAAACATGAATTCTACTGTTAATGATTTTACGGGTGTTTTTGTTGGATCATCATCTATTAAAGGTCCAACCGAAATGCCTCCTGTGCTTACAGGCAGTGTGCCACCAAACGTAAGTAGGCATTGTCTCAGGAAATCAAAGACCGGGGCATTAAACAACCTGATATCCATGAAGATATATATGTACATTGTAAGAAGCCTCACGGTAGATTATAATCTTGATAATGACTGAATTCGAAAACATTAGGTGAGATATCGTAGGCTTGAGTAAGATCCACAGACAAGAAATTAATTCAGTTCCAAGATGGCAAACACCTATTTTGCTACAGAGGATGGGAAAATGAAAGAGTTAGTTGTGAAGGATTTCTTATTAACATAAATCTTGCAGACAACATTGTTAAATTCAGCAGTGTATCTGACAGAGTAGCATAGACGGCAATTGGGATGTACAAAAAAAAAATACCCTGAAAGTAGTACAAGTATATACACTGACTTCTCGAGCTCAGATAAAGAAATAGAATCTTTCTGTGACGAAATCTTCGAGATTATGGAAGAAAAAAAGACCACCTATCATATATTCGTAGAAGATGGCAAATTGAAAAGTGGAGAAACATGTAGGCCTATAGGACAAGTCGGAGTGGGAGAAAGGAATGAAAGATGAGAAATGTTGGAAAAATTTGCCAGAAAGGTGTAATATGAGACTAATGAAAACATTCTTTCACAAAAGAACAGGGAGAAAATTGACCTGGAGAAATCTTAATGGGGAAATGAAGAATGAAATCGATTTCATTATACGATCATAAATGTGGGAGTTATCAACAAAATGAATATAGGAGATGGAAGGCTGCACAGGCAGATTTAATTTCAGAAGTGATAGAAAGATGATTAAAATTAAAAGATATGCCCAATAGATGCAAGTGAAAACAAAGTTGCCTTTCAGTTTGAAATAACAGATTTCAGGTTTTAAGTTATACTGACTGTGACACTGAAAAATCTAATGACAGACTAGCAAAAGTGCTAAGATAATCAGCAGAAGCACCAGGGAAAGTTAATGCAAAAGTCTCCAAAAAATTCACCTGAGCTCATGAAAGGAAGAAAGGAGATGAAACTAAAAACAAAGAAAGATGAAATAGAAAGAGTGAAATTAAATGAGCATATCAACAAGAGACAGAG
The DNA here is from genome assembly GCF_032717465.1 of Coenobita brevimanus. Classification (NCBI taxonomy): domain Eukaryota; kingdom Metazoa; phylum Arthropoda; class Malacostraca; order Decapoda; family Coenobitidae; genus Coenobita; species Coenobita brevimanus. The sequence goes on along the minus strand of NC_137054.1, from coordinate 23,183,591 downwards.
AGCAGAAAAACGAAAGAGATACGTGGATCATATCAAAGAAACCATTAAAAAATAAAAACGTCTGAAACAGGTCAGAAGTAAAATAGCACTAGGAAAGTAACAAATGATTTCACTGAAAAACAAAAATGGTGAAGTCATTTAACGTAGAGATAAGGTGCTGAAGAGAGTTGAAGAATTTTACAAAGAACAGTATGAATCAAGATAATAGTATCGAAAGCCAACTTTTCAGTGGAGACAAGTGAAATACCTGAGGTATCACCAGACGAGGTAAACAATTCTCTTAAAACCATGAAAAGAGGGAAAGCCCCAGAAGAATATGGAATTGTAGCGGATTTACTGTCGGATGCAGAAGTAAACGTAAAAAACAGACTCGCCTACTAATTTGCTCAGTGTATGAAATAAAATTCCCCAAACATGGTGTAATGCAACAGTTACTTTTCTTACAAAAAAGGCGACTCCAGAGATCGTAGTAACTATCTTCCCATTAGCTTAATACCATTTTTTTACAAAATCCTCACTAAAGTCCTCAAGAACAGAATAACAAAAGATCTGGAAGAAAACCAACCTCGCGAACAGGCAGGATTCTGAAGAGGGTTTTTGACTACTGATCGTCGGCATACAGTGAATCTGCTAATTAAAAAACCTAAATAACAGACCACTGTGCTTAGGTTTTGTTGATTATGAAACGGCTTTGCACATAGCATTTAAAAATTCATTGCGAGAACAAGGTGTAAATGGGAACATTGCAAAACTGCTCAAAAACATATATAAAGAGGGAACTGCAACAGTTAGATTACGCAAAGACTCGGATAAAAGTAAAATTGAAAAGTGCGTGCATCATGGAGATGCAATTCACCAAAAGTATTTACAGCATGCCTAGAAAGTATTTTCAGAAAGCTAGGCAGGGAAAACATACAAGTAAACATAGATGGAGAAAAGCTAAACTATTTAAGATTTGCAGATGACATTCCTCTAATGTCAGAATCGGCAGAGACATTGCAAGAAACGTTAATGACCTGAACAGAGAAAGTCTCAAAGTTGGGCTAAAGATGAACTAGAGTAAATTTAAAGTAATGTTTAATCCAAATACATCAAAAAACATCATCCGAATATGACTGAAGAAATTCTTGAAGAAATCGAGGAGTACAGTTACTTGGGACAAATATTA
>NC_137054.1:23091573-23182323 GCF_032717465.1 Coenobita brevimanus | reverse complement strand
CAATTGAATTTCTGTTTTGAATAGATAGATAGATATAGAGAAATATAATTTAGAAATATATATGTATATACATATATATGAATAAATATACAAAAGTTTAATATAAATATATATAAATATAAATAGACAGGTAGATAAATAGATAGATAGATAGATATAGATACTGTAGATAGATAAGTATATATATATATATATATATATATATATATATATATATATATATATATATATATATGAACTTCCATGCGGTATGATGCAGTTGGTATTTTTTCCTTATATTCATAGTTCTTTACCAATGGTTCTCCAATAAAGCATCCAATAGTATGTAATTATTAGTATGTTGAGATATTTAGTAACTGCATAAATACAGTATTTCTTCTTGTTTTGAAAACTAAGCTACTTCCGAGCATTCATATAAACATATTTATAGTGTGGCTTAAACTTGTTGGACTCAGGAGATACTAAAATAGCCCACTGGTTAATCATTTAAATCCTCAGTGGACACTGCAACACTCTTACGATTCATTGATATATATCGCCTTCTCTCTCTCTCTCTCTCTCTCTCTCTCTCTCTCTCTCTCTCTCTCTCTCTCTCTCTCTCTCTCTCTCTCTCTCTCTCTCTCTCAGTCCCGTTTGTCTACCTGTACCAGTACCTGAGGTTAGGGTCAAGCAGTCTATCTGAATCGTTTGGTGATCTGATATCACCTATACTTCACCCTACCACCAGTAGCCGCATGAGATTGGATTATTAATAATTAGGCCATTAATTGATCGTATTTCTACACCTCTCTGTCACTATCTACAACGCGTGCCAAACACTGTCACCTAAGAACTCTACCTAACCTAGCTTTTCCTGCCCTATTGAGATGAAGGCTATCCCTACTCATACCACATGATTAGAAATTGTTCCAAACATCAACAAACATCACACCCTCTAATGTACCTCATGTTTCCTAATGACTTCCTTCACTGAGGATCACAGAACCAACACCAAACTTTCTTACAGACCACAGACAACTAGTTTCCTACGACTTTCATTAGACTTCCAAATAAGGTCACTACTGTACACCTCCCTATTCATCTTCCCTAACCTCCCTGGTTTTACAATATTAGTTCACATCACAGCAACAAAGGCCGAATCTTCTGAGGTGTGTTTTGCAGACCTAAGTCATCAAGTGTCCAGTCATGTTTTGTATCCTACACCGAAGAAAACTAAAACACTTTTTTCCTAGAGCCCTTACGGCACAAAACTCCCCTTCTCCTGATAACCCTACATCATACGAATCTCGAACAAGTATAGGAGGCTATGCATACACGCCTTGCACCTTCATCTTCGAGAACCTGGGACTGCCCCTAGTAGCTACCTGTTTTGTCACTGTTTACCTACATTGAAAGCCTTTCACCCTCGCCTAAGTGCTTGGAAGCCATCACTATCTTCTGACCTCGTCCCTCCCTCAACCATCCTATTTTCTAAGTCATCTAATTTGCCTAATGCTTAGCTCCCATTTCCTTAGGAAGTAAACTGCCTTGGAGCACTGATTTAACTTGCCTTACTGTCCCCTCCTTCTTGATCTATCACTTGACCCGCTAAAAGGCCTCCTGATATTGTCCTTCTTAATGCTTGAAAAATCACACACACACACACACACACACACACACACACACACACACACACACACACACACACACACACACACATACACAAAATAATCTTAAAGCTCATCGTATTCCTTCTATCAGGTTGTCCTTTATGTATTCCGTTAGCACGAAGGGGTTGAGAAAGCGTTTGGCAGGTGCACTCTTTTGAATGGTTTGGGTGGAGCAGCAGGTAAAAGCACGTTCATCCAAAAAGGAAGTCGCTGCAGAACAGAAAATTGGTTGATGTGCAACTGTAGACATCAACAGGAGAAGAGAATTAATGGAGACAACAGATGAGTAGACAGACAGAAAGCGGGGAAACTGATCATTTTAGATTAACACTGAATAGCAGATTGGTGGAAGAACGTGTTAACAAAGGGAGAGATGCGATATAGGCAGAAGACAAAGGGTGTCTAGATGGATGGATGGGTGATTGGACTGACAAGTAGAAGCTGAGAGAGTCGAAAATTATAGAAATGACATAAAATACTGATGGGCAAGGGTAGCGTAGGGTGGATGGATGAGCAGACGAAGTGGGAGCTATTCAGAGAAAACAGAGAAAAATGGTTGGATGGATATATAAATGCGTGAGGGGAATACATGAACACATAAAAACAGGGAAAGAGATAAAGGATGGTTTACTGGATGAATAAACGAACTGGGGAAGTAATCGATAGATAGAGTGTAAACATATATAGATCAGATGGATGGATGAATAGATGGATGAAAAGAATGAAACAACAAAGCAGAGAAAATATGTACAAGAGGGAGGGATGATTGAACTGACGGGTAAAGACATGACACATACAGATAAAACATACAAGATGGGTGAAAAGATGGATGGGGGAAACAATAATGCTACGTACAGAGAAAATAGAGAGAGGATGGGTGGATGGATGGATAGGCGGAGGTAGGCTAGAAAAATGCAACAAAATATTCGAGGATCACTGCTAATCGTCCGTCAAAATATATTTTTGGCTTAGGTGCAAGTTACCTACAAACCAACTTTGAAGAAAATTCACAAATCTCTACGGATTTCAGCTACCGTGTTTTGCAAAAAGCCAATCCAAATTAAATGAAACAAAAGCATTCGGGGGTCGAATGCTACTCGTCAGGAAAAAATGATGTTGGTTAATGTACAAATTACCTACAAACCAAACTGAAGATGATAGAAAAGTATTCGGGAACCGAATGCTCATCGCCCGCCAGAATATGCTATTGGCCAAGTTACAAGCTACTTACAAGCCAAATGTGATTGTAAGGGGGAAAACTCCACTGTATTCATGTACCGCTTCACTTGAGACACCTGCCGCCCTCGAGATCAGTTCGACACCTTCTTCAGTTGGTGTTTCATCGCCCATTCCACATCTTCGAGCATGTCTCAACGTTTCAACAGAGACTACCTGTTCCCTGATCCGGGACAAGACGGCAGAGAGCTCCCACGACTTGAAACAAGCATTGCTTCCACTCTCTCCACTCTGGCTGGCTGTTGTTATTCCGTGACAGAGCTAATATACAGCAGTGAAGTGATTGGCAGGAAATCTAGACAATACATTATAAATTAGGTAGTTCCAGGTGAATGTAAATATCACTTAGGCTTCTCCCTTCCCTCCTTTTATGTATATATATTACGAAAATAGATTATACTGCATATTTCAAGGGAAAATAAACAGCGAAAATTAGCGAACGAGTGCAATATGAGGTGTTGTCAGGTGATAATTAGCCAATTCCAGGTGTATGGCACTCTCACTTACCTTATTTCTTTCTTGTATATATTATTTAGTATAAGAATAGGGCATAGGGCTTATTTCCAATGGATGAAATCAGTGAAAAATTCCAGGGAAGATTTACTTAGCTTAGCATGGCCGGGCAGGCGAGAAGATAGGGTAATGGAGGGGGGGGTAGGGAGGAGTCAAGAACTGGGAGAAATGGCTAAATTGTCAACAATGGATGGGAGTACAGATGAGATTAGGAGTGCTGACTAGGGCTGGACATTGGCAGTACTGATAGATGATACAAGCCACCACTTGGAAGCCCTGGTGAATTCAAAATAACACAGAATCACAAAAGCGACGCCCGCGGAATGATCCTTTGCTGCCAAGCATCACGAAAGTGACGCCCCATGCGGTTAAGGGGTTAAAATGTTCCTTTGCTTTACCGGTGTTTCTTTTTAAGATAATATGATACAAGATTTATTTACATTATTACATAAATATCGACTGTAATAACCAACACTGGTTCTCAATCCGTCTGTGATCTCGGATTAAGAATAGGCCTTGAAACGTTACCACTTGCTTGAAGGTGACAATAGGACATTACACATCATCATCATCATCTAATCCTGTAGGATACAAAAACCCACACTGGCAGACGAAAAAAGATGTATTCCAAACAGTTTCTGCGACAGCTGTCGACCTCTTCAGTGGATCTACAGACCAAGAGTGGTACATACAAATGCTGAGAAGCTGCTTATATGCAGGGTGAGGACACGTTTTCCCAACCATACCTGATGTGACCTCACCAGACTCTCCCTCTACTCTGTCCACGACCTGAGTGAGGGATTACAAGGGGCAGCAAGGACCTTGCCACTAATCCTCTCATCACTGGATCTAGTGTATACATTCCTTCACTATGGTTAAAATTATTATATCTCTCTATACATACAGCTTCCACAATCCTACGTTTCTTATAGTTACTACATTTGTACAATATTTGGCTAGAATTCCAGTCGATTCTATGGTCGTTTTCCGAAGAGTGAACATACACTGCGTTGTTTATGTTGCCTATCTTACAGGCATACTTGTGTTCCTTAATGCGAGTGTCCAAATCCCTTCCAGTTTCACCAATATAAACCAAATCACAGTCTCTACATGGAATTTTGTATACACCTGCAGTTTGGTTACTAATGGGTTTATTCTTTACCAACATTGGTCTTAAGGTGGAAGTATATCTAAATGCAATGTTTACATCCAAATCATGACTCACAGACTTCACCAAGCTAAGATTTGACACATACGGAACCGTGATGTATGGCTTATTTTGCTGACTTTGTGATGTTGGTCTAGGTACAAAAAGGCTTTTCTGGCTTTAAAATACGCTTGTCTTATAAACCAACTGGGATATTTTAGATCTAAAAATATTTTACATATCTTGGCGTTTTCCGTATCCAGATGTTGGGGACTACTAATTCTGAGTGCTCTAAGGAACATAGAAGAAATAACTGATATTTTAGTGGATCTGTGGTGATATGAATAATAATGTATATACAAAATTGCACTGGGTTGGTTTCCTGTATACAGAAAAGCTAAGTGTTCCAAGTTCACCCCTGTGCACAAATACATCTAAAAATGGAAGGGAACCATTATTTTCTCACTCGACTTTAAATTTAATTGAGGGAACCAGTGCATTTAATTTTGTAAGAAAATCGTCAAAGTTAGCGTATACGTCTGGCCAAAATGAAAACACATCATCAACCATATACCTATACCAAATTAAATTTTGAGGAGATATGGTGGTAAGATGGTTGGATTCAAAATATTCCATGTACAGGTTACTAAGAATTGGAGAGAGGGACGAGCCCATACCCATGTACATGGAATATTTTGAATCTGTTCGTAATATAAGTAACAGGTTAAGAGAATTCTAAGATATTACTGTCTGTCTTTGATTGATTCAACGATTTACGTATAATCCCTTTGACCTGCCACGAGCCAAGGGAGACGGTGAACATAAGGGAGGAATGGGGATGAGGGAGAGGTAGTGTAAAAATCGTTCATATATACACGGTTTACATAACTTACGGGCAGGCACTGGTAAAGCACGCGAACATTTTAAAGCCACATTAGTCTGTTCTCATCTAGTTTTAGTATCATACACTAACAAAAGGCAACCACACCACCAACATACCAACACCGCCCTCGCCTCCTATCTGCTTCCCCTTACCCTCCCGCCCACACATCCACACCTCCTTCACAAACACAGTTATCAGACAAATGATTCTGTGACAACTGCTTCAACGTTACATATACACATTCTCCGTACATCAAATTCATTGCTAGGTGTTTAACCCGAAAAAGTTCGAGGGTGTACATTGTGGAGATGAGGGGTATAACCTGGTTGAAAGGCACAGTGTCATAAATTTCTCTTGGAAATTCCATGTAAAGGGCACAAAGAACGTGAAATGGAATGGAATGAGCATAATGACCTCGGATAGCAAAAAATGGTGGAGTAGGCTATTACGGACGTAGTGCACCCTGTGAATTTGAGCATTGTAGGATGGCTGGTGGTGATAATTCGTCAACTTTTCTCAAGACCATAAATAAAAAGGAAAGTAAGCACATACTGTTCTCTTGAAGTTGGTTTCCCCGGATGCAGTTAAAAAATAAAGAAAAATGCTGTGACACGGGAAGCTACGCAGAACTGTGAGTACAGTATTATAAGTGGGAAGTATGTAAACATTTTGGTAATAGAGGCTTAATATTGAGTAGGATGGTGTTTACAGTTGTGTGTGTTCCGAGTACTGAAGGAATTAAATAAATTTCACTGTTTCTGCTACGCAAGCAGAAACTTTCTCGGGAAAAAAGCTGGCACGCTCCACACTCCAACGTCAAAGTCAAGTGGGATTCAGTGCTACCCACTGTCATATTTCACCATTTAATATCATAGAAAACTGGCAATAGTACCTATTATAAGGGCGGGGACAAAGCATGGTGGGCGGGGGAGGTCAGAGGATTGTATTCTGGTTGGCTTGGGCACTGGTAAAACTTTGTTGGTATATCTTATATACAGTATTTCTTCATAATTAACCTCTTGTATGTTACTGATGCAAACTATTCCTATATTACAGAGGAATATATAACATACAATGTACCCTTAGAGTCTATTAAGATAAAAAATGTCAGGAAGAAATGCCACACAACTGTCTGTGCCACTGAGAATATGGGGCACAGTGTTTTCTGTTTTGACCGGGGTGAAGTAATGGGGTGCTGAATCTATGTACACTAGCTGTTCACATTCCTGTGTCCTTTAACTTAGTCTGGTTATGGCGAGTGTCGAGTAACTTTAAAGCTTACAGTACCTTACATTTAAATGATACTTCACATATTTTGTGGTGATGGCAAGGAACATGCCTTGCGTACGCCTAAAATTGTTTCGTTGGTCGTTTTATGGACGAGTTATTTTACCCAACGAAAGAAGCTTTTTTTCTGTTGTCTATTAAAAATAAGGAAAACATTAAAAATCTCGTTTCAAATGCCAAATGCAAGTGGTCGGCTTTGTCAGTGCCTAAACAAACAGGCAATTGAAGCAAATATTTGAAGAACAGACGGAAATTAAAATTGTTCAGTATCGCTCCAAATATTGTTTAGTAGCAGGCAGCACTACATCAAGTGAGTGGATGATGGAGTGCTGCCTACTTCTTCCTTAGCCTTTATCATTTTTTTCTGTGGCCGCCCTCTGTCTTCCTATTTCTCCCATCTTTCCTGTTACTACTTATTACTTTTCTTTCCGTTACAGGTGGCTTTACATTGAGTGACAAGCCAAATGGTTTCCTTTAAGCCAAGAAACCATTTACAACGCTGGGTGGTAACCATATAACCAAACCATACGTGCTCCCTACGTGTCAACAAGTGGGTTGGTGGAGTTAGTGTCCCTCCCTGTAAAACAAATAACTCGGAGTCAAATGGCCATCCCTTACGGGATTATGGCGTCTGGCAATAGATAGATGGATAGATTTAAAATTGTCTTTCAAAACATGGAAGATGCAAATACGGAAGGGAGGCAAGTTGGTTACGTACAGCGAGGTACGAGGAGAGGATGCATAGCAGACTGGTGCACTTGATGATTGCCAGTGATGAGGCCTGCAGTGAGATAGGTTAACCGATTGAATGAGATGACGTCCCGTCTTATTTTTTATTGCTGTTCTCATGTGATTTTTTTCATGTCTCCTAGGAAAGGCCTTACTTATTAATTTGATTGATTAAGGCTGTTCCTAAACTCTCGTTTCCGAAATAGCTCTCCCAATCTAAATTAGATCGCTTAAAGATAGCAAGAAAATATGAAAAGAACGTAATCATGATAGAGTTTTTAATAGTGCAGTGTAAAAAAATAAAAATAAAAATAAAACAGACGTGCGCGCAGCATGAGTAAAAATAACTATCACTGAGAAAAAGTTTCAGTGTTTCGTCGAGGTAGTTACGTCTTTGGAAAAGGTATTAAAGAGAATATCTCGTAACTCTCTCAGGGTCGGTTTAATGCTACACCAACTAACAACAGCGATTTCATTTAGCTGAGAGCGAGAAACCCGAAAGTGTTAATATCTTACGCGGAACAGGAGTCTTTCGCCAAGAATTCAAATAAGCAACACGTCTGCCTTCTCTAAAACTTTGGCAGAAAGCATTTATGTATAATTTTCATGATATGTGAGAGCAAAAGTCGACACGGATTATGATTACGCCTTATTACTGAAATCTTGCTAACCCCATATGATTTGCTTCACCTAAGAGTAGCTATGTCGTACTGAATGGACTAGATCCCCAGACAGCTTCAAAAGGCTTAGGAACAACTATTCGCAACGAAAGAAATGAAATTTTAAGAAAAAGGGAGTCATACCGTTATGTATTAAAATAATCGGTTTCAATTACTAAAGGTGTAATGAGAGAGAGAGAGAGAGAGAGAGAGAGAGAGAGAGAGAGAGAGAGAGAGAGAGAGATTGCTGCCCATAAGATGATGCACACTTACACATTGCTTTTTCAACAGCCTCTCTCTCTCTCTCTCTCTCTCTCTCTCTCTCTCTCTCTCTCTCTCAACAGATAAATAAACATTTCCAATGACTACAGGTGTAAGAGAGAGAGAGAGAGAGAGAGAGAGAGAGAGAGAGAGAGACTGATACCCATAAGATGAAGCAAGCAAGAGACACGCATTGCTCCTTCCCCCTCCTCTCTCTCTCTCTCTCTCTCTCTCTCTCTCTCAGCGCGTATTCATGACCGCTCATAACAAGTACGTGCCAATGAAATGTAGACAAAAAAAGGATAGAAACAAACCAACGTGGTTTAATGCAGATAATAGCAATGCAGTTAAAGAAACCGTCTCTACACCTTACTTGAAAGTTATACCAGTGAATTAGTCACAAGGCAGCATATCAGTAGTAGAAGTTAAAAAAAAAAAAAAATAGAACAGCTAAACGACAGTTTGAAACTGATATAGCAAAAACAAGCTCTACGGATCCTAAGCTCTTTTATGGCTACGTTAATGGCAATAAGTGACTCAAGGCGGGCATTGGTCCACTTATCAGTGACGGGAGTGCTCTTATCTCGGACGATAAGGAAATTGCCTCCACTTTAAATAACTTTTTCAGTTCAGTTTTCACAGTAGATCCCAATGACACCATCGAAGAGCAACAAAATATCAGTCCAAAACATACTAAGTAATATGGGCATTAACAGTGATGAATTGAGAGATAAACTTAATAAAATGAACATTAATAAGACTCCCGGCCCAGACAATTTGTACCCTAAAATACTGAAAAATGTGTTGGATGTAATATGCAGTTCTTTTACATATATCTTTAACAAGTCCCTACAACAAGGAAAGGTTCCAGCACACTGGAGACTGGCTAACGTGACTTCTATATATAAAAAGGGTAGTAGAGATCAACCAGGCAATTATAGACCAATTAGCCTAACCTCTGTCTTGGGAAAGATCCTTGAACCATTAATCAGAGATAGGATAGTAGAGTACCTAGAAACTAAAAACGTAATTAGGAACAGCCAGCATGGCTTCAGAACGCGGAGATCGTGCGTAACAAATCTAGTTTTTATGATACACTTTTTGAAATGAATGATTGTACCAGGTCTCTTGATATAATTTACTTACATTTTCAGAAAGCCTATGACAACGTGCCGCGTAATAAATTAATGACAAAAGGTAAGATCACTTGGAACTGACGGAAATATTCATACATGGATAGGCTGCTGGTTGAGTGAGAGAAAGCAACGAGTCGTTATAAATGGAGTGGAGTCAGAGTGGGCTCCTGTGGCCAGTGATGTTCCTCAGGGATCGGTGTTGGGACCAGTTGTATATATTATGTATATTAACGATACTGATGTTGGCCTAAACAACTTCATTTCTAATTCTGCGGACGATACAAGAAATCGGCAACACTATATTAATAGAAGAAGACAAGAATTAACCTTCAAAATGCCCTTAACAATATTGTCAGCTGGTCAGAAAAATGGCAAATGCCCTTCAGTGTAAGTAAATGTCAGGTACTGCAGTGTGGGAAGAAAAACAAAAGGTATGATTACGAAATGAAGGGCCAAATCATTAGCAAGTCCTCACTAGTTAAGGATCTAGGCATTCTAATTTCAGACACCCTAAAATGCTCAAATCAATGTATCTCCGCCACCAATAAAGCCAACAGGGCCCTAGGCTTCATCAAAAAATCATTTTATATATAAAGACAGAGATATTGTAATCCCTGCTATACAAAAAGCATAGTCAGGCCACACTTAGAGTTTGCAGTGCAGTTTGGGCGCCTCACCTAATTGAAGATATAGAAATACTGTTGTCAAAACGGTCCGGTGTAGGAGCTACAAGTTAATCCCGTCCCTGAGGAATAAACCATATCTCGAGAGGCTCAGAGAATCAAACTTATTCTCTGTTAGAAAACGGAGACTCAGGGGACAGCTAATTGAATGTTTTAAGATCCTGAAAGGCTATAGTAATACTGATTCAAGCAAGCTATTCACAGTTATTACCGAGACTGTAACTCCAGGAAATGGTAAGAAGTTGCTAGCAAGGAGGGCTAATCTTGATACAACCAAAACTTTTGACTTACTCTGTTGTAAGTGAATGGAATAAACTTCCTGGGATGTGAGTGAGAGTGGTACCAAAAATATCTTTAAAAAGAGACTGGACATGTATTTCGACGCAGTTGATATCGTTTAGTTTGGATAGAGCAATTATTGCATATTCGCGTCCACATTCATCTATCTATTAAACGTAATACACCTTAACTAGTAACCAACATAGACAATATTATACAGCAATTATAAAATATAAACATTCTATTCATCTGTTTTGTATGAAAAAAAATCTTTAAAAAAAAAATTGCATGGATAGAGTAAGTATGTGGCTGTATGCCTAAATTCTCCATTTCCATATTATTTTACTTTCTGTCGATCCTCTTAAATTCTTTCAGTTTTTTCAGTCCTGCAAGGTTTTACTTCCTCTCTTGTTTCCTGTACGGCAAATGCCGGAGGGTCTGGAGGGTGGGGGAGAGAGCCTTCTGCTGTGCTATCCTTTTCTCCTGCTCCTATATTTATAGTACTGCATTAGTATTCAGGCCGGACTGCCTCGTAGGGACAGTAAAGTTTGTGTGGTCTGTGTATCCGTGTAACTCTCTCTCTCTCTCTCTCTCTCTCAGCGATGGTTTTCCATACGTTCCCTCATAATTATCTGGGAAGTAGTGGTCAAGTGACAGGGAAGTGGGATTCTGACCAAAACACGAGAGTGGATTCTTGCCTGGAGCAGTTAACATTTCATATTATTGGAATTTCGTTAGTCCCATTTATCACTTATTATCTGCAAGTCGCACCAAAGTGTCGTAAAAACACCCCCACTGAATCGCGTGCTTCTGAGCTAAGCTATTTCGTCCTTCGATGTACGAGTATTTCCATTAGTTAATTGTGTTGTCTTTAGACACCATTATTCAGTTTACTGTGAGAAATTCCCTTCTTGGTGAAGGGATTAATGGAGCTAAGGAAATTTATTCATGGCCTAGCTGTATTAAAATCGTCTAGAAACATCTGCACTAAAATAGAAAATACGCCAACATACTGTACTTACTGTAAAGGGTCAAAAGTACTAACAGTATCGAAGATATTGCTACTTCTGCCGAATAGAATAAGAGTAGGAGTTCGCTGATGGGCATACGAATATATATGAAATTGTCGTTAAGTTTTTAGGAGGGCACACAGTTCTTTTTCTTGTTCAGCCTAAAGACATAAACTTTAAATCACACCTGATGTTACCAGACTATAGTATTCAGTTCACGAACGGCGTCTAGTAAGGAAGTGGTTGCCGAAGGCTGTTATCAAATCCCTCCGCTTGTAAAGTTCATTCCCAAGCAAAATGAAATCATCTAGATAGATAAAGAATTAATTAATAACGATCTCATGGTGAAGAGAAAGAATCATTGAGAGGAACACCGACTGAACTCGATGCCTTCCACGATTAGGCCTAGAAAGTTAATCCCGTAAGCGTTGCCACCAGATGACGTAACTCATGTTTGCTAAAGCCACTCTTTTGGAACAACTAAATTACGATAACGTCTCGTTTGTTTTGAGTGTGCTAACGACTAACTGCTTTATTTAGATTGGTGGTTACTGCTTCTAAAAATGGGTCAACATACTTGGAAGCAATTGAATATCACGATTAGTACAATTTAAACACAAGAGCCTGAAATAACAATATTGCCAGAATGGCCCTAAGCTGAGCTGGATGTATGGGATTTTAATGGTTTAGTTCTGTCAGAAGCTGGATCAAAAGGGTCACGGGAGATAAAAGGACGTGGCAACGGCATGAGATATAGAACGCTACTGTGGTAAAACAGTTATTGGAGAGAATTTCTAACTACGAGTATTTCTGCGAGACGTCACCCCGCATAATGAAGTTATTGTCTGGTGATGGTAGAGTAACCCCCTCCATTAGGATGGCGTCTTTTATTATTTATTTTTTATTTCATATTTTCTCTATTTAGGGAGGCTTTTAGAACTGGAATGGATTGGTATACTCTTCCATATCCTTACTGATCTGAAAGGGAGATATCTAAGTTCATGAAATAGCCGGACGTTGGGTGTAACAAAATATTACAAAAGATTCGTGATCTTAAAGGATGAAAATGAGCAAAACGTCATTGCCGTAAAGGAATTAAGCGAAAATGACAGTGTCAGTTGTATCAGCTGAACATTTTATATAACGCTTTTAGAGAGAGTGGGTTACACGTAACCATTAAAATGAGATACGAAATATCACGGAGTGCGGTGCACTTCGTAAGCAGGAATGGCGCAGGTTCAAACTGGCGTCCCGTCCTATATGGTATAGAAGCATTTTCGCGAAAACGGTCTCAAAACCCAGTGCTAAGTGTATGAACTAAAAGACCTTCGCTATTCAAGTGCAAAATCACTTGCAAAGTCTTGCTAACCTTTGCAGGAGTCGCAAAATCGAACCGCAAAAATATCGATTTTGTTCATTCTTTCTTTCTTCTTCATCAGTCATAACTCCAAAACAAAAAGGCGTACGCGAGTGAACTATACACCAAAACACTTTTTATCAAGTGTAGATGTTTTATATATATATATATATATATATATATATATATATATATATATATATATATATATATATATATATATATATAAACATTCAGGCTACGGTTCGCGAATTACCGTCTGAAAACCGCAACGCGGTCACCCGTAAGTATGTCATTTTGGACACTATTGGTTAGGTACACCTCGCCTACAGTTAAAGACCGTACCAAAACACTTCTTTTTCACGGGAAGGCAACCTCGTATTAGTCTTTTAGTATGCTATGCATGTAACAATTCAAATCTAACTCTTGTTCTATGCATAATTATACCTCCACAAAAGATCGTAAACTAGAAAAAAAAAAATCTTCTAAAAATCTTGTTAAGAAGTAGGAATGGCAAAAGTGTACAGATAAGAGATGAAAAAAAGCACAGAAACAAGAGCATTACACCAGCTACAAGTTTGTGGCAGAAGTGTGGAGTGTAGAAATGGGTATAGGTCTCCAAATATCCTCCCATCCAGAATGTGTACTCTTGTTTCTGTGCCTTTTCACCACTTATCTCAGCACTTTTACCCTTTCCAGATGTGGAGACCTATACTCATTACTACATTCCACACCTCAGCCACAAACATGTATTTGTAGCTGTTGGAATGGTCTTGTTTCTGTGTTATTTTCATCTCTTATCTGAGCACTTTTGCCATTCTTACTTCTTAACTGTCGTTTTAGAAGGATATTTTTATTTTCTAGTAATCATCTGACAGTTCCAGGAATGAGAAGTAAAGTGGGTTTCTAACCTGACTACCTGACGTTTATTGTTTTTAAAAAATTCCTCTGATAGCAGGAGTGAGATTAAAACTATATCAAGGAGATGAAATATGCATTATTTCATCCAGAAGACTTATTTTTGTTTATTCTAATTAACGTCACACGATTTTATTCAACTTGACATTTTGAATTGGACAGGGTAGATGTAGGTAACCCTTCAGCCCATGAGATATGTTCTTAAACTGAACAAAATTACCTGTCTGGAAATTAAATTCCAAAATATCTAAAAGTTAACTATCGTAGTGAAGTTAACAATAAATCAAGTAAAACGGACACTTACACATTACCCCTAGTCATTACGTGCGAGATAATTATAGGGTACGGAAGTTAATTTAACTATGATTTTAAACAATGAGAAGCAAGTGAATAACACTTACTATCAGACAAAGAGCAATAAATATCAATTACTCCTCTACAAATTAAAGGTACAAGTGGGAATGAAGGCCATTTTTCAGGTGATGGGAGAAAATGAGGAAGGAAGGAAGGAAAGAAGAGGTGAAGAGGAAGAGAGCTTAGGTCCGGAATAAAGGAATAAATAATCAAGGAAATAATGAAGCGAGGAATAAAGGGACATCATTTAAAACTGATAACACGGAAGGCAGTGGTGAGATAGTTAAGGATGCAATGAAAGAACGTGGGGTTAGGACTGGAAGGAATGAAGGAAGGTAGTATTTCGACGAGGAAGGACTGGAAGGTGAGATTGCTGATGAAGAAGGAAGGTGGGAAGGAAATAAATGTTGAGGTGATGAAAGCAGAAGAGAACAAAGACACGAAATGCAGAGATAAGGAATCAAAGAAAGCAAGTAAAGAAGTGGTGATGAAGGAAGAAAGATAAGAATAAAGTGTTGAGCTAAAGAAGAAAGGAAGGAAGAAAAGAAGTGACGATGAAGAAAGAAAAGAAGGAAGGAAGAAATGTTGAGGCAAAGAAGAATGGAAGGAAGAAAGGAATTGTTGAAATAAGGAAGAACGGACGGATGGAAAAATGTGTTCAGGTACGGAAGAACATAAGAAAAGAAAGAATTGTTGAGGTAAGAAAGAAAGGAAGGAAGGAAAGAAGTATTGAGATAAGAAGAAGGTAAAGAAGTGTTGAGGTAAGGAACAATGGAAGAGACGGAAAGAGGTGTTAAGATAAAGAAGAAAGAAATGAAGGAACGAAGTGTTGATTTAAGGAAGGAGGAAAAGAAATGTTGAGGTAAGGAAGAAAGGAATGAAGTGTTGAGGTAAGGCAGGAAGGAAGAGACGGAAAGAAGTGTTGAGATTTGGAAGAAGGAAATGGAGGAAAGTGGACCGAGCAAAAGAAGTGCTGATTTAAGGAAGGAAGGGAAAAAGTGTTGAGGTAAGGAAGGAAGGAAAGAAGTGTAAAGGTAAGGAAGAAAGGAGAGAAGTGTTGAGGTAAGGAAGGAAGGAAAGAAGTGTTGAGGTAAGGAAGGAAGGAAGGAAAGAAGTGTTCAGGTAAGGAGGGAAGGAAGGAAGAAGTGTTGATGTAAGGAAGGAAGGAAAGAAGTGAAGAAGTGTTGAGGTAAGGAAGGCAGGAAAGAAGTGAAGTGTTGAGGTAAGGAAGGAAGGAAAGAAGTGTTGAGGTATGAAAGAAAGGAAGAAAGCAAAGAAGTGTTGAGAGATGGAAGAAAGGAAGAGAGGAAGAAGTGCTGAGATAAAAAAGAAAGAAGGAAAGAAGTGTTGAGATAAAGAAGGAAGAAATGAAGGAAAGAAGTGTTCAGGTAAGGAAGAAAGGAAGGAAAGAAAGTGTTGTGGTAAGAAAGAAAGAAAGGAAGTTGGTGTTATAGTGAGGAAGGAAGGACGAAAGAAGAGTAGTGTGAAGGTGAAGGAGGGAGGAAGAAAAACATTGGTGCTAAGGTGACGAGAGTGTAGGTGAGGAAGGAAAGAATGAACGTAGTGCTGCAGTTGTTACATTATGTTAGGTTTAGTTTGGTTTGGATATATTAGATTACATTAGGTTGAATCTGGTTATGTTAGTTCGATTTGGATTAGCTTCAGCTATGCTTAAGTTAGGTTTGATTAAATATAGCAAAGTTAGGGTCAACTATATTTCATGTGTTACGGTTGGAAGGCTAGACTAAACAAAATTAGGCTAACTCAAGCCGTCACGTCAGTTTAAAAAAAAGTTATATAAACAGATGGCCCATCTCTTGTCATCTCACTCAATATCTGTCATTAAAACTGCGTCACTGAAGATAAGTTAGGCAAGCTTAAGTTAGTTTAGTCTAAATTAGATTACGTTAGGTCAACTTTGGGTGAAAGGCTAACTCTTGGAGCTCGGGAGATATCCCAGTGTTAAGTAAAATCACTTGATATGAGCCAGATTATAGCACATAATCCATCAAGTGCGGATTCAGGGTTAATCGAAGAACAATAGTTTCTTGTTTCATGTAACAGGGAAGATTTTCCGGCACCGAGCGAAATCATCAGCAGCTGGCTAAAGTGTTATCGATAAGTTGTCATCCAAGGTTCAAGCTTTAAATGAGATTAGGTTAAGCCAGGGTACGTCTTATGAGGGGTTAGAACAGGTGGCTCATTTCTCACCATCCAACGTACCATCCATCATCACAACCACCTCATTAAGGAGTTAAAACCACACCCCCTGTGGTATGGCCAACTTTCGGCATTGTGTTTCAAGATACGTTATGCTTCTCTTGAACTGGAATATCAACACTTGCTAATGTTTTTTCAAGGATGTATGGTAACGCTCTGTTGCATTAGTAAAAAATTTAAGGTTTAGGACTTATATAATGCCAGTTGGGAGAAGGAAAAGGGGGGGGGGGTTCAAGAATACTCCGCCAGTATCCCTGCTTGTCATATGAGGCGACTAAAAGGGTTGGCGGAGGGTTAGTGCCCCTCCCCGGAAAACAGCTAACTAAAAAGACGAACAAGAAGCCTCGGACAAGGACTGACCAAAAGATGACGACCAAGGACCAGACAAAGGACATGGTACGGTTCACGACGTGGAATGTAAGGGGTGCGAATGATGAGATGAAAGAGAGATTGTCCAGGTGCTTGAGAGTGCGAAAGTGGATGCATGTGGAGTAACTGAAACTAAATGGAGAGGAGAGAGTGTAAGAGAATGGGAGTATGCATGGAGTATATGTGCAGGAGCAGGTGAGAATGAGAGGACAAAAGAAGGAGTGTATATTGTTGTGAGTAAAAGATGGAAGAAGAACATAAGAGAGTATGGATCAGTTGGATCAAGGATTGTGTGGGTAAGATTGAAAGTTGAAATACAAATGTGGGCGATTGTGTGAGTGTATGCGCCAATGCAAGATCGTGCAAACAGAGTGAGAGAAGAGTTCTGGACAAATGTGGAAGTGTACATGGAAAAGTTTGGAAGGAATGAGAGAGTGTTTTTGACTGGTGATATGAATGGTAAAGTAGGGAATGTGGAGGTGGATGGAATAGTTGATGAGTGGGGTGTGCCTGCTGAGATAGATGAGAATGGCAGTGCGTTAGTGGACATTTGTGCTGGGAGGGGGTCGGTGATAGCCAATAACCTCTTCAGACACAAAATGATCCATAGGTATACATGGTGAATGATGAGAAGGGTGGGTGGTGAACTGAATGAAAGGAAGGCAATGATTCATTATGTGATTATGTGTGTGTGGATAAAAGGATGTGAAGATGTGTAATGGATGCAAGAGCTTTTAGAGGTTGGTGGAGTGGACTTTCTGACCACTACTTGGTGGTGGCCAGAATCAAGATCCAAGTAAAATGGAGAAATAAGAAGAAGGGAGGAACGGGAGGAAGGAGTAGTTGCAAGGAGAGTGGAAAGGTTACAAGAGGGATGAGAAAAGGCAGAATATAAGAGAGAAGTGGAGGAACGATTGGATAAATATGAATTGGAGCAGATGAGGGATGTGGAAGGTGTGTGCAAGATATTCACAGAAGACATATGTGCAGCATGTGATGTGGTGTGTGGGGTGAAGAGAAGACAGAAGGGGGTGCAAGGAACAGCATGGTGGAATGAAGAGGTGAGACAGGCTGTGGCACAACAGAAGAAAGCATTCAGTGAATGGATGAAAAATAGGGGCGTGGAAGAAGTTGAGAGGCGGAAGAGAGAGTTATATGTAGAAAGGATGAGAGAGGTAATAAGATTAGTAAGAGAGAGTAAGAAGAGAGTGGATGAGGAATTTGGAAGGAATTTGAGTGTAAAGTGGAGGGAATGTAAGAAAATGTTCTGGAAAGAGGTGAAGAGAGTAAGACAGGGTGGCAGTGAAGTTAGTAGGAGAGTGAAAGATAAAAATGGTAGATTACTACAGCAGAAGGGAGAAAAAGTGAGCAGATGGAGAGAACACTTTAACCCCTCTGAGGCTGAAGGCCTGGAATTTTCCGTGCATGCCAGGCCGACGCCGAATCCATTTTTTGAAGCTTCGAAAATTGATTTTTTTTCTTTCCATATTGAAGAGAAAGTTCAGATGCACCTAACAGTGAAAATCCCAGCTTCCTAGATGCATTCTGTGGCTTGCAGTGGAGCACAGAAGTTGCAGAAATATCGGCAACTGATATCCACTGCCCAGGGGCGCTGCCGCGACGCAACTAGGCAGGTGATTTTTTTTTTTTTACCTCCCCAAACAATGCAAATGGTGCTGAAATGTTGTGCATATAATAGATATGATGATATCGAATGATTTCAGTACATATAATATGTTAGGAATGGCTGGAAAACACTTTTTTTTTTTACCTTCTTGATATGGCATACCACGTTGAGTACACCGCTTCCCGTCCGATCAGCGAAGTTAAGCAACGTTGGGTCTGGTTAGTACTTGGATGGGTGACCGCCTGGGAACACCAGATGCTGTTGGCATAACGTTCTCCCTACGTGTCAAGTGGGGTTGGTGGAGGATTAGTGCCCCTCCCTGTAAAACAATTAACTCTAAGCCCTTGGCCACCCCGTTTGGGATACATGGCGTCTGGCAATTTGTTGTTGATATAAAAATGTTTATGGTAGTTTTGAGTTATTTTTTACGTTATTGTTGTGCCCATGCATAGAAAAGGGGAGCAGAAAGGGTTGAATTTTCAGTCCTAAATAAGAAAATTGCACTTCCTTCGAGGATAGACTCTGCCACAGGAGAACAAAGTGGAGGGTCAGATCAGATTAGCAATACGGAAGTTGAGTTGCCCTTCGAGCTCCCACACCACGAGCATGGCTAAAAATAGAATCGTAATGCAGTTTCAGAACTAGGAATAAGTCTAATTATTATGAATACAGAGACAAAGCAGAAATAAATAGATTTACAGATGGGGGGAAACGTATTTTTTTCCGTTATAACATGTTCATCTTTATCATTTTACGTTCATCTTTATCATTTTATCTTGTTATTTTCACATTATATATTGCTGTCTCGTTAACAGGGTGGTTGTGTGTGTTTTGCAAGGGAGGAAAAAGATTATATTTTCTGTCTGGGCCGAGATAATGGGTGTAACTACTGTATGTGTTTTTGGGTATGGTCACGAGCGAAAAAATCGTACATCCACTTGTCACGGCAGCAAGTGGTGAACTGACAGATGATATGTGTGAAGGTGAAGTCAAGGTCAGTCTCATGTCCAAGATTTTCGTTCACTTCCCGAAAGTTTTCACAGTTTTCTACAAACTGCACTGCATCTAATGATCCAAACCATTACAGCAAACCTGAGCAAATAGGAAGATACCAAGACAAAAATGTATTTTTTACTTATCATGTTTTTTTTGTTTGTGCCTGTATTACTTCATAATCGTAAACAGGTGGTTGTGTGTGTTTTGCAAGAGAGGACAAAGATGATATCTTCTCCCTGGGTCGAGATAATGGGTGTAGTTGTGCTTGTTTAGGCATGGCCAGGAGCGAAAAAATCGAAAATCCACTCACCACAGCAGCAGGCTCTGAACTGGAGTGTATGGGAGTGTAGTGTAGGTCAGTCTGAAAACGTTCAGAACGTTCGTTCACTTCCCAAAAATTTTTGCCTGTGGCCATTTATCGGCTAAACGTCATTCGACGTCACCGGCCATGGAGGAGTTAAGGAATTGTTGACCATAGAGAATGGAAGTAAATGCGAGTATAAGTGGCTGGGGAATTGCTGGGAGAGGGAGGGAGGTGAGAAGACAGGAAGAAATCAGTAGTATAGAAGTTGTGGAAGCAATGAAGAAAGTCAAATTGGAGAAAGCCCCAGAAACTGATGAAGTGTGCGGTGAAATGCTGAAGCATGTGGGAGAGATAGCAGTAGAATGGATGTGGAAGATGTGCAGATTGGCCTGGGAGGACGGTAGAGTCCCGGAGGATTGGAAGTCAGGTATAATTATTTCCTTGTACAAAGGAAAAGGGGAAAAAGAAGTGTGTGGTAATCATAGGGACATTTGTCTTCTTAGTGTAGTAGGAAAAGTGTATAGTAGGGTACTTATTGACAGAGTTAGGGAAATTTGGAGAAAGCATATGACAGCGTGGATAGGTAAGGATTGTGGATAATATTAGGAACATATGGAGTAGATGGGAAGTTGTTGAATGCTGTGAAGAGTATGTATGACAGTGCTAAGGCTGCAGTGTGTGTTTATGGTGAACTGAGTGAATTTTTCTCTTTGAAGGTTGGGTTGAAACAGGGGATGTGTCATGTCTCCATGGTTACTCAATCTGTACATGGATGGGGTAATAAAAGAGATACAAGGTAGGGCAGTGGATGTTGGAGTGGTGCTAGTGAGAGAGGGTGGTGTTTGGAAACTCCCTGTACTGTTGTTTGCAGATGATACTGTGTTGTTAAGTGAAGATGAAGGGGAGCTGCAAGGCTTGGTGGATGAGTTTGGGAGAGTTTGTAAGAAACGGAATCTGAAGGTGAATGTAGGGAAGAGTAAAATGATGGTCTTTGAGAGAGGTGAAGTCAGTGAATTTACAGTAGGTTGGTTGGTGAGGAAATGGAAAATATGAGTACGTTTAAGTACTTGGGGAGTGTGATGAATAAGGATGGAAGTTTGGAGGGTAAAGTGCATGAAAGGGTACAACAAGGAAGAAAGGTTGCTTGTTCCTTGAAAGCAGTGATAAGAAACAGGGAAGTTAGCATGGAAGTGAAAAAGTTACTACATGACAGTATTGTGATACCAGCTCTATCATATGGAAGTGAAGCTTGGACGTTGTTGGAAGGACACAAGTCAAGAGTGAGAGCAGTGGGAAAGGAGTTACTTAAGAGGAGCCTGTTGAGTCACATGGAGAGATAGGCTGACAAATGAGGATATAAAGCAGCGTTGTGGCGTGGATGTGGATGTGACAGGAAGCGTTAGGAGGAACACACTGAGGTGGTTTGGCCATGTGGAGAGGATGGAGGGTGAGAGACTAACGAGTAGAGTGTATGTGAGTGAGGTGGAAGGGGGGAGAGGGAGGGGGAGGCCGAGGATGAAATGGAGGGATGGAGTGGAGAGGTATATGAGAGAGGGTGGTGTGAGTTGTGAGCAGGGCTGTGGAAACGGCGGGCGACAGGGCGACGTGGAGGCGATTTGTTTGTGGCCACCCCTTACGGGATTAAGGCGTCTGGCAATAGATAGATAGATAGAGATTTATTTGTTTTGATTACTTCGTGAAAAACAAAGTGTACGAATGAATTTAACTCTATGTAGATTCGGTATATATTTATAAGAGATACCCATACCTTTTGACTCTAAAATATCCCGAAATTGCTGAGTGCTTTAAATCTTGAAAGTATGTTATTCATACCTAAAAGCCAAATTGAACGACGTGGACTATTAAACATTTCATTACAAGAGGCATTTTCTAAGCTTAATATAATCGCCAGGTGGTAGGAAGACTAAAAGCAAATCAGATAAGATACACTCGACTGAAAAAATAAATGTGGATCCTTTGTGACACTTTCTTAACGAAAAATAAAGGATACTGTTATTGAGATGGAAGTTCATTATGGTAAAGGGACCCTACTCCTCCTTTACCTTCCTCTACAATTAAGGGTATTAAAAAAAATCAAGCCGTGGGTCATTTGCAGTGGGCATTGTCACTTCCCGCCATCCCCGCCCCCTGGAGGCAATTATCTGATTATTTCCAGGAGTAATTATTGGGTGATTATAATCCCTAATTATCTTCGACGCTTGGCTGATTTTCCGGACTGGATATTAGCGAGGGATAGGCAGGTGGAAGGTGGTGGTGGGGGATTATCTGTTTTGTGGTTACTGGGGTCATGATGGGAGTGAAAATGGATGGATGAAATGAAGTCAAATGGATGAAAGGATGGGTGGTTAGATGGAGAGGAAATATAGAGTTTGGATGTAGGTGGTAAGAAAGAATGCGTGGATGGATGGATGGATAGGGGTAGATGAACAATATACGATGAAAGGTATAATGACGGAACGTAGGAAAAGGATGGCTGACTGGATCGTTACATGGATAACAATCATGATTAGAGGGATGGTTAAATGAAAGAAAAAGTGATAAATAAATGATGGGATGGACGGGCAGATAGAGGGTGCATGGATAAATGGATAGGCAGATGGAGGATGAAATAATGACTGAATAGTAAGATAGTGATAAGCAAAGGCTTGTGAGAAATAATGGATGAGAATAATAGGTAGAGAACTTGAACAGTATGGACATTGGACATTCGTGTATAAAGCTGATATCGTGGCTGTATGGCTACAAAGAAAATAAAAACTAAATTAAAACAAAACTAGGTGAGATGAGATGGATGAACATTAAAAGAAGTGACAGAACATGAACCGACAGAAGAAAAAGAGATTAACCTCTAAAAGTCCCATGGCTGACGATCGTGGGCCTCGGAGAATGTACGATAAAGTCCTATGGCTGATGATCATAGAGAGGTAACAAAGAACTGGAGAGCTGTAACTCTGCCTCTTTTGTGATGTAAATGGTACCTAGCCAATGGAAGCTAAGAGATCAGGTGGTGGGAGTCATGATCTGGCCTCCTTCCTGGATATGGGGACCCTACCTTTCCCAAGGTCATCTCTCCACCTCCTGTTGCCCCATTGTACCCTGCCCTCTGTGTCCCCTCCCACGGACACTCCCCCCCCCCATATCCCCTCTAGACCATACTGAGTGTGAGTGGGAGACATATTCCCTCTCTTTCCCCCGTTCCTGATGTCCCTCCATACTTCCTCCACCTCCTTATTCCCCTTGACTTCTCATTCTCGTTCATAGCAAGGAGTGCCATTTTTTATTTGTGATGGTCGATTGTACAGTAACCATTAGACATATAAGAGTGAGATTCTCTGGTGTGTAAAACCAAGCTCTTCAAACCTACAAGACCAAAATTTGCTTTGGTGCATTTTCTTCACTCACTCTATACTTGAGGGGAAAGAATTTTTGTTGTTGACATTTTTTGATGGTCGATATTGCGGTAACCATTAGTCAGGTTGGAGTGAAATATACATTTTCAGATGTGTAAATTCAAGCTCATGAAACTTGCAAGAAAAAAATATACCTTGGTGAAAGTTCAAAAATTAAGGGGAGACTTGCGGTCTGTAGGGGTTGTATTGAAGAAGAATGGAAAAGATGGAGGGTTAGAGGATTATAATAATAATAATAATATTAATAATAATAATAATAATAATAATAATTATTATTATTATTATTATTATTATTATTATAAAAATGGATTCGATGAGAAATTCAAACACTGGATGGTGAACTAATATATTGCTTATACTGTGCTGGAACTTGAACCCAGCTCTCTTCAGACAAGAACCAGGCAGCTTTACAGTATACCACGACCTGGTAAAAGTTGTCTGGCCTTGTCACATACTTCTGGCCAAGATACCCCAGCCCCCAGTGTAGACTTGAAAGGGAAGCGACAGTCCTTTGGCACTCGGACAGGTCGAAACTTTACTCATATCCAAACCACATTCAGCAAGTCTTTATGATGAAAGACACCTGTACTGACAAGGTGAGAACTTTTACCAAGCCGTGATACATTGAAAAGCTGCCTGGCACTTTTCTGAAGCGTCCAGGGTTCAGTTTCCTGCACAATGTTGGTGTTTCTTGTGTTACTACATTTTTTTTTTTTTTTTTTCGTTAAGGGCGGGTGAAAAGAAATTGGATAAATATGTGTGAAGAAAAAGTGATCAGATTAATGGCCAATGATTTATGTGGAAGAGAGGAATGAAAAAGAATGAACGAATAAGTAAAAATTGAAGAAAAAACGAATGGTGGGAGAGGTGGGTGAGAAGGGATGGACGAACATACTGTATAGGCAGAAAAATGAAGATTGATGAAGATAGGCATAAGGGAATAGACTGTAGCACCCCTCGAACAGGTCAGTACTCCCGAGGTGGATGGTAAGCTGGTGACAGAGCAGATCTGGAGCTCTTGTTTCACCAGCCTTCAGGATCTGTTCCTGACCATCTGTCTTTGCTGAACATTTTCAGTGTTTTTATTAATACAGAGAGTGGGCCGGAATACTCTCATAATCCCTCTACCTTCACCTGTCTGCACCACACTATATGCACATTAGATATCACACCTTCCATACCCATCCCCTCTTCGCAATGGCCACTGCATTAATATAAGCAAATTCTGTGCTATCTCGGATTCCCATCACCGGCAGGGTAGGACTGGCGGCACAGGGCACTCTTTGTCAAAACCAAGGGACTGTAGGCTACCGACAGCGGCTGTTGCATAGGCAATTCATGCTCATCAGTGGAGTAGCAGAGGTTCGGCCTTTTATTTCGCTAATATCCATGGTTTTAGTACCAATCTGAATTCCGTTCACTTTTTCCTCCAGTCAGTATCCCCTTTAGCCCTGTTCCTCACTGAACCCAAAATCTCTCCTTCTACTGAAAGTGGCAGTGATTGTAGCATATGCATCATGTGAGGACAGGAGTGAAAGGGAGAAAGACAGGGTTTGGGATGAGCTGGGTGAAGTAGTGGGAGAAATGCCCAGGAGCTATAAAGTGATCATGATGGGGGATATGAACGGAAGAGTAGGCACTGGTCCTGAGGATGACATAATGATGATAATGGGTTGTTATGGAGTACCAGGAGAAAATGATAATGGGAATCGATTAAAGGATATGTCAGGAGAGGAGGTTGTGCATTTGTCATTCTTATTTCAAACACAAAGTTGCACATAAATATACGTGATATAGAGGAAACGGGGATCGTGTGGAAAGAAGCCTGATTAATTATGTCCTCGTAAAGAGGTCGATGATGGGAATGGTTGCTGATACGAGGGCTGTGAGAGGACGATGTGGAGGTCTGTCAGATCATGGTATGCAAGATCAAGCTGAGAGGAGCGAGGTGGATCAAGAAAGAGAGGAGCAGTCAGGGAGAAAGACTGAAAGTTGAGAAGCTAAGGATCAAAGAAATGGCAGATGATTACAGGACCAAAGTAGAGGACGAGTTAGAATCAGTAAACTGAAATGAAAGGGATCTGGACAGCCTGTGGAATGCGTATAGGGATTGTTTAGTTAGGAATGCTAAAGTGGTGTGTGGTGTGACAAGAGTATCAACAAAAAAGATGGGTATGGCATAGTGGGATGAGGAGGTTGAGAGAGCAGTGGAGGAAAAGAGGAAGAAGTGGCTAAAGTGGTTACAGGATAGGGGTTCAGTTGAAATAAGAACTGAGTATATCGAGAGCAAGAAGCAGGTAAAGAGACTAGTGATGAGGAAAAAGAAGGAGGTAAATGATGATCTGGGAAGAAACATGAACGCGAACTACCCTGAAAATAGGAAGTTATTCTGGAAAGAGGTGCGGAAATGTAAAAGTGAAAGCTGAAAGAAATGTGATGGTGTGAAGGATGCAGGTGGTAGGTTACTAACCCATGGAGATAAAGTAAGGACCAGATGGAAAGATTATTTTGAAAGCCTGATGAATGGTAATTGAGAGAGCAGAGTGGCTGTAAACATGATTGGTTTTGGGGGTGTGCAGAGAAGGAATGCAGTGCCAGGAGACGTGACACTCAAAGCGCTGTGAAACGGCTGAAAAACGGGAAAGCAGCTGGGGTTGATGAGGTGTATGTAGAGATGCTTAAGTGTAGTGGAGAGAGTGGAATGAAATGCTTGTTGGAGATATGTAAGAAGGCTTGGGTGAGTGAAACTATGCCTGCAGAGTGGAAATAGGCTGTGATTGTACCCCTGTGCAAAAATAAAGGTGAGCGAAGTGAGTGCAAGAATTATCGTGGCATAAGTTATTGAGTGTGGTAGGAAAGGTATATGGAAGAATTATTATAGAGAAAGTATGAGAGATATCAGAAGTCCTAGTGAGTGATGAACAGGGTGGCTTTAGGAGTGGCAGAGGATGTGTGGATCAAGTATTTGCAGTGAGACAGGTAGCAGAGAAGGCTTGTGAGAAGGACCATAAGGTGTTTATGGCATTCATGGATCTGGAAAAAGCATACGACAAAATTGACAGAGAAGGATTGTGGAAAGTTTTGCGCATGTATGGTTTAGATGGTAAGCTGTTAGGTGCTGTCAAGAGTTTTTATGATGGTAGCGAAGCATGTTTAAGGGTTAATGGGCATCTAAGTGAGTGGTTCACGATCGATGAAGGCGTGCGACAAGATTGTGTGATGACCCCTTGGTTGTTCAATATACTGTATATATGGATGGGGTGATGAGAGAAGTAAAAACACGAGTAATGGAGAGAGGGATGGCGCTGGTAATGAATGGTGATAGATGGAATATCTCAAATTTGTTGTATGCTGATGATGCAGTACTGCTTGCAAGTACTGGACAAGAACTCAGTAGGCTGGTGCAGAGTTTTGCTGATGTCTTTGAGCGTCGTGCCTTGAAAGTAAATGTAGAGAAGAGTAAATTGATGCTTATTGAGAGAGAAGGTGACTCCCAATGTGATGTCACAGTGAATGGAGAGAGACTGGAATTGGTGAGAGAGTTCAAATACTTGGGTACAATGATAGAAAAGAGAGGAAAATGTGCAAAAGAAGTTGAAAGTAGAGTGACACAAGGAAGAAAAGTGGCTGGTGCAATGAAGGCCTTGATAAGAAACAGTGGCTTGAGTATTGCAGCTGCACGAGGCTTACATGAGGGAGTGTTAGTGCCAACTCTAACATATGGGTGTGAGACTATGGTGTGGCATGAAAATGAAAAGTCAAGAGTAAGAGCAGTGGAGATGGGGCTGCTGAAGAATGTATGTGGAGTACAGAGGGTGGATAGGATACGAAATAATGTGATTCGTGAAAGGTGTGGAGTGAGGATGTCGGTGGACACCAGAATCGAGGAGAGTGTCCTGAGATGGTATGGTCATTTGGAAAGAATGGATAACAATAGAGTGGTAAAAAAGGTATACCTGAGCGAATTTGAAGGAGGGACGAGGCGAGGTAGGCCAAGGGGAAGGTGGAAATATATGGTGGATGAGTGTGTGAGGAAGAGAGGTTTGGAAGTCGGTGAGGCTAGGGAACTGACAAGAGATCGAGCTGGCTAGACGAATTTTGTGAGAAGTACGTGATCAGGGATTTTGGCACCCCTTGTAAGCATGGCAGCGTCCGGATTGACTCAATCGGATGCGCTGTGTGAAGCTGCAGAATGTGGTGAATGTTTTTGGCGTATCCGGTGGAGCCAGGATTCCGGGGGCTTGAATGATGAGTCAGTGGAAGTGTGGCCTATTTGGATTGGGCAAATTTGTGCTGTCTGGACATTGCTACTCCTCACCCTGCCCTTGGGTGGGAAAGGAGTCCGGATGATGATGATGATGATGAATCTTTGGGAATATTGGTTGGTGGTTGAAATCTGCTGAGCTTGTTTTACAAGGACGTCGACCGCCCTTGGATTTGCTGTATGGTCATGATTTATTTTTTTTTTTTTTTAATACTGAAGATCTGGTTTGATGAGCTTTGGTTAGCGTGTGTCTATGGATAAATGTATGGTTTTGTGGGTAAACAGATAAACAGATTCGAGGAATGTGAAGAATCATGTATGAATAGACAGATACGTAGATTTATTGGTAGTGGCGGTATCTGGCTAGTATGTCAGACGAGAAGGAAATTTGCCAAGCATCATCGGATTATCCGCTCTTTTTTCTGAGGCTGAAGATTAGCAAAATGGATTTCCTTAACCCTTTTTATTTGACAGTATCCTTTTCCCCGAGGAGCAGGCAGCAAACAGCTCCTTGCTCTAGTTAATTCTTATATTTCCTGGACGACCTCATGCAGCATTGGAGAGGCTGTTTGTATTAGACAGGTTAGATATAATCTCCACTGGTCTCCTAAACAAAGGATGTGTTGTTTTTATCAGAAGAAATAATTTTATTGTGGCAAGTAAACGTCATTTGGCTGAAGGGTAATAAAGAAGGAAATATAGTAAAGCTGATATGGTTTCGTGAACTGAAGAGAAAGAGGAAGATGGAATGAGTGGAAATATGAAGAGAATATGTTAACTGATAGAGGAATTAGATACAGACGCGAAATTACATTTATGAAATGCAGCGAAACAGGAAAGGAATAAGCGGTTAAACGGAAAGCGAACTAATATGGAAATGTAACTGTGTTAAGGTGGAACATAGGAAGAGAATGATAGCAGATTACATGGAAAAGGAAATGAACAAATTGCAATTTTGGAAGTGGAGAGGCGAGTAATAGAAAAAGATTAGAACCAACGAGTGATAATACAACGGAAATTCGACGACATTAGAAGGGTTGGAAACAGGAAGAGAAACATAAGAGGATTCGTGGAAAACGAATTATATCAAGTTAAGGTTGCAATGATGAGGAGGGAGAAACGGGAAGTGAACAAGGGAGTACTAAGATAATGATAAGGAGTTAACTGAAAAGGGAAATAACCTATACACATTGAAATTGCGATTGTAAAAGCGCAGAGGAACAGGAGGTGAGTGTTTAGGGGATCAATGTCAAAATATTTATACAAACTGAAATTACAATTATGATATAGGTAGAAAAAAGAACGGAATGGAAAGAGGTGAAATAGAAAAGGAAATGAACAGACTGGATATTATAAAATGGGTAAAGGTATATATATATATATATATATATATATATATATATATATATATATATATATATATATATATATATATATATATATATATATATATATATGGAGGTACAGTGGTAGAGTGTGTGTTTCGTACACGGGTGAACCAGGGTTCGCACCCCGCCGGGGTAATAAAATTTGGGAGTGTTCACCCGGCCACGTACTGCACTGGCGGACACTAGGGGTGATGTGGTTGCACCAGTGTCACTTACTATAAAGTATACTTGCACCCAGTCGGCTTGCGCGGGCCGATTACACTTGGTTCACAGGCTACACACACATCCAAAGCCACTCCAACAGTACAATTAGACTGACAAGCACTTCTCACCCTACATACAATCTCTACCAGACAGCCTAAGCCACTTGGTAGAGATACATTGGTTGTATTGTCCCGACTTTGGTCGGGATAGGCCGGTCCTGCAGTGGATACTCAAACGGCTGATGATTATATATATATATATATATATATATATATATATATATATATATATATATATATATATATATATATATATACAGGTATGTATGAGAGAGACAGAGCAAAAACTTTAAACAAAAACGCAAATAAACAGCCTAGAACTGCCATTTGGAATGTGGCAGAAACATGAAGAGAATCTGCGAAAGGGTGGTGGGAAAAGAGATAAATGAACGATAAATGCCATGGCAGGACGGTGAGGTATAAAAGAGAATGATGATATACTTTTCGTTGTGCACTTCTCACTTTTAGAGGCTAAGTCTTCATCCCCAGTAAGAGATTTGTAATTGAAGCGTGCAGCACTTTGCGACTGGGTAACTTGATGCTATTCTCTCTTGGGTGAAATCGAACACTCGTGTCTTTTGTCGACAACGTTCACTCTAACCCACTCGACTACGGCATCCACAGAAACAAAAAGAGGATAAACAGATTTTTAAAAAATGGAAATTCATACAAACCACTATTGTTCTAGCAGAAGGACGAGAAACAGTAAGCAAATAATACGAAGTATAATAGGAAAGGAAGTAAGCTATGTAGATTAAAATTACTCGTATGGCTGTGAACAGGCTTGACACAGAGAGGTAGATTAATATTAAGAAGGTTATAAAGAATAAGTGATAATATCTATCTATCTATCTATAGCCCGACGCCCTAATGCCGCAAAGGGTGGCCGCAGACAAAACGCCTCCAAGTCACTCTGTCACCCACCATTTGACTCCCCTCCCCCAACTCACCCCCCTCCCTCATATACCTCTCAACTCCATCCCTCCACCTCATCCTCGGTCTACCCCTCCCTCTCCCTCCCTCCACCTCACCTACATACACCCTCTTAGTCAGTCTTTCATTCTCCATCCTCTCCACATGTCCAAACCACCTCAGTGTATTTCTCCTAATCTTTTCAACCACATCCACATCTACCCCACAACGTTCCTTCACTTCTTCATTCGTCAACCTGTCCCTCCATGTCACTCCACATGCTCCTCTCAAGTAACTCATTTCCACTGCTCTCACTCTTGACTTGTTCCCCTCTTGCAAGGTCCACGCCTCGCTTCCATACGTCAGGGTAGGGATTACAATACCATCATGCAGTGACTTCTTAACTTCCATACTCATCTCCCTATTTCTCATCACTGCTTTCAGTGTGCCAACAACCTTCCTTCCCTGCTGTACCCTTTCACGTACTTCATCCCCAAAGTTCCATCCTTACTCATCACACTACCCAAGTACTTGAATGCACTCACATTCTCCATATCCTCACCATCCAACCTCACTGCACACTCTGTGACTTCATTCCTCTCAAACACCATAACTTTACTTTTGTTTACATTAACTTTCAGCTTCCTCCTCCTACACACTGTCCCAAATTCATTCACCAAACCTTGCAACTCCCATTCATCTTCACTCAACAATACTGTATCATCAGCAAACAGCAACACCGGAAGCTTCCAAATCTCACCCTCATTCATTAGGGCCACCCCCACATCCACTGCCCTACCTTGTACCTCCTTTACGACCCCATCCATATATATATTAAACAGCCATGGAGACATTACACACCCCTGTTTCAGTCCCACATTGAGATCAAAGAACTCACTCAGCTCACCATCCACTCGCACCATAGCCCTAGCTCCCTCGTACATACTCTTCACAGCACTCAACAATTTCCCCTCCACTCCATATATTCTTAATACCTTCCACATACCTTTCCTATCTATTCTGTCATAAGCTTTCTCCAAGTCCATGAAGGCAGCGTACACTTTCCTTCCCTTCTCTAGATACTTCTCCACTAAACATCTTAGAACAAATATCTGATCTACACACCCTTTTCCCTTCCTAAATCCCCCTTGTTCTTCTCCAACTAGCTCCTCTGTCATATGCCTAACCCTATCAATGAGTATTCTACCATATATTTTACCAGTCACACTAAGAAGGCAAATACCCCTATGGTTACCACATACTTCTCTCTCACTGTTTACTTTGTACAGAGGAACAATTATACCTGATTTCCAGTCCTCTGGATCCCTTCCCTCTTCCCAAGCCAATCTACACAACTTCCATATCCACTCCACAACAATCTCACCCCCATACCTAAGCATTTCAGCACACACTCCATCAATTCCTGGGGCCTTTCCCAGCTTAATCTTCTTCATCGCTTCCACTACTTCCGACCTACTGATCTCTTCCTCCCTCCTCTCATCTCTTCTTCTCCCAGCCATTCCCCAACCACTTATACTCACACTGCTCTCACTCTCTACATTCAACAAATCCTCAAAGTGCTCCTTCCATCTCCTCAATTTCTCTCTCTTCTCCACCAACAATCTATTATTCCTATCTTTCACTCCCCTACTATTTCCCCTTTCGCACTGCCTTACTTTCTTTACCTCCTTCCAAAACAATTTCTTACTCTCCCTCCATTTCACACTCAGATTCCTCCCAAACTCTTCATCCACTTTCTTCTTACTCTCCTTCACCAGTCTCTTAACCTCCCTTCTCCTGCTCACATATACCTCTCTCTTCTCTCTCTCATCTTCTCCCCTACCTCTACTCGCCAACCATTCACCATATGCCTTCTTCTTTTGTTCCACAGCTCGTTTCATCTCATCATTCCACCATGCTGTCCCTTGCACACCCTTGCATCTCCTCCTCACTCCACAAACCGCCTCACACGCTGCGCTTATCTCTTCCGTGAATATCTTACACACGTCTTCCACCCCGTCCTTTGCCTTAGGACGCTAATTGCATTTCATTCCTTATACTACTAGACGATTATATTCAGCTTCTGAGAGATTTTAGGACTCGAGGGGTAAGGTACATACTTTAATTTTGCTCGTCTCCAATAAAAGATCTCTCATCACTTGAATAAAACAAAATGATAGAAGCAATCATATATTAAATATAGTGTACTCGGGCAAAGGCTAAATGTGGAAAGACAATGCAAGATAAAATTGCGATACTTGTAGGAGGAGAAAAGTAAAGCCATTAATATTTTTAACAAGAGTTATATAAACATTAATTGTAATGATGAAAAAAAAGGGAAAAAATGGAAAGAGGATAAAAGGCTGAATGAAGATGAATTTATACTGAGTTGAAATTGCTCTTGTGGGAGGGCGAAAAACATGGAGCGAGCAAAAAGAGGTTGCTGTGTATGAAGGAGAATATAAACAAAACGAAACTGCGATTGTAAAGCACAGGGAAATTATACCACGCTGAAATTGTGAATGTGTAAAGATGTGAAACAGGAGGAGAATGTCAGAGGGACAGCTGAGGAGGGAGGAAGAAAATGCTAGTAAATTAGAGATGACCAGTATGTTTACGTACAGAGAAAACGTTTTTGATGATTAAAGAGAAAAACAGTGACAGTAAATGAAATCTGTTTCGGAGAGAGAGAGAGAGAGAGAGAGAGAGAGAGAGAAAACAAAGGCAGCCACTTCCATGTAAACAGTGCGACCCTTAACACTCATCCTCTTCCCCTACCCCTCTCGAGTCCATTCCCTCCCTTCCCTCCCCTTTCTCTCCTCCCCAGGGTATCCTTTTCCCATACTTGCCTCCACTTCCTTTCTCCATTATTTCTTCTCTTTCTACCAGCACACATAATACCCTGTCTACCTTTAAGTCATACCTCCCTCTCATCCCTCTCTGTCAACACCCATCCCTCCTCTCTCCCTTCCCTCCATCCCTACCCCTCACTTTCCTCCTTCTCTTCGCCTACCCGTACCTCTCTCTCGACCCACAGTCCCTTCTACCCTCCCTCCCTTCCGTCTCTCCCTACCCACACTCCCTTCTACCCTCCCTCCCTTCCGTATCTCCCTACCATATACTTTCCTCCCCTTCCTCTCTCCTTAGCCCATACTTCCCGCTCTCCATCTCTCCATAACCAATACCTCCTTCTCCTCCCCTTTCCCTCTTCCCTACCTATCTTCTATTCTTCCTACCCCATAATCTTCCTCTCATACATTGCTTCCTTTTCTCTTTCCCTATACCACACCTCCCTTGTCTTCCCTTTCGCTTTGCTCCCTTCCATCGCTTTATGATCTTCCTACACTAATTCATCCACCCTTCCCTTCTTTCCCTATCCCATACCTCCTTTCCGTTTCTCCCTGTTCCTCTTTCTTTCTTCCCTCTCTTCCTACCCCATTGCTCCCGTCCTTTCCTCTCTCCTTCCTCCCCTCTCTCTCTCCTACCTCTTGCCCATCTACACTCCTCCCTCCATAGCTCTCCTTCTCTTCTCTTCAGCTCCGTTTTTCCCTTTCTATTCTGTCTCTGCCTCTCTCCCTTCTTTCCCTCTCTCACAGTTCGATAATCTTCCTCTACTCCCTTTCTTCTTAACCCAGCCCCCTCTTTCACTCTCTTTACTTCCTTTTATCCTCTTCATTTCTCTTGTTCTTTCTACTTTCCTCCCTCCTCCAATCTTTACATCCTCTTCTTTCTACCTTGCTTCCCATTCGTCTTTCCCGTCTCCAAACCAGCTCGCCGATAGGAAGGAGTGACAGTAGAGAAGTAAGGAAGGGAAGAAGAGAGGAAAAAAGGGAAAAGGGAATGAGGGCGAGGGGGGAAAGGGGTGGGGGGGTGGGGAGGGGGTCTAATTTTGATGCTAAGTCTCCGGTTAATTCTATTTGCTTCTCTCATGATACACCTAAATTCAGTGCAAAAATTGAGGGCGCAATGTTTTTTGGTTGCGATGCGCGCCGGCTGGGGATGCTTTGTGTCGAGCTGCATTGTGCCGGTGTGTCTTATGCGTTTGGGGGATTTTGCTCTGTTAGGGTGATTCTGCTGTGACAGGGGTTTTGCTCTACAAAAGGATTTTGCATATGGGTTTATATTCTGTTAGGAAAGATTCGGATGGAGATTTTTTTTTCTTTACTATATAGCAATACTTTGTATACTGTTGGTGAGGTTTTCTCTGCTATTATGTTCTTACTGTTTTTGGTTTGGTTTTGATTGGGAAGATTTCACGAGGAAATTTCTTACTAGGGGATTTTGCACCGCTAGTGGTCTATATTACTAAGGTGATTTTACTCTGCTTGTGTGCTTTTTAGCTGTGATATGTGCCGCCTGGGAATGCCCTGTGTCAAGCAGCATTTGCTGAGTTTGTCTTATGTAGATGGATTAATTTATTGCGAGAGCTCTGAAGGGATTTTTCTAGGGCATTGTCTTATTAGTAGGGAGATTTTGCTAAAAAGTGTTCTGGTTTTACTTTTTTTGCTAGATTGAATTTTTACTCTGCTTTCCTGTTATCGATACAAGATTTTTTTTTTTTATAAATATTTCACTCTACAAGGGCGATAATACGAGGGGATAATTTATTTATTACTATTTGTTCCAGTTGTGAGACAGGCTGGTTGGAGATGCATTGTTTCGCGGTGCTTTGTACCGGGTGGTGTTTTATGTGTTTGGATGATTATGTTTTGTTAAGGAGAGTTTTTTGTGTTAAGGGGATTTTATTCTGTTGGAGGGATACTGTTTTATTAAGGGATATTGCTAGAGAAGTTAGTCTCTTGAGGGATTCTTCTCTTTCTATTATATTTTTGCAAGATGAGCTTTTGCTTTGTTTGGGGATATTTCCATGGGGATTTTTTTTTTTTTTTTTTTTTTCTGCTAAAGATAATAGTTCTGTTTGGGGTGTTATAATGGGGGTGATGATTCTGTGACTCTTTGGTCTTATAATATGTAAGTCTTGAGTTTTGGTTAAAGTTATTGTGTTAATCGAAGAGCAGGAGGAGTTAAGTTGAATACAGGGAGTTGATCTTGATTTATTATCTTCAGAGAAAGTCTAAGCTGAGCAGAGTATGTAGTACACAGGGAAGTAATTTACTAAGTGTCGTCGGACCCCTCTTCTTACTTCCTCTCTCCATTACCTGTCGGTTCTATGGCTAGCCCCTTTCTGATCTCTGATTCCTACATTCTCGTTTAGCAGGGGTCGTGTCACGTGGGCTGTCAGTTGTTGCTTTCCTAGTGCCATTTTACTTCGGACCTGTTTCAGACTTTTTTCCATTTTTGATGGTTTCTTTGATCTGATCTATGTTTCTCTTTCTTTTTTCTTCTCTTTTGTCTTTTGTTGATAAGCTTATTTAATTCTGCTCGTTCTATTTCGTCTTCCTTTGTCTTTACTTTCATTTCCTTTCGTTTTTTCATAAGCTCGACTGTCTTTTCTGAATACTTCTTGGCTTTGGTTGTATTAGGTTTTCCTACTACCTCTGCTGATTCTCTTAGCACTTTTGTTAGAGTGTCATTCAGCTCATCAATGTCACATTCAGCATTACTTAGAGCCTGAAATCTGTTCCTTATTTCCTACTGAAAGACAGCTTTGTTTTCGTTTACTATTATTGGGCATATCTTTTTATTTTTAATCATCTTTCTTTCATTTCTGAAACTGAATCTGGCTGTGCAACCCACCATTCTATGATCACTACTTATATTTACTTTGTTGATAACTGTGACATTTGTGATTGTGTTATTCTTATCGGCTATAATGAAGTCGATTTCATTCTTTGTTTCTCCATTTGGGCTTCTCCAGGTCCACTTTCTTCCTGTTCTTTTGTGGAAGAATGTGGTCATTATTCTCATGTTAAACATTTCAGCAAAATTTACCAGCATTTCTCCTCTTTCATTCCTTTCTCCCACTCCAAATTTTCCCATATACGGTATATACATATATATATATATATATATATCCATCATCCAATCCTACGTTGCCCCATGAGAAGCGTAGGAGCCCGGGGCTAGGCGTGGTCCTGACATTTAAGATGAGAGCGACCAACCTCACTCATCCCTGAATGGCATTACGTGAGCAATAAACCCCAACCATCCCTTGGATATAAACCTTCACCGGCTCAATCCGATTGGAGCACAATAATTACCCACTAAACCACCAGGCGCCAAAATTTGGTTATATGGTTACCACCCAGCTTAGTAAATAGTTTCCTGGTGTACATGAAACCATTTGGCTT
Source organism: Coenobita brevimanus (assembly GCF_032717465.1). Classification (NCBI taxonomy): domain Eukaryota; kingdom Metazoa; phylum Arthropoda; class Malacostraca; order Decapoda; family Coenobitidae; genus Coenobita; species Coenobita brevimanus. The sequence continues at coordinate 23,146,197 of NC_137054.1, read as the reverse complement.
GTCTCTCAGTGTAGAGTCACCTATAGGCAGAAGGAAGAGGAAAGAATGAAGGAATGAAAGACAGATGAGGGAGTGTAAAGTCATGTAGGCAGAAGGACAAGGAAACAATGAAGGAAAGAAAGATAGAAGATAGTAATATATACATATATATTTTTTGTACATATATCATCATCAGCCGTTGAGGTCCACTGCAGGACCCGCTTAACCCTACCGAAGCAGAGACGATACAGCCAATGTATCTCTACTCAGTGGCTTAGGCTGTCTGGTAGAGACTGTATGTAGGGTGAGAAGTGCTTGTAGTGTTGTAGTGGCTATAGATGTAGTCTGTGAACCAAGTGTAATCGGCCCGCCTTAAGCCGATTGGGTGCAAGCATACTAGTATGCGACACTGGTTCAACCGCCAAAGTAGCAAGTGGCTTGGTGAACGCTTCCCAAAGTTTTTACAACTCTGGCGGGAGGCGAACCCGCGCTCACCAACGTGCGAAACGCATACTCTACCACTGTACCACAGAGGTTCCATATATATATATATATATATATATATATATATATATATATATATATATACCCGGTGTATAGATAGATAGATCGATAGATATACCCTATCTATCTATCAATCTATATATATATATCTCTCTCTCTGTCCTGTATATATATATATATATATATATATATATATATATATATATATATATATATATATATATATATATATATATATATATATATATACATATATATATATATATACATAAATAAATATTACGGTGGCCCTTATTACTAAGGGGGAAAATTTATTTGGAATATTTTGTTTCCTGGCAATGTATATTGTAAGTTTATGTGTAAGCTCGTGAGACACCAAAGTTTAGCCGAATTGGATGATATTTACTGGTGCCGCATCGTACCCAAAGTTTGAGCCGACTAAGCAAAATTATTGTTGAGATAATCATTTTCTCTTTTGAAAAATATGTTTGCTTTACTTTATTGGACGCTACACTTCAGTTATACCTGGATTTTTTTTCTTTTTTCGGGGATTTTCCTTTTGAAATATTATTAATCACTTATTTACTATGACTGAAGTGAATTTGTCAACCGCAGTGATAAAACGCAGGAGTAAAATCATTATTTGGCTTGTTGGCCAGTGAAGTGAAAGACTACTTGGAAGTAAATTACCTTCTTGTGGAAAAGTGTTAGTGCAACTTTTCTACCTGATGCGAACAGAGACACGAGCACTTTGGGATTCAGCATATGTTCTGTCTGAGGAACTAGGGGTATTCTGGGAGAGAGCTCCCATTCCTACATCTAAGCCACGGAATCGTATCCCCAAAATCGAATCTCTATAAAGACTGGGAAAGCTGAAGAGTAAGAGCCGGAATACAGAAAGAGAGGAAAAATGATAAAGAAGTTCCATGACGAGATGAAAGATCTCTTTAATAATGCAAACACGAATGCCTTCGACCTCATCAAAATTCGTGAGGATAAGGAGATTCTTGTGGTTCAGAGGGAGAAAGGGAGGCGAGGCTCTATGCTGGGTATTGATGTCAAACCCCACCGGAAAGAACGAAAACACAAAGAGAGACGACTGACTGAACAGGAGAGGATAGAGTGTGAGGAATGTCATCCAGCTGTAAGAGACGAAATTGTGGAGCTGCAGGAAAGCCTAACTAGGGATAAGGGCGAAACAGGTGACGATTATTCAGATATAGGAGGTCCTTCTTTTTTGACTGCAGTTCTCTGAAATGCCAATGAGCAGGAAAAACAGTTGTCACTTCTCCAGTTGCTCCTTCCTTAGATAGGACCAAGACTTCAAACCGTGCTGCAGTCCATCTGCTTTCTGCGACGATTTCTGCCTGTGTACAAGATCCAACAATGTATACTATCAACAGGGAAAGTATCTACCGTGATCTTATCAAGAGTCTGAGGGAATTTGCAGAATGGCTGAAGAAATAATTCTATCCAACAGTGTATCACATTCCTGGAATTTATCATGGTCATGCATTGCACATACTTTGTTACGTTATTTTATTACTGGATCCAACTGCTTACATACCAGCATTATATCTTATTATTATTATACTCTTCCAGAAATACTCTCAGTGTAACTAGATGCCTTACCTGAATATTTCCACATTGTGTCAGGAGACACAACTTTTAGTCAGGGAGAGTTTGTTACCATGATTTAATATTTCCCTCCAAGCTAGACTCTAAAACCAATGTCAATATATATCTTAGTATATATCTAGCAGTGTGTAAGTGGGGAATTTTAAGTGTGTCCATGGCCTACGTGCCGATTTTTTAACTATTCAACAGGCATCACTTTAAAAACGCGCAGATGATAGGCTTTTTAGCAAGTACAGGCCGGTTCTCTCCTCTGTACCTTAGTTCTGGGACTGGTATAGTACGGGCAAGACCTATGTTCTACTTGTCCAAATAAATACTCGTTAATCTGCATTGGACTCTGGATTCACCTGTACTGGGTGTGAGGGTATATATATATATATATATATATATATATATATATATATATATATATATATATATATATATATATATATATATTTAACCCATTGGAGCCCAGTGTCCGGAATATTGGACAGAACTGGGATTTTTCATGTCTTTAAAAAGTAGAGAACCCCCGGGTGGGGACCTATGAGTTTCGCGACTATGAGCCGACAGGCGGAGGGCGGTACGCCTCGTACCCACCCAGTGCCATGCCCCGCCCAGCCCCCCTGGGATCCAATGGGATATATATATATATATATATATATATATATATATATATATATATATATATATATATATATATATATATATATATATATATGTGTGTGTGTGTGGCGGAGGCGGTGGCTGAATCGGCAGAGAGGCGGTGGCTGAATCGGTAGAGAGGCGGTCTGCAGTCCTAATGGACCAAGGATCGAATCCCGACAGGGGCAGGGAACAGTTTAAGGATTTGTATTTCCTAAAAGCAGACATTCCTGATTTACCGCATGACTCGCCGATATGTCGTAAAAATACCCCCTCTATTACCAGTACACCAATCCTGTATGAGACAGCCCCAGCATGTATTCAATATGGATAGTGGGTGTTAGCGCCGAAGTGGTGACATAATTATGGAAGTGTAGGAGGACTACTAGGCTTTGGGGTAGGTCACTGCCCTCGAGAAATAGGCCCTGAAGCCTTTGCCCAGAGTCGGACACATAATATATATATATATATATATATATATATATATATATATATACGAGTGCACGTCTTACTTTTCGAGTAATTTCAGATTCGCTGCAGTTATGTTAGGGTTGGATAATGCCAGTTGATTAAGTTGATAGATTTATTGAGGAGGGGATATGATAGGTTAGGTTAGACTAGGTCAGGTTATAGTACATTAGAATAGGTTTAGCAAATTAGGACTCAGAATGAGATTTGGCCTGATAAGTATTCGCGGGCTCTCTAGAACAGAATAACTGGCTATCCTAGATGGTTAAAATCAAAAGGGGTTGGGGCGACCCCCCTTCCCGGTTAGCATAACCTAGGTTAGGATAGGTGAAGTTAGGCTAGATCTTTAGTTTAAGTTTCCTACATATTTGGATGTTTGATTTACTGCCGCGTCACGTCGGAGAAATCGTCGGTAATTAATCAACGCTTTCAGTCGGTAAACAAGCTGTCACAAGCAAACTGGCGGCTTCCTGAAATGCGCCAGACAAGATATATTTCATTTTACCTCTACAATCTTTGTAGTCTGAAATGACCAGATAACTATGTTTCTTACATGCGGTAATACTGTAGAAGTGCTGTCCCGAAGATCGTGACATTGTAGGAAGAAAGCAGCAATCGCCGCGCCCGTGTGGTAAAGTTTAACCGTATACACACACACACACACACACACATATATATATATATATATATATATATATATATATATATATATATATATATATATATATATATATACAGAGAGAGGGCGAGAGAGAGAGAGAGAGAGAGAGAGAGAGAATAAAGGGCTGATGGATAAATTAATAGAGATTCGGGAAGAAAAGAAAAATATAGTAAACAGAAAAACGGTTGGGTAGACCGAAGAGTGAATGGAAAGGGGAGAAGAAGAGACAGACAGAATTAATTAAAAAGGGGTGGGCACAGGGATAGACTCCGGCAAATGAGCGTGGATAAGAAAAGAGAAAAGATTTCGAGTGAATGGATAAGAGGAAGAAAAGCGACTAATATACCAAAAACTACAGGAAGAATAAGTGACTGGATCACTAGCTAGACCGGGGAAAAAGCAAAAATACAGAGACTATTGAGAAATAAAGAGGGGTATCTGCCTAAATGAAGCGATGTATCGAAAAAGAACATAGGGATTAGAAATGGAATGGATAAACAGATAGGGGAAAGAGGAGGAAAATACCAACAAGAAGTAAAAGAGGAAGATGAGTGATAGATGGGTGGATGAAATAACACGAAGGAGAAGAAAGTACAAAAGAGTATTGTACATAGGAAGTACAGTACAGATAACAGAGGGCATATTGGTCAACGACGAGGTTATCTTGTGGAATGAAGAGCAAATTCTATTAATATCTATCCACCGTGGAAACAGATCGAAAAACACGTATCTTGATTGAAAGAACAAGCATGGAAATCTTTTTAGGAGAGGCAGAAGAGGAACAACAATGCACTATCTGATCTCTTACCTACAGATCTGTAAGAGAAACATCATATACAGTACTATCGCCGCATGTTCTCATAATGAAGCAAATGTCTCACTATCGTCGGCACACACTGCAACCTTCACACAGCACTAAGTTATAGCCAATACTTGTAGTTTCGGCATATTTGTCTAACCGAATTTAAAGCGTAGACTATCAACAATTTCTTTTACTAACTGCTATTGCTGTTTTTTTTTTTTTTTCCACTATGCGATTATTAAAGTAATTTTACCCTTTACAAATGTTTAATCTCTTGCATTTGAGCCTAATTATATTATTTCTAGTTTGAATGCCATTCTGTATTTCGAACACATTATCATATCTAACATCGGTGGATTTGTTAAAAATTTTAAATTCTTGTATTTGATTTCCTCGAGTCGTCACCGATTTAGATAAAACATATTTACTTCCTGTTGGTAGGGAAAATTTCACTGTGATGGAATGTGTGTGTGTGTGTGTGTGTGTGTGTGTGTGTGTGTGTGTGTGTGTGTATGTGTGTTTTGCACTCTCTGTCTCTAGTTTGTCTTCGTCCTTAAATAAGGTTCGGGAACAGGTCCTGCACACAGTGGTCTAACTAATGACGTAAAGTTTAGTGAATATTTAGAGCGTTTTATGATAAAATTTCCTTGCGATGAATCCGAGCATTTCAATTGCCTTGCTACTAGCATCAAGTTTCTTTCTGAAGTTTTTGAGGTCGTTACAGATGATGACTTCTAAATTTTCTCGTCCTTTACTTCCGTCAGTGGGGTATCGAAAACGCAGTATTCATGATTCTTGCTTTTGTCACCCAAGTGCATTTGAATTTATCTACATTAAATATCATCAGCCATTTTTTCTCCCATTCGCAGCCTGGTTTCGTCATTGCTGTCTCAAATATTTATGTCATCTGCATACTTTGCTACTTCAGAAACGATACCATCTTCTAGCTAGGTCACTGACATAAATAGTGTGAAGTAGGAATCCTAGAACTGACCCTTGAGGAACTCCACTAGTTACTTCTAGTCACTCTGAAGATTCCCTATTATCAGTACCCGCTGCTACTGATTCGATAGCCAATCACCAATCTAGACACATAATTCGATGGTGAGGCCATGGGCTTTTTTTTTTTTTTTTTCAGTCTCAAATGGAGGATCTTACCAAAAAATTTCTGGAAATCTAGGTAGCTGACATCCGACCTTATTATGCGTCCCAGTTATGGACTACGTATATAATTCACGCAAATTGGAAGATATGATCTGTTATTACCAAACCCGTGATGATCCTCTGACATAAGATAATGTTTGATAAGAATTATGGTTAGTTTAGCTGAAACACATTTTCCTCAAAATAATGCTCAGCACTCGTATTAGGTCAGTTGAGCGGTAGTTTGTGGCGCGTTTTTTTTTTTTTTTTTTTCTCGCATTATTAAAGACAGGTAGTGCTGCCTACTTCTTCCTTAGCCTTTATCATTCTTTTTCTGTGCCTGCCCTCCTCTCTTCCTATTTCTCCCATCTTTCCTGTCACTACTTAATGCTTTTCTTTCCATTACAGGTGGCTTTACGTTGAGTGACAAGCCAAATGGTTTCCTGTAAGCCAAGAAACCATTTACAACGCTGGGTGGTAACCATATAATCAAACCATACGTGCTCCCTACGTGTCAAGTGGGTTTGTGGAGGGTTAGTGCCCCTCCCTGTAAAACAAGTAACTCAGAGTCAAATGGCCACCCCGTACGGGATTATGGCGTCTGGCAATAGATAGATAGATAGTTATAATAGCAAGCCTCAACTGTTTCGATACTCTACGTACAATTGAAGATTCAACGAATACTTTATTTATAGAAAAAGCTAACTCTCTATAGAATTCATGAAGTACACGGGGAGATATCTGGTTCAGTCCAGTTGTTTTATTTGGGTCGATTTCTGAATGTAATTTAATACCTCATGTCCAGGCACGTCATAGGTTGATAATTCATTGTTTTCTGGTTCTAAGGAAACCAATTCTTAGAGATGAATGTGTATGCTTTTGTGTGTGTGTGTGTGTGTGTGTGTGTGTGTGTGTGTGAAAACGCTGTAAGGGGTATTCGGTATTGCAGCTGTTTAGTAATCGTGAACAAGAACAACTTGTGGAAGTAATCGAGGACATACCCGTATGCTATATTTTACATTTTTCTTACTCTTTATGAACAAAAAAACAAACTCAGTGGGTTTGATTTTGCCTCACGAGATTATTTTTTTCAAGGTCTCGTTTGGATTTCCGTATAATTCTCGTACATTGTGGTCATCGTGATTTCCTGTACGTTTATGCTTTTTTCTTTTTTCTTTTTTCTTTTGGTAAAATTTTCTCCTGCGACTGGCTAGTTTTTTCAATATCCTTCAACTTCAGGGCTCGCTTATGAAGGTGAATATTTCTTCGGGCAATTTTCGGTATAATTGTTCCTTTCGATAGACATCGGGTGGCCATTGAATATTCCCACATTTCTTCGACGTCAACCACCCGAAGTAATTTAATCTAGATGGTGTTCGCAATATCATTTCTCATATTGTCAAAGTTAGCTTTTTTGAAGTTGGGAACTAAGGGCATATTTATACTGATCTTAATATTTACATTAATATGACGTCTGATTGTATTATAGTCAGTGTTACTAAAACATTCATCAAATTCACATGTATTTATTAGATCACTGTCTATTGCCAGGGCTAGGTAGAGTATTATTACCACGTTTGGTCATATTCAGTGCCTGACTTAAAAATATATTGTTTAACAGTTCTAATAACCTGTTTCTTTCACTATCTGCCCGTGGATTTTTCACGTCCATATTCATATTATCGAAGTCCCCTAAAATAATGTCTTTGCTCTCTATGACTGATTTTTATTTAGCAGTACAATAACTTATCATTTTCCTTATTCAACTTGAGATGTATCTTTGCTACAGCGAAAAAAATGGGTTTGCTACACCTCGTTAAAGCTTTGAAAAAAAAAAAAATTACAATTCAACATCCAGTTAACATATCACAATTGAATTTCTGTTTTGAATAGATAGATAGATATAGAGAAATATAATTTAGAAATATATATGTATATACATATATATGAATAAATATACAAAAGTTTGTATATAAATATATATAAATATAAATAGACAGGTAGATAAATAGATAGATAGATAGATATAGATACTGTAGATAGATAAGTATATATATATATATATATATATATATATATATATATGAACTTCCATGCGGTATGATGCAGTTGGTATTTTTCATATATTCTGTAGTTCTTTACCAATGGTTCTCCAATAAAGCATCCAATAGTATGTAATTATTAGTATGTTGAGATATTTAGTAACTGCATAAATACAGTATTTCTTCTTGTTTTGAAATAATACTTCCGACATTCATAAACATATTTATAGTGTGGCTTAAACTTGTTGGACTCAGAGATACTAAAATAGCCCTGGTTAATCATTTAAATCCTCAGTGGACACTGCAACACTCTTACGATTCATTGATATATCGCCTTCTCTCTCTCTCTCTCTCTCTCTCTCTCTCTCTCTCTCTCTCTCTCTCTCTCAGTCCCGTTTGTCTACCTGTACAGTACCTGAGGTTAGGTCAAGTCTATCTGAATCGTTTGGTGATCTGATATCACCTTACTTACCCTACCACCAGTAGCCGCAGAGATTGGATTATTAATAATTAGGCCATTAATTGATCGTATTTCCACCTCTCTGTCACTATCTACAGCGTGCCAAACACTGTCACCTAGAACTCTACCTAACCTAGCTTTTCCTGCCCTATTGAGATGAAGGCTATCCCTACCATACCATGATTGAAATTGTTCCAAACATCAACAAACATCACACCCTCTAATGTACTCATGTTTCCTAGCTTCCTTCTGAGGATCACAGAACCAACACCAAACTTTCTTACAGACCACAGACAACTAGTTTCCTACGACTTTCATTAGACTTCCAAATAAGGTCACTACTGTACACCTCCTATTCATCTTCCCTAACCTCCCTGGTTACAATATTAGTTCACATCACAGCAACAAAGGCCGAATCTTCTGAGGTGTTGCAGACTAAGTCATCAAGTGTCAGTCATGTTTTGTATCCTACACCGAAGAAAACTAAAACACTTTTTCCTAGAGCCCTTGGCACAAAACTCCTTCTCCTGATAACTAATCAACGAATCTCGAACAAGTATGAGGCTATGCCCGCCTTGCACTTCATCTTCGAGAACCTGGGACTGCCCCTAGTAGCTACTGTTTTGTCACTGTTACCTACATTGGCCTTTCACCCTCGCCTAAGTGCTTGGAAGCCATCACTATCTTCTGACCTCGTCCCTCCCTCAACCATCCTATTTTCTAAGTCATCTAATTTGCCTAATGCTTAGCTCCCATTTCCTTAGAGTAAACTGCCTTAGCACTGATTTAACTTGCCTTACTGTCCCTCCTTCTTGATCTATCACTTGACCCGCTAAAGGCCTCCCTGATATTCTTAATGCTTGAAAAATCACACACACACACACACACACACACACACACACACACACACACACACACACACACACACACACACACACACACACACACACACACACACACACACACACACACATACACAAATAATCTTAAACTCATCGTATTCCTTCATCAGGTTGTCCTTTATGTATTCCGTTAGCACGAGGGGTTGAGAAAGCGTTTGGCAGGTGCACTCTTTGAATGGTTGGGTGGAGCAGCAGGTAAAAGCACGTTCATCCAAAAAGGAAGTCGCTGCAGAACAGAAAATTGGTTGATGTGCAACTGTAGACATCAACAGGAGAAGAGAATTAATGGAGACAACAGATGAGTAGACAGACAGAAAGCGGGGAAACTGATCATTTTAGATTAACACTGAATAGCAGATTGGTGGAAGAACGTGTTAACAAAGGGAGAGATGCGATATAGGCAGAAGACAAAGGGTGTCTAGATGGATGGATGGGTGATTGGACTGACAAGTAGAAGCTGAGAGAGTCGAAAATTATAGAAATGACATAAAATACTGATGGGCAAGGGTAGCGTAGGGTGGATGGATGAGCAGACGAAGTGGGAGCTATTCAGAGAAAACAGAGAAAAAATGGTTGGATGGATATATAAATGCGTGAGGGGAATACATGAACACATAAAAACAGGGAAAGAGATAAAGGATGGTTTACTGGATGAATAAACGAACTGGGGAAGTAATCGATAGATAGAGTGTAAACATATATAGATCAGATGGATGGATGAATAGATGGATGAAAAGAATGAAACAACAAAGCAGAGAAAATATGTACAAGAGGGAGGGATGATTGAACTGACGGGTAAAGACATGACACATACAGATAAAACATACAAGATGGGTGAAAAGATGGATGGGGGAAACAATAATGCTACGTACAGAGAAAATAGAGAGAGGATGGGTGGATGGATGGATAGGCGGAGGTAGGCTAGAAAAATGCAACAAAATATTCGAGGATCACTGCTAATCGTCCGTCAAAATATATTTTTGGCTTAGGTGCAAGTTACCTACAAACCAACTTTGAAGAAAATTCACAAATCTCTACGGATTTCAGCTACCGTGTTTTGCAAAAAGCCAATCCAAATTAAATGAAACAAAAGCATTCGGGGGTCGAATGCTACTCGTCAGGAAAATGATGTTGGTTAATGTACAAATTACCTACAAACCAAACTGAAGATGATAGAAAAGTATTCGGGAACCGAATGCTCATCGCCCGCCAGAATATGCTATTGGCCAAGTTACAAGCTACTTACAAGCCAAATGTGATTGTAAGGGGAAAACTCCACTGTATTCATGTACCGCTTCACTTGAGACACCTGCCGCCCTCGAGATCAGTTCGACACCTTCTTCAGTTGGTGTTTCATCGCCCATTCCACATCTTCGAGCATGTCTCAACGTTTCAACAGAGACTACCTGTTCCCTGATCCGGGACAAGACGGCAGAGAGCTCCCACGACTTGAAACAAGCATTGCTTCCACTCTCTCCACTCTGGCTGGCTGTTGTTATTCCGTGACAGAGCTAATATACAGCAGTGAAGTGATTGGCAGGAAATCTAGACAATACATTATAAATTAGGTAGTTCCAGGTGAATGTAAATATCACTTAGGCTTCTCCCTTCCCTCCTTTTATGTATATATATTACGAAAATAGATTATACTGCATATTTCAAGGGAAAATAAACAGCGAAAATTAGCGAACGAGTGCACATGAGGTGTTGTCAGGTGATAATTAGCCAATTCCAGGTGTATGGCACTCTCACTTACCTTATTTCTTTCTTGTATATATTATTTAGTATAAGAATAGGGCATAGGGCTTATTTCAATGGATGAAATCAGTGAAAAATTCCAGGGAAGATTTACTTAGCTTAGCATGGCCGGGCAGGCGAGAAGATAGGGTAATGGAGGGGGGGGGTAGGGAGGGGAGTCAAGAACGGGGAGAAATGGCTAAATTGTCAACAATGGATGGGAGTACAGATGAGATTAGGAGTGCTGACTAGGGCTGGACATTGGCAGTACTGATAGATGATACAAGCCACCACTTGGAAGCCCGGGTGAATTCAAAATAACACAGAATCACAAAAGCGACGCCCCGCGGAATGATCCTTTGCTGCCAAGCATCACGAAAGTGACGCCCCGCGGTTAAGGGGTTAAAATGTTCCTTTGCTTTACCGGTGTTTCTTTTTAAGATAATATGATACAAGATTTATTTACATTATTACATAAATATCGACTGTAATAACCAACACTGGTTCTCAATCCGTCTGTGATCTCGGATTAAGAATAGGCCGCGAAACGTTACCACTTGCTTGAAGGTGACAATAGGACATTACACATCATCATCATCATCTAATCCTGTAGGATACAAAAACCCACACTGGCAGACGAAAAAAGATGTATTCCAAACAGTTTCGGCGACAGCTGTCGACCTCTTCAGTGGATCTACAGACCAAGAGTGGTACATACAAATGCTGAGAAGCTGCTTATATGCAGGGTGAGGACACGTTTTCCCAACCATACCTGATGTGACCTCACCAGACTCTCCCTCTACTCTGTCCACGACCTGAGTGAGGGATTACAAGGGGCAGCAAGGACCTTGCCACTAATCCTCTCATCACTGGATCTAGTGTATACATTCCTTCACTATGGTTAAAATTATTATATCTCTCTATACATACAGCTTCCACAATCCTACGTTTCTTATAGTTACTACATTTGTACAATATTTGGCTAGAATTCCAGTCGATTCTATGGTCGTTTTCCGAAGAGTGAACATACACTGCGTTGTTTATGTTGCCTATCTTACAGGCATACTTGTGTTCCTTAATGCGAGTGTCCAAATCCCTTCCAGTTTCACCAATATAAACCAAATCACAGTCTCTACATGGAATTTTGTATACACCTGCAGTTTGGTTACTAATGGGTTTATTCTTTACCAACATTGGTCTTAAGGTGGAAGTATATCTAAATGCAATGTTTACATCCAAATCATGACTCACAGACTTCACCAAGCTAAGATTTGACACATACGGAACCGTGATGTATGGCTTATTTTGCTGACTTTGTGATGTTGGTCTAGGTACAAAAAAGGCTTTTCTGGCTTTAAAATACGCTTGTCTTATAAACCAACTGGGATATTTTAGATCTAAAAATATTTTACATATCTTGGCGTTTTCCGTATCCAGATGTTGGGGACTACTAATTCTGAGTGCTCTAAGGAACATAGAAGAAATAACTGATATTTTAGTGGATCTGTGGTGATATGAATAATAATGTATATACAAATTGCACTGGGTTGGTTTCCTGTATACAGAAAAGCTAAGTGTTCCAAGTTCACCCCTGTGCACAAATACATCTAAAAATGGAAGGGAACCATTATTTTCTCACTCGACTTTAAATTTAATTGAGGGAACCAGTGCATTTAATTTTGTAAGAAAATCGTCAAAGTTAGCGTATACGTCTGGCCAAAATGAAAACACATCATCAACCATATACCTATACCAAATTAAATTTTGAGGAGATATGGTGGTAAGATGGTTGGATTCAAAATATTCCATGTACAGGTTACTAAGAATTGGAGAGAGGGACGAGCCCATACCCATGTACATGGAATATTTTGAATCTGTTCGTAATATAAGTAACAGGTTAAGAGAATTCTAAGATATTACTGTCTGTCTTTGATTGATTCAACGATTTACGTATAATCCCTTTGACCTGCCACGAGCCAAGGGAGACGGTGAACATAAGGGGAGGAATGGGGATGAGGGAGAGGTAGTGTAAAAATCGTTCATATATACACGGTTTACATAACTTACGGGCAGGCACTGGTAAAGCACGCGAACATTTTAAAGCCACATTAGTCTGTTCTCATCTAGTTTTAGTATCATACACTAACAAAAGGCAACCACACCACCAACATACCAACACCGCCCTCGCCTCCTATCTGCTTCCCCTTACCCTCCCGCCCACACATCCACACCTCCTTCACAAACACAGTTATCAGACAAATGATTCTGTGACAACTGCTTCAACGTTACATATACACATTCTCCGTACATCAAATTCATTGCTAGGTGTTTAACCCGAAAAAGTTCGAGGGTGTACATTGTGGAGATGAGGGGTATAACCTGGTTGAAAGGCACAGTGTCATAAATTTCTCTTGGAAATTCCATGTAAAGGGCACAAAGAACGTGAAATGGAATGGAATGAGCATAATGACCTCGGATAGCAAAAAATGGTGGAGTAGGCTATTACGGACGTAGTGCACCCTGTGAATTTGAGCATTGTAGGATGGCTGGTGGTGATAATTCGTCAACTTTTCTCAAGACCATAAATAAAAAGGAAAGTAAGCACATACTGTTCTCTTGAAGTTGGTTTCCCCGGATGCAGTTAAAAAATAAAGAAAAATGCTGTGACACGGGAAGCTACGCAGAACTGTGAGTACAGTATTATAAGTGGGAAGTATGTAAACATTTTGGTAATAGAGGCTTAATATTGAGTAGGATGGTGTTTACAGTTGTGTGTGTTCCAGTACTGAAGGAATTAAATAAATTTCACTGTTTCTGCTACGCAAGCAGAAACTTTCTCGGGAAAAAAGCTGGCACGCTCCACACTCCAACGTCAAAGTCAAGTGGGATTCAGTGCTACCCACTGTCATATTTCACCATTTAATATCATAGAAAACTGGCAATAGTACCTATTATAAGGGCGGGGACAAAGCATGGTGGGCGGGGGAGGTCAGAGGATTGTATTCTGGTTGGCTTGGGCACTGGTAAAACTTTGTTGGTATATCTTATATACAGTATTTCTTCATAATTAACCTCTTGTATGTTACTGATGCAAACTATTCCTATATTACAGAGGAATATATAACATACAATGTACCCTTAGAGTCTATTAAGATAAAAAATGTCAGGAAGAAATGCCACACAACTGTCTGTGCCACTGAGAATATGGGGCACAGTGTTTTCTGTTTTGACCGGGGTGAAGTAATGGGGTGCTGAATCTATGTACACTAGCTGTTCACATTCCTGTGTCCTTTAACTTAGTCTGGTTATGGCGAGTGTCGAAAGGTAACTTTAAAGCTTACAGTACCTTACATTTAAATGATACTTCACATATTTTGTGGTGATGGCAAGGAACATGCCTTGCGTACGCCTAAAATTGTTTCGTTGGTCGTTTTATGGACGAGTTATTTTACCCAACGAAAGAAGCTTTTTTTCTGTTGTCTATTAAAAATAAGGAAAACATTAAAAATCTCGTTTCAAATGCCAAATGCAAGTGGTCGGCTTTGTCAGTGCCTAAACAAACAGGCAATTGAAGCAAATATTTGAAGAACAGACGGAAATTAAAATTGTTCAGTATCGCTCCAAATATTGTTTAGTAGCAGGCAGCACTACATCAAGTGAGTGGATGATGGAGTGCTGCCTACTTCTTCCTTAGCCTTTATCATTTTTTTCTGTGGCCGCCCTCTGTCTTCCTATTTCTCCCATCTTTCCTGTTACTACTTATTACTTTTCTTTCCGTTACAGGTGGCTTTACATTGAGTGACAAGCCAAATGGTTTCCTTTAAGCCAAGAAACCATTTACAACGCTGGGTGGTAACCATATAACCAAACCATACGTGCTCCCTACGTGTCAACAAGTGGGTTGGTGGAGTTAGTGTCCCTCCCTGTAAAACAAATAACTCGGAGTCAAAATGGCCATCCCTTACGGGATTATGGCGTCTGGCAATAGATAGATGGATAGATTTAAAATTGTCTTTCAAAACATGGAAGATGCAAATACGGAAGGGAGGCAAGTTGGTTACGTACAGCGAGGTACGAGGAGAGGATGCATAGCAGACTGGTGCACTTGATGATTGCCAGTGATGAGGCCTGCAGTGAGATAGGTTAACCGATTGAATGAGATGACGTCCCGTCTTATTTTTTATTGCTGTTCTCATGTGATTTTTTTCATGTCTCCTAGGAAAGGCCTTACTTATTAATTTGATTGATTAAGGCTGTTCCTAAACTCTCGTTTCCGAAATAGCTCTCCCAATCTAAATTAGATCGCTTAAAGATAGCAAGAAAATATGAAAAGAACGTAATCATGATAGAGTTTTTAATAGTGCAGTGTAAAAAAATAAAAATAAAAATAAAACAGACGTGCGCGCAGCATGAGTAAAAATAACTATCACTGAGAAAAAGTTTCAGTGTTTCGTCGAGGTAGTTACGTCTTTGGAAAAGGTATTAAAGAGAATATCTCGTAACTCTCTCAGGGTCGGTTTAATGCTACACCAACTAACAACAGCGATTTCATTTAGCTGAGAGCGAGAAACCCGAAAGTGTTAATATCTTACGCGGAACAGGAGTCTTTCGCCAAGAATTCAAATAAGCAACACGTCTGCCTTCTCTAAAACTTTGGCAGAAAGCATTTATGTATAATTTTCATGATATGTGAGAGCAAAAGTCGACACGGATTATGATTACGCCTTATTACTGAAATCTTGCTAACCCCATATGATTTGCTTCACCTAAGAGTAGCTATGTCGTACTGAATGGACTAGATCCCCAGACAGCTTCAAAAGGCTTAGGAACAACTATTCGCAACGAAAGAAATGAAATTTTAAGAAAAAGGGAGTCATACCGTTATGTATTAAAATAATCGGTTTCAATTACTAAAGGTGTAATGAGAGAGAGAGAGAGAGAGAGAGAGAGAGAGAGAGAGAGAGAGAGAGAGAGAGAGAGAGAGATTGCTGCCCATAAGATGATGCACACTTACACATTGCTTTTTCAACAGCCTCTCTCTCTCTCTCTCTCTCTCTCTCTCTCTCTCTCTCTCTCTCTCTCTCAACAGATAAATAAACATTTCCAATGACTACAGGTGTAAGAGAGAGAGAGAGAGAGAGAGAGAGAGAGAGAGAGAGACTGATACCCATAAGATGAAGCAAGCAAGAGACACGCATTGCTGGTTCGCCGGGCTCTCTCTCTCTCTCTCTCTCTCTCTCTCTCTCAGCGCGTATTCATGACCGCTCATAACAAGTACGTGCCAATGAAATGTAGACAAAAAAAGGATAGAAACAAACCAACGTGGTTTAATGCAGATAATAGCAATGCAGTTAAAGAAACCGTCTCTACACCTTACTTGAAAGTTATACCAGTGAATTAGTCACAAGGCAGCATATCAGTAGTAGAAGTTAAAAAAAAAAAAAAATAGAACAGCTAAACGACAGTTTGAAACTGATATAGCAAAAACAAGCTCTACGGATCCTAAGCTCTTTTATGGCTACGTTAATGGCAATAAGTGACTCAAGGCGGGCATTGGTCCACTTATCAGTGACGGGAGTGCTCTTATCTCGGACGATAAGGAAATTGCCTCCACTTTAAATAACTTTTTCAGTTCAGTTTTCACAGTAGATCCCAATGACACCATCGAAGAGCAACAAATATCAGTCCAAAACATACTAAGTAATATGGGCATTAACAGTGATGAATTGAGAGATAAACTTAATAAAATGAACATTAATAAGACTCCCGGCCCAGACAATTTGTACCCTAAAATACTGAAAAATGTGTTGGATGTAATATGCAGTTCTTTTACATATATCTTTAACAAGTCCCTACAACAAGGAAAGGTTCCAGCACACTGGAGACTGGCTAACGTGACTTCTATATATAAAAAGGGTAGTAGAGATCAACCAGGCAATTATAGACCAATTAGCCTAACCTCTGTCTTGGGAAAGATCCTTGAACCATTAATCAGAGATAGGATAGTAGAGTACCTAGAAACTAAAAACGTAATTAGGAACAGCCAGCATGGCTTCAGAACGCGGAGATCGTGCGTAACAAATCTAGTTTTTATGATACACTTTTTGAAATGAATGATTGTACCAGGTCTCTTGATATAATTTACTTACATTTTCAGAAAGCCTATGACAACGTGCCGCGTAATAAATTAATGACAAAGGTAAGATCACTTGGAACTGACGGAAATATTCATACATGGATAGGCTGCTGGTTGAGTGAGAGAAAGCAACGAGTCGTTATAAATGGAGTGGAGTCAGAGTGGGCTCCTGTGGCCAGTGATGTTCCTCAGGGATCGGTGTTGGGACCAGTTGTATATATTATGTATATTAACGATACTGATGTTGGCCTAAACAACTTCATTTCTAATTCTGCGGACGATACAAGAAATCGGCAACACTATATTAATAGAAGAAGACAGAATTAACCTTCAAAATGCCCTTAACAATATTGTCAGCTGGTCAGAAAAATGGCAAATGCCCTTCAGTGTAAGTAAATGTCAGGTACTGCAGTGTGGGAAGAAAAACAAAAGGTATGATTACGAAATGAAGGGCCAAATCATTAGCAAGTCCTCACTAGTTAAGGATCTAGGCATTCTAATTTCAGACACCCTAAAATGCTCAAATCAATGTATCTCCGCCACCAATAAAGCCAACAGGGCCCTAGGCTTCATCAAAAAATCATTTTATATATAAAGACAGAGATATTGTAATCCTGCTATACAAAAGCATAGTCAGGCCACACTTAGAGTTTGCAGTGCAGTTTGGGCGCCTCACCTAATTGAAGATATAGAAATACTGTTGTCAAAACGGTCCGGTGTAGGGCTACCAAGTTAATCCCGTCCCTGAGGAATAAACCATATCTCGAGAGGCTCAGAGAATCAAACTTATTCTCTGTTAGAAAACGGAGACTCAGGGGACAGCTAATTGAATGTTTTAAGATCCTGAAAGGCTATAGTAATACTGATTCAAGCAAGCTATTCACAGTTATTACCGAGACTGTAACTCCAGGAAATGGTAAGAAGTTGCTAGCAAGGAGGGCTAATCTTGATACAACCAAAACTTTTTTGACTTACTCTGTTGTAAGTGAATGGAATAAACTTCCTGGGATGTGAGTGAGAGTGGTACCAAAAATATCTTTAAAAAGAGACTGGACATGTATTTCGACGCAGTTGATATCGTTTAGTTTGGATAGAGCAATTATTGCATATTCGCGTCCACATTCATCTATCTATTAAACGTAATACACCTTAACTAGTAACCAACATAGACAATATTATACAGCAATTATAAAATATAAACATTCTATTCATCTGTTTTGTATGAAAAAAAATCTTTAAAAAAAAAATTGCATGGATAGAGTAAGTATGTGGCTGTATGCCTAAATTCTCCATTTCCATATTATTTTACTTTCTGTCGATCCTCTTAAATTCTTTCAGTTTTTTCAGTCCTGCAAGGTTTTACTTCCTCTCTTGTTTCCTGTACGGCAAATGCCGGAGGGTCTGGAGGGTGGGGGAGAGAGCCTTCTGCTGTGCTATCCTTTTCTCCTGCTCCTATATTTATAGTACTGCATTAGTATTCAGGCCGGACTGCCTCGTAGGGACAGTAAAGTTTGTGTGGTCTGTGTATCCGTGTAACTCTCTCTCTCTCTCTCTCTCTCTCTCTCTCTCTCTCTCTCTCTCAGCGATGGTTTTCCATACGTTCCCTCATAATTATCTGGGAAGTAGTGGTCAAGTGACAGGGAAGTGGGATTCTGACCAAAACACGAGAGTGGATTCTTGCCTGGAGCAGTTAACATTTCATATTATTGGAATTTCGTTAGTCCCATTTATCACTTATTATCTGCAAGTCGCACCAAAGTGTCGTAAAAACACCCCCACTGAATCGCGTGCTTCTGAGCTAAGCTCTTTCGTCCTTCGATGTACGAGTATTTCCATTAGTTAATTGTGTTGTCTTTAGACACCATTATTCAGTTTACTGTGAGAAATTCCCTTCTTGGTGAAGGGATTAATGGAGCTAAGGAAATTTATTCATGGCCTAGCTGTATTAAAATCGTCTAGAAACATCTGCACTAAAATAGAAAATACGCCAACATACTGTACTTACTGTAAAGGGTCAAAAAGTACTAACAGTATCGAAGATATTGCTACTTCTGCCGAATAGAATAAGAGTAGGAGTTCGCTGATGGGCATACGAATATATATGAAATTGTCGTTAAGTTTTTAGGAGGGCACACAGTTCTTTTTCTTGTTCAGCCTAAAGACATAAACTTTAAATCACACCTGATGTTACCAGACTATAGTATTCAGTTCACGAACGGCGTCTAGTAAGGGAAGTGGTTGCCGAAGGCTGTTATCAAATCCCTCCGCTTGTAAAGTTCATTCCCAAGCAAAATGAAATCATCTAGATAGATAAAGAATTAATTAATAACGATCTCATGGTGAAGAGAAAGAATCATTGAGAGGAACACCGACTGAACTCGATGCCTTCCACGATTAGGCCTAGAAAGTTAATCCCGTAAGCGTTGCCACCAGATGACGTAACTCATGTTTGCTAAAGCCACTCTTTTGGAACAACTAAATTACGATAACGTCTCGTTTGTTTTGAGTGTGCTAACGACTAACTGCTTTATTTAGATTGGTGGTTACTGCTTCTAAAAATGGGTCAACATACTTGGAAGCAATTGAATATCACGATTAGTACAATTTAAACACAAGAGCCTGAAATAACAATATTGCCAGAATGGCCCTAAGCTGAGCTGGATGTATGGGATTTTAATGGTTTAGTTCTGTCAGAAGCTGGATCAAAAGGGTCACGGGAGATAAAAGGACGTGGCAACGGCATGAGATATAGAACGCTACTGTGGTAAAACAGTTATTGGAGAGAATTTCTAACTACGAGTATTTCTGCGAGACGTCACCCCGCATAATGAAGTTATTGTCTGGTGATGGTAGAGTAACCCCTCCATTAGGATGGCGTCTTTTATTATTTATTTTTTATTTCATATTTTCTCTATTTAGGGAGGCTTTTAGAACTGGAATGGATTGGTATACTCTTCCATATCCTTACTGATCTGAAAGGGAGATATCTAAGTTCATGAAATAGCCGGACGTTGGGTGTAACAAAATATTACAAAAGATTCGTGATCTTAAAGGATGAAAATGAGCAAAACGTCATTGCCGTAAAGGAATTAAGCGAAAATGACAGTGTCAGTTGTATCAGCTGAACATTTTATATAACGCTTTTAGAGAGAGTGGGTTACACGTAACCATTAAAATGAGATACGAAATATCACGGAGTGCGGTGCACTTCGTAAGCAGGAATGGCGCAGGTTCAAACTGGCGTCCCGTCCTATATGGTATAGAAGCATTTTCGCGAAAACGGTCTCAAAACCCAGTGCTAAGTGTATGAACTAAAAGACCTTCGCTATTCAAGTGCAAAATCACTTGCAAAGTCTTGCTAACCTTTGCAGGAGTCGCAAAATCGAACCGCAAAAATATCGATTTTGTTCATTCTTTCTTTCTTCTTCATCAGTCATAACTCCAAAACAAAAAGGCGTACGCGAGTGAACTATACACCAAAACACTTTTTATCAAGTGTAGATGTTTTATATATATATATATATATATATATATATATATATATATATATATATATATATATATATATATATATATATAAACATTCAGGCTACGGTTCGCGAATTACCGTCTGAAAACCGCAACGCGGTCACCCGTAAGTATGTCATTTTGGACACTATTGGTTAGGTACACCTCGCCTACAGTTAAAGACCGTACCAAAACACTTCTTTTTCACGGGAAGGCAACCTCGTATTAGTCTTTTAGTATGCTATGCATGTAACAATTCAAATCTAACTCTTGTTCTATGCATAATTATACCTCCACAAAAGATCGTAAACTAGAAAAAAAAAAAAATCTTCTAAAAATCTTGTTAAGAAGTAGGAATGGCAAAAGTGTACAGATAAGAGATGAAAAAAAGCACAGAAACAAGAGCATTACACCAGCTACAAGTTTGTGGCAGAAGTGTGGAGTGTAGAAATGGGTATAGGTCTCCAAATATCCTCCCATCCAGAATGTACTCTTGTTTCTGTGCCTTTTCACCACTTATCTCAGCACTTTTACCCTTTCCAGATGTGGAGACCTATACTCATTACTACATTCCACACCTCAGCCACAAACATGTATTTGTAGCTGTTGGAATGGTCTTGTTTCTGTGTTATTTTCATCTCTTATCTGAGCACTTTTGCCATTCTTACTTCTTAACTGTCGTTTTAGAAGGATATTTTTATTTTCTAGTAATCATCTGACAGTTCCAGGAATGAGAAGTAAAGTGGGTTTCTAACCTGACTACCTGACGTTTATTGTTTTTAAAAAATTCCTCTGATAGCAGGAGTGAGATTAAAACTATATCAAGGAGATGAAATATGCATTATTTCATCCAGAAGACTTTTTTTTGTTTATTCTAATTAACGTCACACGATTTTATTCAACTTGACATTTTGAATTGGACAGGGTAGATGTAGGTAACCCTTCAGCCCATGAGATATGTTCTTAAACTGAACAAAATTACCTGTCTGGAAATTAAATTCCAAAATATCTAAAAGTTAACTATCGTAGTGAAGTTAACAATAAATCAAGTAAAACGGACACTTACACATTACCCCTAGTCATTACGTGCGAGATAATTATAGGGTACGGAAGTTAATTTAACTATGATTTTAAACAATGAGAAGCAAGTGAATAACACTTACTATCAGACAAAGAGCAATAAATATCAATTACTCCTCTACAAATTAAAGGTACAAGTGGGAATGAAGGCCATTTTTCAGGTGATGGGAGAGAAAATGAGGAAGGAAGGAAGGAAAGAAGAGGTGAAGAGGGAAGAGAGTTTAGGTCCGGAATAAAGGAATAAATAATCAAGGAAATAATGAAGCGAGGAATAAAGGGACATCATTTAAAACTGATAACACGGAAGGCAGTGGTGAGATAGTTAAGGATGCAATGAAAGAACGTGGGGTTAGGACTGGAAGGAATGAAGGAAGGTAGTATTTCGACGAGGAAGGACTGGAAGGTGAGATTGCTGATGAAGAAGGAAGGTGGGGAAGGAAATAAATGTTGAGGTGATGAAAGCAGAAGAGAACAAAGACACGAAATGCAGAGATAAGGAATCAAAGAAAGCAAGTAAAGAAGTGGTGATGAAGGAAGAAAGATAAGAATAAAGTGTTGAGCTAAAGAAGAAAGGAAGGAAGAAAAGAAGTGACGATGAAGAAAGAAAAGAAGGAAGGAAGAAATGTTGAGGCAAAGAAGAATGGAAGGAAGAAAGGAATTGTTGAAATAAGGAAGAACGGACGGATGGAAAAATGTGTTCAGGTACGGAAGAACATAAGAAAAGAAAGAATTGTTGAGGTAAGAAAGAAAGGAAGGAAGGAAAGAAGTATTGAGATAAGAAGAAGGTAAAGAAGTGTTGAGGTAAGGAACAATGGAAGAGACGGAAAGAGATGTTAAGATAAAGAAGAAAGAAATGAAGGAACGAAGTGTTGATTTAAGGAAGGAGGGAAAGAAATGTTGAGGTAAGGAAGAAAGGAATGAAGTGTTGAGGTAAGGCAGGAAGGAAGAGACGGAAAGAAGTGTTGAGATTTGGAAGAAGGAAATGGAGGAAAGTGGACCGAGCAAAAGAAGTGCTGATTTAAGGAAGGAAGGGAAAAAGTGTTGAGGTAAGGAAGGAAGGAAAGAAGTGTAAAGGTAAGGAAGAAAGGAGAGAAGTGTTGAGGTAAGGAAGGAAGGAAAGAAGTGTTGAGGTAAGGAAGGAAGGAAGGAAAGAAGTGTTCAGGTAAGGAGGGAAGGAAGGAAGAAGTGTTGATGTAAGGAAGGAAGGAAAGAAGTGAAGAAGTGTTGAGGTAAGGAAGGCAGGAAAGAAGTGAAGTGTTGAGGTAAGGAAGGAAGGAAAGAAGTGTTGAGGTATGAAAGAAAGGAAGAAAGCAAAGAAGTGTTGAGAGATGGAAGAAAGGAAGAGAGGAAAGAAGTGCTGAGATAAAAAAGAAAGAAGGAAAGAAGTGTTGAGATAAAGAAGGAAGAAATGAAGGAAAGAAGTGTTCAGGTAAGGAAGAAAGGAAGGAAAGAAAGTGTTGTGGTAAGAAAGAAAGAAAGGAAGTTGGTGTTATAGTGAGGAAGGAAGGACGAAAGAAGAGTAGTGTGAAGGTGAAGGAGGGAGGAAGAAAAACATTGGTGCTAAGGTGACGAGAGTGTAGGTGAGGAAGGAAAGAATGAACGTAGTGCTGCAGTTGTTACATTATGTTAGGTTTAGTTTGGTTTGGATATATTAGATTACATTAGGTTGAATCTGGTTATGTTAGTTCGATTTGGATTAGCTTCAGCTATGCTTAAGTTAGGTTTGATTAAATATAGCAAAGTTAGGGTCAACTATATTTCATGTGTTACGGTTGGAAGGCTAGACTAAACAAAATTAGGCTAACTCAAGCCGTCACGTCAGTTTAAAAAAGTTATATAAACAGATGGCCCATCTCTTGTCATCTCACTCAATATCTGTCATTAAAACTGCGTCACTGAAGATAAGTTAGGCAAGCTTAAGTTAGTTTAGTCTAAATTAGATTACGTTAGGTCAACTTTGGGTGAAAGGCTAACTCTTGGAGCTCGGGAGATATCCCAGTGTTAAGTAAAATCACTTGATATGAGCCAGATTATAGCACATAATCCATCAAGTGCGGATTCAGGGTTAATCGAAGAACAATAGTTTCTTGTTTCATGTAACAGGGAAGATTTTCCGGCACCGAGCGAAATCATCAGCAGCTGGCTAAAGTGTTATCGATAAGTTGTCATCCAAGGTTCAAGCTTTAAATGAGATTAGGTTAAGCCAGGGTACGTCTTATGAGGGGTTAGAACAGGTGGCTCATTTCTCACCATCCAACGTACCATCCATCATCACAACCACCTCATTAAGGAGTTAAAACCACACCCCCTGTGGTATGGCCAACTTTCGGCATTGTGTTTCAAGATACGTTATGCTTCTCTTGAACTGGAATATCAACACTTGCTAATGTTTTTTCAAGGATGTATGGTAACGCTCTGTTGCATTAGTAAAAAATTTAAGGTTTAGGACTTATATAATGCCAGTTGGGAGAAGGAAAAAGGGGGTTCAAGAATACTCCGCCAGTATCCCTGCTTGTCATATGAGGCGACTAAAAGGGTTGGCGGAGGGTTAGTGCCCCTCCCCGGAAAACAGCTAACTAAAAAGACGAACAAGAAGCCTCGGACAAGGACTGACCAAAAGATGACGACCAAGGACCAGACAAAGGACATGGTACGGTTCACGACGTGGAATGTAAGGGGTGCGAATGATGAGATGAAAGAGAGATTGTCCAGGTGCTTGAGAGTGCGAAAGTGGATGCATGTGGAGTAACTGAAACTAAATGGAGAGGAGAGAGTGTAAGAGAATGGGAGTATGCATGGAGTATATGTGCAGGAGCAGGTGAGAATGAGAGGACAAAAGAAGGAGTGTATATTGTTGTGAGTAAAAGATGGAAGAAGAACATAAGAGAGTATGGATCAGTTGGATCAAGGATTGTGTGGGTAAGATTGAAAGTTGAAATACAAATGTGGGCGATTGTGTGAGTGTATGCGCCAATGCAAGATCGTGCAAACAGAGTGAGAGAAGAGTTCTGGACAAATGTGGAAGTGTACATGGAAAAGTTTGGAAGGAATGAGAGAGTGTTTTTGACTGGTGATATGAATGGTAAAGTAGGGAATGTGGAGGTGGATGGAATAGTTGATGAGTGGGGTGTGCCTGCTGAGATAGATGAGAATGGCAGTGCGTTAGTGGACATTTGTGCTGGGAGGGGGTCGGTGATAGCCAATAACCTCTTCAGACACAAAATGATCCATAGGTATACATGGTGAATGATGAGAAGGGTGGGTGGTGAACTGAATGAAAGGAAGGCAATGATTCATTATGTGATTATGTGTGTGTGGATAAAAGGATGTGAAGATGTGTAATGGATGCAAGAGCTTTTAGAGGTTGGTGGAGTGGACTTTCTGACCACTACTTGGTGGTGGCCAGAATCAAGATCCAAGTAAAATGGAGAAATAGAAGAAGGGAGGAACGGGAGGAAGGAGTAGTTGCAAGGAGAGTGGAAAGGTTACAAGAGGATGAGAAAAGGCAGAATATAAGAGAGAAGTGGAGGAACGATTGGATAAATATGAATTGGAGCAGATGAGGGATGTGGAAGGTGTGTGCAAGATATTCACAGAAGACATATGTGCAGCATGTGATGTGGTGTGTGGGGTGAAGAGAAGACAGAAGGGGGTGCAAGGAACAGCATGGTGGAATGAAGAGGTGAGACAGGCTGTGGCACAACAGAAGAAAGCATTCAGTGAATGGATGAAAAATAGGGGCGTGGAAGAAGTTGAGAGGCGGAAGAGAGAGTTATATGTAGAAAGGATGAGAGAGGTAATAAGATTAGTAAGAGAGAGTAAGAAGAGAGTGGATGAGGAATTTGGAAGGAATTTGAGTGTAAAGTGGAGGGAATGTAAGAAAATGTTCTGGAAAGAGGTGAAGAGAGTAAGACAGGGTGGCAGTGAAGTTAGTAGGAGAGTGAAAGATAAAAATGGTAGATTACTACAGCAGAAGGGAGAAAAAGTGAGCAGATGGAGAGAACACTTTAACCCCTCTGAGGCTGAAGGCCTGGAATTTTCCGTGCATGCCAGGCCGACGCCGAATCCATTTTTGAAGCTTCGAAAATTGATTTTTTCTTTCCATATTGAAGAGAAAGTTCAGATGCACCTAACAGTGAAAATCCCAGCTTCCTAGATGCATTCTGTGGCTTGCAGTGGAGCACAGAAGTTGCAGAAATATCGGCAACTGATATCCACTGCCCAGGGGCGCTGCCGCGACGCAACTAGGCAGGTGATTTTTTTTTTTTTTACCTCCCCAAACAATGCAAATGGTGCTGAAATGTTGTGCATATAATAGATATGATGATATCGAATGATTTCAGTACATATAATATGTTAGGAATGGCTGGAAAACACTTTTTTTTTTTACCTTCTTGATATGGCATACCACGTTGAGTACACCGCTTCCCGTCCGATCAGCGAAGTTAAGCAACGTTGGGTCTGGTTAGTACTTGGATGGGTGACCGCCTGGGAACACCAGATGCTGTTGGCATAACGTTCTCCCTACGTGTCAAGTGGGGTTGGTGGAGGATTAGTGCCCCTCCCTGTAAAACAATTAACTCTAAGCCCTTGGCCACCCCGTTTGGGATACATGGCGTCTGGCAATTTGTTGTTGATATAAAAATGTTTATGGTAGTTTTGAGTTATTTTTTACGTTATTGTTGTGCCCATGCATAGAAAAGGGAGCGAAAGGGTTGAATTTTCAGTCCTAAATAAGAAAATTGCACTTCCTTCGAGGATAGACTCTGCCACAGGAGAACAAAGTGGAGGGTCAGATCAGATTAGCAATACGGAAGTTGAGTTGCCCTTCGAGCTCCCACACCACGAGCATGGCTAAAAATAGAATCGTAATGCAGTTTCAGAACTAGGAATAAGTCTAATTATTATGAATACAGAGACAAAGCAGAAATAAATAGATTTACAGATGGGGGGAAACGTATTTTTTTCCGTTATAACATGTTCATCTTTATCATTTTACGTTCATCTTTATCATTTTATCTTGTTATTTTCACATTATATATTGCTGTCTCGTTAACAGGGTGGTTGTGTGTGTTTTGCAAGGGAGGAAAAAGATTATATTTTCTGTCTGGGCCGAGATAATGGGTGTAACTACTGTATGTGTTTTTGGGTATGGTCACGAGCGAAAAAATCGTACATCCACTTGTCACGGCAGCAAGTGGTGAACTGACAGATGATATGTGTGAAGGTGAAGTCAAGGTCAGTCTCATGTCCAAGATTTTCGTTCACTTCCCGAAAGTTTTCACAGTTTTCTACAAACTGCACTGCATCTAATGATCCAAACCATTACAGCAAACCTGAGCAAATAGGAAGATACCAAGACAAAAATGTATTTTTTACTTATCATGTTTTTTTTGTTTGTGCCTGTATTACTTCATAATCGTAAACAGGTGGTTGTGTGTGTTTTGCAAGAGAGGACAAAGATGATATCTTCTCCCTGGGTCGAGATAATGGGTGTAGTTGTGCTTGTTTAGGCATGGCCAGGAGCGAAAAAATCGAAAATCCACTCACCACAGCAGCAGGCTCTGAACTGGAGTGTATGGGAGTGTAGTGTAGGTCAGTCTGAAAACGTTCAGAACGTTCGTTCACTTCCCAAAAATTTTTGCCTGTGGCCATTTATCGGCTAAACGTCATTCGACGTCACCGGCCATGGAGGAGTTAAGGAATTGTTGACCATAGAGAATGGAAGTAATGCGAGTATAAGTGGCTGGGGAATTGCTGGGAGAGGGAGGGAGGTGAGAAGACAGGAAGAAATCAGTAGTATAGAAGTTGTGGAAGCAATGAAGAAAGTCAAATTGGAGAAAGCCCCAGAAACTGATGAAGTGTGCGGTGAAATGCTGAAGCATGTGGGAGAGATAGCAGTAGAATGGATGTGGAAGATGTGCAGATTGGCCTGGGAGGACGGTAGAGTCCCGGAGGATTGGAAGTCAGGTATAATTATTTCCTTGTACAAAGGAAAAGGGGAAAAAGAAGTGTGTGGTAATCATAGGGACATTTGTCTTCTTAGTGTAGTAGGAAAAGTGTATAGTAGGGTACTTATTGACAGAGTTAGGGAAATTTGGAGAAAGCATATGACAGCGTGGATAGGTAAGGATTGTGGATAATATTAGGAACATATGGAGTAGATGGGAAGTTGTTGAATGCTGTGAAGAGTATGTATGACGGTGCTAAGGCTGCAGTGTGTGTTTATGGTGAACTGAGTGAATTTTTCTCTTTGAAGGTTGGGTTGAAACAGGGATGTGTCATGTCTCCATGGTTACTCAATCTGTACATGGATGGGGTAATAAAAGAGATACAAGGTAGGGCAGTGGATGTTGGAGTGGTGCTAGTGAGAGAGGGTGGTGTTTGGAAACTCCCTGTACTGTTGTTTGCAGATGATACTGTGTTGTTAAGTGAAGATGAAGGGGAGCTGCAAGGCTTGGTGGATGAGTTTGGGAGAGTTTGTAAGAAACGGAATCTGAAGGTGAATGTAGGGAAGAGTAAAATGATGGTCTTTGAGAGAGGTGAAGTCAGTGAATTTACAGTAGGTTGGTTGGTGAGGAAATGGAAAATATGAGTACGTTTAAGTACTTGGGGAGTGTGATGAATAAGGATGGAAGTTTGGAGGGTAAAGTGCATGAAAGGGTACAACAAGGAAGAAAGGTTGCTTGTTCCTTGAAAGCAGTGATAAGAAACAGGGAAGTTAGCATGGAAGTGAAAAAGTTACTACATGACAGTATTGTGATACCAGCTCTATCATATGGAAGTGAAGCTTGGACGTTGTTGGAAGGACACAAGTCAAGAGTGAGAGCAGTGGAAATGAGTTACTTAAGAGGAGCCTGTTGAGTCACATGGAGAGATAGGCTGACAAATGAGGATATAAAGCAGCGTTGTGGCGTGGATGTGGATGTGACAGGAAGCGTTAGGAGGAACACACTGAGGTGGTTTGGCCATGTGGAGAGGATGGAGGGTGAGAGACTAACGAGTAGAGTGTATGTGAGTGAGGTGGAAGGGGGGAGAGGGAGGGGGAGGCCGAGGATGAAATGGAGGGATGGAGTGGAGAGGTATATGAGAGAGGGTGGTGTGAGTTGTGAGCAGGGCTGTGAAATGGCGGGCGACAGGGCGACGTGGAGGCGATTTGTTTGTGGCCACCCCTTAAGGGATTAAGGCGTCTGGCAATAGATAGATAGATAGAGATTTATTTGTTTTGATTACTTCGTGAAAAACAAAGTGTACGAATGAATTTAACTCTATGTAGATTCGGTATATATTTATAAGAGATACCCATACCTTTTGACTCTAAAATATCCCGAAATTGCTGAGTGCTTTAAATCTTGAAAGTATGTTATTCATACCTAAAAGCCAAATTGAACGACGTGGACTATTAAACATTTCATTACAAGAGGCATTTTCTAAGCTTAATATAATCGCCAGGTGGTAGGAAGACTAAAAGCAAATCAGATAAGATACACTCGACTGAAAAAATAAATGTGGATCCTTTGTGACACTTTCTTAACGAAAAATAAAGGATACTGTTATTGAGATGGAAGTTCATTATGGTAAAGGGACCCTACTCCTCCTTTACCTTCCTCTACAATTAAGGGTATTAAAAAAAATCAAGCCGTGGGTCATTTGCAGTGGGCATTGTCACTTCCCGCCATCCCCCGCCCCCCTGGAGGCAATTATCTGATTATTTCCAGGAGTAATTATTGGGTGATTATAATCCCTAATTATCTTCGACGCTTGGCTGATTTTCCGGACTGGATATTAGCGAGGGATAGGCAGGTGGAAGGTGGTGGTGGGGGATTATCTGTTTTGTGGTTACTGGGGTCATGATGGGAGTGAAAATGGATGGATGAAATGAAGTCAAATGGATGAAAGGATGGGTGGTTAGATGGAGAGGAAATATAGAGTTTGGATGTAGGTGGTAAGAAAGAATGCGTGGATGGATGGATGGATAGGGGTAGATGAACAATATACGATGAAAGGTATAATGACGGAACGTAGGAAAAGGATGGCTGACTGGATCGTTACATGGATAACAATCATGATTAGAGGGATGGTTAAATGAAAGAAAAGTGATAAATAAATGATGGGATGGACGGGCAGATAGAGGGTGCATGGATAAATGGATAGGCAGATGGAGGATGAAATAATGACTGAATAGTAAGATAGTGATAAGCAAAGGCTTGTGAGAAATAATGGATGAGAATAATAGGTAGAGAACTTGAACAGTATGGACATTGGACATTCGTGTATAAAGCTGATATCGTGGCTGTATGGCTACAAAGAAAATAAAAACTAAATTAAAACAAAACTAGGTGAGATGAGATGGATGAACATTAAAAGAAGTGACAGAACATGAACCGACAGAAGAAAAGAGATTAACCTCTAAAGTCCCATGGCTGACGATCGTGGGCCTCGGAGAATGTACGATAAAGTCCTATGGCTGATGATCATAGAGAGGTAACAAAGAACTGGAGAGCTGTAACTCTGCCTCTTTTGTGATGTAAATGGTACCTAGCCAATGGAAGCTAAGAGATCAGGTGGTGGGAGTCATGATCTGGCCTCCTTCCTGGATATGGGGACCCTACCTTTCCCAAGGTCATCTCTCCACCTCCTGTTGCCCCATTGTACCCTGCCCTCTGTGTCCCCTCCCACGGACACTCCCCCCCCCCATATCCCCTCTAGACCATACTGAGTGTGAGTGGGAGACATATTCCCTCTCTTTCCCCCGTTCCTGATGTCCCTCCATACTTCCTCCACCTCCTTATTCCCCTTGACTTCTCATTCTCGTTCATAGCAAGGAGTGCCATTTTTTTATTTGTGATGGTCGATTGTACAGTAACCATTAGACATATAAGAGTGAGATTCTCTGGTGTGTAAAACCAAGCTCTTCAAACCTACAAGACCAAAATTTGCTTTGGTGCATTTTCTTCACTCACTCTATACTTGAGGGGAAAGAATTTTTGTTGTTGACATTTTTTGATGGTCGATATTGCGGTAACCATTAGTCAGGTTGGAGTGAAATATACATTTTCAGATGTGTAAATTCAAGCTCATGAAACTTGCAAGAAAAAAATATACCTTGGTGAAAGTTCAAAAATTAAGGGGAGACTTGCGGTCTGTAGGGGTTGTATTGAAGAAGAATGGAAAAGATGGAGGGTTAGAGGATTATAATAATAATAATAATATTAATAATAATAATAATAATAATAATAATTATTATTATTATTATTATTATTATTATAAAAATGGATTCGATGAGAAATTCAAACACTGGATGGTGAACTAATATATTGCTTATATTGTGCTGGAACTTGAACCCAGCTCTCTTCAGACAAGAACCAGGCAGCTTTACAGTATACCACGACCTGGTAAAAGTTGTCTGGCCTTGTCACATACTTCTGGCCAAGATACCCCAGCCCCCAGTGTAGACTTGAAAGGGAAGCGACAGTCCTTTGGCACTCGGACAGGTCGAAACTTTACTCATATCCAAACCACATTCAGCAAGTCTTTATGATGAAAGACACCTGTACTGACAAGGTGAGAACTTTTACCAAGCCGTGATACATTGAAAAGCTGCCTGGCACTTTTCTGAAGCGTCCAGGGTTCAGTTTCCTGCACAATGTTGGTGTTTCTTGTGTTACTACATTTTTTTTTTTTTTTTTCGTTAAGGGCGGGTGAAAAGAAATTGGATAAATATGTGTGAAGAAAAAGTGATCAGATTAATGGCCAATGATTTATGTGGAAGAGAGGAATGAAAAAAGAATGAATGAATAAGTAAAAATTGAAGAAAAAACGAATGGTGGGAGAGGTGGGTGAGAAGGGATGGACGAACATACTATATAGGCAGAAAAAATGAAGATTGATGAAGATAGGCATAAGGGATTAGACTGTAGCACCCGTCGAACAGGTCAGTACTCCCGAGGTGGATGGTAAGCTGGTGACAGGCAGATCTGGAGCTCTTGTTTCACCAGCCTTCAGGATCTGTTCCTGACCATCTGTCTTTGCTGAACATTTTCAGTGTTTTTATTAATACAGAGAGTGGGCCGGAATACTCTCATAATCCCTCTACCTTCACCTGTCTGCACCACACTATATGCACATTAGATATCACACCTTCCATACCCATCCCCTCTTCGCAATGGCCACTGCATTAATATAAGCAAATTCTGTGCTATCTCGGATTCCCATCACCGGCAGGGTAGGACTGGCGGCACAGGGCACTCTTTGTCAAAACCAAGGGACTGTAGGCTACCGACAGCGGCTGTTGCATAGGCAATTCATGCTCATCAGTGGAGTAGCAGAGGTTCGGCCTTTTATTTCGCTAATATCCATGGTTTTAGTACCAATCTGAATTCCGTTCACTTTTTCCTCCAGTCAGTATCCCCTTTAGCCCTGTTCCTCACTGAACCCAAAATCTCTCCTTCTACTGACATATTGTCATTTTGTTGTCATGATTACCATCTCACAAACTTCCGTAATAAGGGTGGCACCTGCTGTTATATCATATCTGAATTTCCAGTTGACACGGTTTTGAACTTTGCTTCAGCTAATTTTGGTTATTCACTATATAAATTAAATTATCGAAATATTATCAAAATAAAATAACTGTGTAGTTCATCGCTCCCCCAAAGCCTCTTCAGCCTAGCATAGTTGGCTCCTTGTCCACACGGTTGACTAACCTTATCCTCATCCTTACCACTGATATTACAATTTTGGGAGATTTTAACGCCCATAAAACAATGGACTGATGATATATATATATATATATATATATATATATATATATATATATATATATATATATATTTTACCGACAGACAGATATTGCCTAATTGATTCCTTTATTACCTTCAGTGCTACAATTATTCATATCTCTAAAAGTATTGAATTCTTGGTGTTTCACTTAGCAAAGCCCTCAGCTGGACCGCTCATGTTAGATCACTTGCTAAAACCACTGCAGAGAAACTTGGATTATTGTAGAGTCCGTAACTTCTTCACTAACGAGCAGTTAGCTACAATTTACAAAAGTCATGTGTGCTCTCAGCTGGAGTATTCCTCACCCTTGTGGAATGGATGTGGACAGGTTGCACGAAAACAACCAGACATAATTCGTAACAAAGCTGTTTGAAATTATGAATAACCTTACTACCTCCACTACATGTGAGAAGGAATGTTGCCTCCCTTGACTGAATGAATCACCCTTGCGTGATAATCAAAGACAGTAAATAAAACCTACACTTGTAGACGAAGAATATATTTACCAAACACTTTTGGTGGACACTCCCACCATCTTTCACTGGTCAAGATAAACAGAATGAATGACATGTTGGCAATACAAAGCTCCTTTTTATCCGCGCGTGCGTGTGTGTGTGTATGTGTGAAGATGGGATAGAGGTGAGGTGGGATGGGGTGGATTGTAAGCGGGGAAGTCCTCAAAAGGGAAAGGAGGCGGGGAAGTCCTCAAAAGGGAAAGGAGGGACATCACCAGACAGGTCAGGTGTAATCCTGTCTGACCTCATCTGTGTCTGTGTGGGAAGGGACATTCCCACCAGGGACCACATTATAGGATCTATCTTGTACATACCTTCACTAAGGTCGAAATTCCCATATTTTTGGATACACTTGGCTTCAATAAGGTTTCGTTTCCGAAAGTCATGACTTTTATACAGTAGGTGGCTACCTTGCCAGTCAATTCTGTATTATTCAGACTGCATGATTTTATGGCATATTTGTGTTCCTTGATCCGTGTTTCCAATCTTGGACCTGTTTTTCCTATGTAAAGTAGTTCACAATCATCGAGAGGAATTTTATATATATTCCTACTTCTGAATATGTTGGAGTACATTTGTTCTTACTAATATTGATTTGATGGTGGACTTATATCTAAATGCTATATTTACATCACTATGGTAACCTGTTAACTTTAACATATTCAAGTCTACAACATAAGGCAAAGTAAGGAAGCGACTGTTTTCTGTGGTTGGTTTTTTACGTGCGTAGTACGATTGCCTTGCTTTATATGCTTTTTTATGAAGCATTTGAGATACCTTAAGTTTTGAAAGATTTCCCAAATGAGATTATTTTCTTCTTGTATATGTTCTTAACTGCAAATTCTAACGGCTCTAAGGAAGAGTGGTGAGATAACAGACAATTTTGTGTCAGACTGATGATACGGAAAATAATGATTGGACAAGTTACAACTGGTTGGTTTCCTATACACCTTAAAGCTAAGTGAATGATTTTTTTTTTCATCACCAAGAAATGAAAGAGCACCCCCGTTCTCCCATTCAACTTTAAATTTAATGAAGGGTGCAAGAACTCATTCTGATTTTATAGACAACATTATATCACTTGACCTTTTCTCTTGTAAAAAGGTTAGCTTCGATGTTGATTCATTGTTTACCAAAGTTCCCATTAACGATGTTTTGGAATTTCTGTAAAACAAATTGCCAGAATGTAATATTGATCTGGGTATGGCATCTGTTTCGTAGGACTTGTAAGATTACGTGCAACCTCGAATGCTTTTTCATTCAACAACTTCTGCACACAGTGTTTTGGTGTGGGAATGTGTTCTCCATTGTATTAAACTTTGCGATTGGATGTTTTCATTTTGGCCTTAAGCACTTGATACTTTTGATGAGTTTTTTACACATCTAAATAATCTTGCTCCCTCCATTAAATTTAAAGTTGAACATTAGACCACAGGTGTTCTTCCTTTTCTTAATGTACTGGTAATGAAGAAAAATCATTCACCTATCTTTAAGGTGTATAGGAAACCAACTAGTTGTACCCTGTTCATTTATTATTTTTCACATCATCAGTCTGACATAAAATTGTCTGTTATCACTCTTCCCTAGAGTCGTTAGAATTTGCAGTCCAGAACATATACAGTAAGAAAATAATCTCATTTGCGAAATCTTTCAAAACATGAGGTACACAAATGCTTCATAATAAAACAAAATTATACCTTAAAGCAAGGCAATCTTACTTCGTATGTAAAAACCCCTGCACAGAAAACAAACGCCTCCACACTTTGCCTTATGTTGCAGACTTGAATATGTTTAAGTTAACAGGTTACCGTAGTGATGTAAATGTAGCATTTACATATACCTCCACCATCAAATCAATGTTAGTAAAGAACTAATGAACAGCATATTCAGAAGCAGGCATATATAAAATTCCTTGCAAAGATTTTGAGCTAGTCTACATAGGAGAAACAGGTCCAAGTTTGGAAACACGGATCAAGGAACATAAATATGCCATAAAAACATGTAATCTGAATAATCCAATATTTAATCATGTTTGTGAAGCCAACTACAGAATTGACTGGCAAGGTAGCCACCTACTGTATAAAAGTCATGACCTTCGGAAACGAAACCTTATTGAAGCCAAGTGTATCCAAAAATACGGGAATTTCGACCTTAGTGAAGGTATGTACAAGGTAGATCCTATTATGAGGTCCCTGGTGGGAATGTCCCTTCCCACACAGACACAGATGAGGTCAGACAGGATTACACCTGACCTGTCTGGTGATGTCCCTCCTTTCCCTTTTGAGGACTTCCCCGCTTACAATCCACCCCACCTCACTTCACTTCTACCCTCCCCCCCACACAGGAACCCTTGTGTTTTCAACATGTCATTCCATCTCTCTATCTTGACCATTGAAGATGTTGGCAGTGTCCACCGAAACTGTTTGGTAAATATATTCTTCGTCTACAAGTGTGGATTCTATATACCGTCGTTACCCACCTTGCATTATTATTCGTGTTCCCTACGTGACAACAAGTGGGATGGCGGAGGGTTAGTGCCCCTCCCCTGAAATGAACTAACTAAAAATACGAACAAGAAGCCTCGGAAGAAGGAATGACCAACAGGTGACGGCTAAGGACTGAACAATGGACTTGGTACGGATTGCGACGTGGAATGTATAGGGTGGGAATAATGAGATGAAAGAGAAGGGGATTGTCTAGGTGCTTGAGGATGCAAAAGTGGATGTATGTGGAATAACTGAGGCAAAATGGCAAGATGAAATTGTGAGAGAATGGGAGTATGGATGGGGTATATGTGCAGGAGTAGTTGAGAATGGGAGGGCAAAAGACGGAGGTTCTATTGTTGTGGGCAAGAGATGGAAGAACGATATAAGAGAGTATGGATCCGTCATCTCAAAGATTGTGTGGGTAAGATTGAAAGTTGGACTACAAACGTCGGCGATTGTGTGTATGTGCCAACGCAAGTTCGTGCACTTAAAGTGAAAGAAGAGTTCTGGACAAATGTGGATGCGTGCATGAAAAAGTTTGAAAGGAATGAGAGAGTGTTTTTAATTGGAGATATGAATGGAAAAGTAGGAAATGTGAAGGAGGATAGAGTAATTGGAGAGTGAGGTGTGCCTGCAGAAGTTGATGAGAATGGCAGGGCTTTAGTGGACATCATTCTGTACCGGGAGGGGGCTGGTGATAGCCAAAATGATCTACAGGTATGCGTGGCGAGTGATGAGAAGGGTGGATGGTGAACTGAGTGAATGGAAGGCAATGATTGATTATGTGTGTGTGGATGATAGCATGAAAAGGTGTGTAATGGATGCAAGAACACACAGGGATTGGGGGAGTGGACTTTCTAACCACCACATGGTGGGGTGAAAATCAAGGTTGAAAAGAAATGGAGGAGTAGGAGAAGGGAAGCACAGGAGGAAGTAGTGCAAACAAGGAGGGTAGAAAAATTGCAAGGGGATGGGAAAGGGCAGAATAAATAAAAGAAGTGGAGGAGCGATTGGTATTATGATCTGGGGCAGATGGGGGACGTGGAAGGTATGTGGAAGTTATGAACAGAAAAAAAAAAAAAAAAAAAACTGTGCAGCATGTGAGATGGTGTGTGGGGTGACGAGTAGACGAAAGGGGGTGCAAGGAACAGCATGGTGGAATGAAGAGGTGAGACTGGCGGTGGCGGAAAAGAAGACAGCATATAATGAGTGGATGAGAAACAAGGGCGTGGAGGAAGTTGAGAGACGGAAGAGAGTCATATGTAGACAGGAAGAGAGAGATGAAAAGATTAGTAAGAGAGAATAAGAAGGGAATGGATGATAATTTGGAAGGAATTTGACTGATAAGTGGAGGGAATGTAAGAAAATGTGTGGAAAGAGACAGAGAGTTGGACAGGGTGATGAAGAAGCAAGTCTGGGATTGAAAGATAAAAATGGTAGATTGCTAGTGGAGAAGGGAGAAAAAGTGAGCAGATGGAGAGAACACTTTAGGGAATTGTTGAACACAGAGAATGAAAGAAATGCGAGTACACTTTAATTGGCTGGGGAATGGTTGGGATAGGGAGGGAGGTGAGAAGAGAGGAATAAATCGGTAGGATGGAAGCAGTGGAAGCAATGAATAAAGTCAAAATGGGGAAAGCCTCAGGAATTGATGAAGTGTGTGGTGAAGTGCTGAAGCATGTGGGAGAGATAGTGGAAGAAGAGATAAGGAAGATATGCAGGTTGCCCTGAGAGGAAGGTATGGTCCCAGCGGATTGAGAGTCAGGTATAATTATTCACCTGTACAAAGGAAAAAGGGAAAAAGAAGTGTGTGGTAATCATAGGGGCATTTGTCTTCTTAGTGTAATAGGAAAAGTATATGGTACGATACTTACTGACGAGTTAGGGAAATATTAGAGGAATTAGTTGGAGAAGAACAGGAAGGTTTCAGGAAGGGAAGAGATTGTGTAGATCAGATATTCATATTTAGATCTATAGTGGAAAAGTTTCTAGAGTAGGGAAAGAAGTTCCACGAGGCCTTCATGGATTTGGAAAAAGCATATGACAGGGTGGATAGACAAAGACTGTGGAAAGTATTTAAGAATATACAGTATGGAGTAAATGGGAAGTTTTTGGATGCCGTGAAGAGTATGTGTGAGGTTGCAGTACGTGAAGAGAGTGATCTGAGTGAATTTTTCTGTTTGAATAATTGGACTGAAACATGGATATGTCATGTCTCCATGGTTGTTCAGTTTGTGTATGGATGTGGTTATAAAAGCGGTACAAAGTAGGGCAGTGGATTGTCCAGTGATCCTAGTGAGAGAAGGCAGTGTTTGGAAACTCCCTGTATTGTTGTTTGGAGATTATACTGTACTGTTAAGTGAAGACGAAGGGAAACTGCAAGGCTTGGTGAATGAGTTTGCGAAAGTGTGTAAGAAATGGACTTTAAAGGTGAATGAAGGAAAGAGTAAAGTTATGGTCTTCGAGAGAAATGAAGCCCCCGAATGTGCAGTAAGGCTGGATGAGAAGGAAGTGGAAAAGTGAGTGTGTTTAAGAACTTGGATAGTGTGATTAGTAAGGTTGGAAGTTTAGAGGGAGAAGTGTTTGGAAAGATACAACAGGGAAGGAAAGTTGCTGGTTCTTTGATATCAGCGATAAAGAACAAGGAAGTGAGCATGGAAGTAAAAAAGTCGCTGTATGACAGTACTGTATTGTGATACTAACCCTAACGTGTGGAGGTGAAGCTTTGACTTTACTGAGAGGACACAAATCAGGAGTGAGAGCAGTGGAAATGTGTTATTTGAGTTGATCACGTGGAGTTACGTGGAGAGACTGACAAACGAGGAAGGGAAGGAGCGTTGTGGTGAGGATGTGGATTTGATAGAAAGCGTTAGGAGATATACACAGAGGTGGTTTGGCCATGTGAAGAGGATGGAGAGCGAGAGACTAAGGAGGAGAGTGTATGCGAGTGAGGTGGAGGGGAGAGAGGGAGGGGGAGGCCGAGGATGAAATGGAGGGGTGGAGTGGAAAGGTATTTGAGAAAGGGAGGTGTGAGCTGGGAGCAGGGCAGTGAAATGGCGTTGGACAGGGCGACACGGAGACGATTTGTTTGTGACCACCCCTTACGGTATTGAGGCGTCTGGCAATAGACAGTTAGATAACTAGATAGACTTTTATGGCAAATGTTCAGACGAAGTTGCAACCATTATACCACCTCTCCATGCTTTCCCCTGCGCTACACGGGCACCTACTAGCGCTCATTACTGGACTGTCACACTGCCATTTTGCGAAGCTTCTGCCTACCAGAATTTTTTTTTTTTTTTTTTTTTTTTTTTTTTTCCGGAACTGCATCTCTCTGGAACTCACTTTCCCAAAGTAGTTTCTCCCCAGACTTCAACCTATGGCTGATCAAGTCCAATTGTTACAGACTTTTTATGAATGGAGGACCCCTGTAATCTGGTGTATGGGTTATTTTTACCTCGTCCGAACGGAGTCCGACGAGATATTTATATGGTCGAATTTGTTTATTTCTTTTTCTTTGTTTGTTAATAACATTACGTAAAAACGGCTGAATTTAATGGCATGAAACTTTCAGGATATGTGGGCACTGGTCCCCAAATAAAGTCATTAAATTTTGTAACTGAGTGACCTTGGAAGGTCAAAATCAAGGTGACGGATTTTCAGAGGGCTATGACTTGAAAACGGTTGAAGATAGAGATATTTACGATAAGGAACATACAGGAACTCGTAATATGGGCTTTCATTTGGCACTTTAAACCTTGACCTTGATTGACCTTGGAAGGTCAAACTCAAAGTCACGGATATTCAGGGGGCTATTACTTGAAACTGGTTGAAGATAATGAGATCTTTGCTATTATCAACATACAGGAAATCCCATATGAGTTTTTAATTGGTAGCTTGACCTTTGACTGTAAGTGACCTTGAAAGGTCAATCTCAGGGTCACTCATAATCAGGAGGTTATAACGAATCTCGCTGAAGAAAGAGATATTTACTATTACCATTATATGGGAAGTCTCATATGGACTTTCATTTGGCAGCATGACCTTTGACCTTGAGTGACCTTGAAAGGTCAAACGCAAGATCGCGGATTTTCAGAGGGAGTATCTTGAAAACATTTGCACCATTACCTTGGAAAATAACGAGTCCGTATTTAATTGCAATAAAATAACTGCTGTCGGGCGAGGTTTGTTGTGCCTGGCACCACTTGTTTATTCATTTGTTTATCTTTCCTCTTTTCTCTTATTAAGAAAAATAATAGAGGCTGGTAGGTTGAATGAATAACTGAAAAGCTACAGAGAAGTAAGGAACAGCTGACAGGATGAGTAACGGAGGGAAATAATAGATGACTGTATGAAGAGAATAAATGGAATGACATAACAAAATGAACGGGAAGAGAGACAAATGAAAAATGACGAATGAATCTGTAAAAAGGAAAACAGGAATCAATGAAAAGATGTACCAGTACTTTGATGAGTGAAGACAGGGAAATAAGTTTATATATATATATATATATATATATATATATATATATATATATATATATATATATATATATGTGTGTGTGTGTGTGTGTGTGTGTATCATCATCATGAGCCGTTTGAGTATCCACTGCAGGACCGGTTTATCCAGACCGAAGTAGGGACGGTACAGCCTATGTATCTCTACCAAGTGGCTTAGGCTGTCTGGTAGAGATTGTATGTAGGATGAGAAGTGTTTGTAAGTGTGATTGTAGTGTTGTAGTGACTTTGGATATGTGTACTGTAGTCTGTTAACCAAGTGTAATCGACCCGCGCAAGCCGACTGGGTGCAAACATACTTCACAGTATGCGACACTGGTTCAACCACAGCACCCCTGGTGTCCGCCAAAGTAGTACACGGCCGGGAGAACGCTTCCAAAGTTTATTACCCTGGCGGGGCGCGAACCCTTGCTCTCCAGTGTACGAAAATGCACACTTTATACCACTGAGAATCATATATATATATATATATATATATATATATATATATATATATATATATATATATATGCCTCCTACAGGTGAGCATATTGTAACACCAATGGGAACAATTCTCAAGGTCAACCCTCCCCCTCCAAAAAAAGAAAATACCAAGCGACATGAAATTGAAACTAGCCCATCTGGAACCCAGTTCAAACACTCATGCTTAGTTTCATCAAAATCCTTTTTTTTTTTTTTTTTTTTTGAGTGTTGGATGTGCTCCCCGCAGCATTATATTTTGTACATACTTTTTTTTATTTAATGGGATACATGTGCATATTATTAATCTCTCTATCATTAAGGGAGTTTCATAAGTTAGCTAAAATTGGCTAAAAGCATCAGGAATAAGCTACAAAACGATGTCATTGTAGTAAAGGTATTAAAGAGTTAAGAAAACGTCATGGGAAGATAACATGGTCACCGCTGGAAGTAAATTGCTGCGCTGAATATTGACGCTAATTCTTTTCACCCCAATTTTTAACTCACTGTGATTTTTTTTTTTTTTTTTTTATTCATGCTGTCCATGGTGATTTTGTTTTTGACACCGCCAAAATATATTATTCACCTTATTAGAAACATTGGTTAGCGAAGGGGTTTGAAACTATGATTTTACGGGAGGCAGCAGATGTAAATGTGAAACGCTTTTGTGGTTAAACATTCGGTGCAGTTCCCTTAGGCTAGCTGTCCGGCAGTCGTACTTACATCAGAAATTCTGAACGTCACATGACCAACTTTTGCTCATGCCGTCTGAATATCTGGTAATATACCATAATCCTTACGCGACACCCTTACATTGAGGTTGCAACAGACTTACGTTGTTGCTGATACTTGCATGAAATATAATTTATATTCATATTTATTCAGAGATTAGTCATGTGAAATCGCTTTAACACTTCATTATTATGCATGTCAGTAACTAAATATATAAATAAATATTTTTGAAAATAGCTTTACTGTATATTTACACACACACACACACACACACACACACACACACACACACACACACACACACACACACACACACACGGATAGACCACACTCTACTCCATTGTCACGCGTAAGAGGGAGATAACTCCACTGACTACACTTTTTTTTTTTTTTTTTTTAATGAATCAACAAAACTACTGGAAAAATAATCTTTCCCAAGAAATTTGAAGTAAAGCGAAAGAGATATAAAAATCAGGCCGTTTCTAAGAAACTTTAACTATTTCGTTTAAACGAGTGGAATTCATTGGCAAAAAGTTGTACAGGCTGAGGGAAACGGTTGCAGAGTTAACGTGTCGTACTTAATAAAGTACATCAATAATGTACGGTATTCGTAATGTTTTGCATTTATAACTGATCATTAACCCTTATGTCTTCAGGTTACCTATCTGAAAAGCCGCAAGGGACCCAGGACGCAATTCCAGTGAGGCTGTGGCAGGAGAGAATACTGTAGTGACAGTAAAACGATGGCGTCAGAGGAATGTTGGTTTTTTACCTCCACCGAGGAAGGGATGTATGTGGATCGGGTTGTTTGTCTGTTGGTTGACAAGACTGCAAAATAAATTGGTTGGAACTTCACCAAAATTCGAATAATGAGTGATGAACATCGAGTGAACAGGTGATGCATTTTGGGGTAAAATGGGTCAAAGGCGAAGGCCATGACCGAATTAAAACTATTGAATGAAGCTGCATTAAATTTGGAATGCGAACAGGACACATGAACAGAACACGTAATTGAAAGAAAGATAACAAATCGGGGTCACGAGTTTGAAAAGCATGGAAATCATTAATTATTTACCTCTCACTAAAGAAACAAGATAGGGACACGGACATAAAACCATATCCCTTCCTGATAAGAGAAGCTTTCTTTTTTTTTTTTTTTCTGTGATCTTTGTGAATGACTTTGAATTTGACACCTAGCTCAAACTGACGGAATTTGACCTTCGAATTTAGAACCTGGGTGGCAGTATATGCTTTCTGAGTGCTCTTGTTTTTTTTTATGAGATCGACTTAGGCATAGGTCTGACAGTCCACTTTCAAATATGTGACAGTCCTCTTTTGTGTCATCTCCTTCAAACGTAACCTTTCGGTCCTACTCCTGCCACCCATAATAATTACCGAGGCCTCCTCCGCAGTTCATTTGTATGCATCAAGCGAAGCTAAACTGAGAAGTGGAGCTCACTAAGGATTCCCTAATTTTCTTTATAAAACTGTTCATATTGATTTTTGCGGTCGCCAACATCATTGTCAAAGGTGACTGCGGAAGTGGAATCTGAAAAGTGGAAAACTTCGCAGGTTTTTATCCTAACAGAGTAGCTACCGTACTGTGGAGGTGGCCCTAAATCAGGCACGAGGAACTATTATAACTGAATCATTTCCGTATTTTTGCTTCATGCATAACCCAAATCATTGTAAGGAAGCCATATTTCAAAAAAAAATTCCTTCTACTAGACAATTAAATTCAGCTTAGGAGCACTTCCATGTACTGAAGTGATTAACGATATATTTAATCACCAAGCTGATTAAATATCCATAGATGAATCACACCGAAACACATCGTACTTTATAAGCATGAAAAAGGACAACGATGAAAAAATAAACATCCAAACATGCAGATAGAAATGTGGTTTCTAGGCTAAATACGAATTACTCCTTGCAAAATAGCTTTTGATGTGTATACCAACAGAGTAACAAATACAGAATGATAACAATAAAAATAATAATTATCATAGCAGCCAAGAGGCCTCCAACTGTTTCAGGAACCAGGTAAATAAAAAGGCAAAATAAATTGGTACGTTGGTGCGACAAGCGTTTAACCTTTTAATATGATCTGACTTGCACAGATTGATACAACGCATAAATGATAAAAATGTTTGACCTTTTCCATATCCATTAGAATTTCGCACACTGACACAACACATAAAAGAGGTAAATGTGCGAGTGTTGGACGTGAGAACTTGACGTGAACAATGTTTCACCCGCTGCAGTGTGGGAGTTAACTGGTACAGTGGCAGGATTAATGGCCGCTTAATAATTCACCTATTCTGTGTCCTACTTTCCTGTCCCAGCTGGTGAACATATGTTGAGACAAGTTTGGCATGTTCTTTGCCCATTTACCATTGCTCTTTGGCATGATTCACCTAGGAGGAAATTTATGAACCTGCACGTGTAAGTTGGGAAAGGCCCCAGGAATTGATGGAGTGTGTGGTGAAATGCTTAGGTATGGGGGTGAGATTGTTGTGGAGTGGATATGGAAGTTGTGTAGATTGGCTTGGGAAGAGGGAAGGGTTCCAGAGGACTGGAAATCAGGTATAATTGTTCCTTTATAAAAAG
This sequence comes from Coenobita brevimanus, assembly GCF_032717465.1. NCBI lineage: Eukaryota > Metazoa > Arthropoda > Malacostraca > Decapoda > Coenobitidae > Coenobita > Coenobita brevimanus. The sequence goes on along the minus strand of NC_137054.1, from coordinate 23,102,409 downwards.
GTAAAGGGGAGAGAGAAGTACGTGGTAACCATAGGGGTATTTGCCTTCTTAGTGTGACTGGTAAAATATATGGTAGAATACTCATTGATAGGGTTAGGCATATGACAGAGGAGCTAGTTGGAGAAGAAAAAGGGGGATTTAGGAAGGGAAAAGAGTGTGTAGATCAGATATTTGTTCTAAGATGTTTAGTGGAGAAGTATCTAGAGAAGGGAAGGAAAGTGTATGCTGCCTTCATGGACTTGGAGAAAGCTTATGACAGAATAGATAGGCAAGGTATGTGGAAGGAATTAAGAATATATGGAGTGGAGGGGAAATTGTTGAGTGCTGTGAAGAGTATGTACGAGGGAGCTAGGGCTACGGTGCGAGTGGATGGTGGGCTGAGTGAGTTCTTTTATCTCAATGTGGGACTGAAGCAGGGTTGTGTGTTATCTCCATGGCTGTTTAATATATACATGGATGGGGTTGTAAAAGAGGTGCAGGGTAAGGCAGTGGATGTGGGGGTGGCTCTAATGAATGAGGGTGAGATTTGGAAGCTTCCGGTGTTGCTGTTTGCTGATGATACAGTACTGTTGAGTGAAGATGAATGGGAGTTGCAAGGTTTGATTAATGAATTTGGGGCAGTGTGTAGGAGGAGGAATCTGAAAGTTAATGTAAACAAAAGTAAAGTTATGGTGTTTGAGAGGAATGAAGTCACAGAGTGTGCAGTGAGGTTGGATGGTGAGGATATGGAGAATGTGAGCGCATTCAAGTACTTGGGTAGTGTGATGAGTAAGGATGGAACTTTGGGGGATGAAGTGCGTGAAAGGGTACAGCAGGGAAGGAAGGTTGTTGGTATACTGAAAGCAGTGATGAGAAATAGGGAGGTGAGTATGGAAGTTAAGAAGTCACTGCATGATAGTATTGTGATCCTTACCCTGACGTATGGAAGCGAGGCATGGACCTTGCAAGATGGGAACAAGTCAAGAGTGAGAGCAGTGGAAATGAGTTACTTGAGAGGAGCATGTGGAGTGACGTGGAGGGACAGGTTGACGAATGAAGAAGTGAAGGAACGCTGTGGGGTGGATGTGGATGTGGTTGAGAAGATTAGGAGAAATACACTGAGGTGGTTTGGACATGTGAAGAGAATGGAGAATGAAAGTCTGACTAAGAGGGTGTATGTAGGTGAGGTGGAGGGAGGGAGAGGGAGAGGTAGACCGAGGATGAGGTGGAGGGATGGAGTTGAGAGGTATATGAGGGGGGGGGGGTGAGTTGGGGGGAGGGTAGTCAAATGGTGGGTGACAGCGACTTGGAGGCGTTTTGTCTGCGGCCACCCTTTGCGGAATTAGGGAGTCGGGCTATAGATAGATAGATAGACGTGTAAACTAGAAATATTGAAATAATACTTTCTTTTTCCCATAAATTGCTGCGAGCAATTTTACTACTCCATTTGGTGTTCGAACAATTATGAAACTTTCATTTCATAATCTGAAAAGTTTATTGGTCTCCGAAGGCCACACAACCGGATCTCGAAAGTCATCGTTAACAAGCGTTCACAAACAATTACTTAATTTGAAAATTACTTAATTTGAAAATAAAAAATGCGGTCAACTAAACTACTGTTTTGAAAGTGTTTCCTTTTTCACTTGATTCATAAGTATAATTTTATGAACATATTTACTCAATAAAATGAGGAGAATCTTCAGTATGATAAAGCTGAAGAGAGACACTAAGTTAACTATATGAACCATCCAAACCTCGGGAAAAATATTCTTCGTAGCTGAAAACCAATTACTTACATTCCAGTCATGTCTTTTAATATAGTTTTAATGAAATAAACTTTCAGACATATTTGCTTATATATACTGTATAAGTAACATGAAGTCGTTTGGCTGCAAAATATGTATGGGAATCAAATAAAGACTGTATACACACCCGCGCCCCAAGTTTTGTTGCCATCTTCCTGGAAACATCGATACTTGCGACTTCAGTTGGTGACTTCCTCTTTGCATTATTCCGCCTTCACAAAGCGTGCCTTTTTTACAACATAGAGTCGGTGTATTCTCCTCAGCATTTGCCATATGAAACATTAATCTCTATGGTAACTAAATGATAAGTGTTTCATATTTAACATGCAGCTAGACCTTTAATAATACGCGCTAAATGGCAACGGACGTCTTGTCGTTTTATGCATTCTAGTAACTGTTCTGCAGTATTTTCCTTGGTAAATCATATATAGAAAACCGATATAACAACCAATGATTACAGTATTGATGAATTCATGTACTCATCACTAAATATCGTGGAAGGGATTTTAGAAAATATGAGTATATGGCTGTGCGAGCCGGGAGTAGGTGACCGCCTTCCTAATTAAATTACTCGGCGATCACTAGCAACTCCTGAGTTTGTGAACGCTCCAAGTCCCCAGACGTATACCGTACTGTAGAACCTAAAGGAAAAGGAAGGAAAAAATCACCAAGCAAAGTAGAAAACGACTCTGAAGAAAGAGGAGGAGAGACAGAAGAAAAGAGGGAAGGAGAGAAATTATATGAAGGAAGGAAGAAGGGAATTATAGGATGAGGAAAAAAAAAAAATACTGATCTGCGGATACAGAGTTGTTCGACCGGTAAAGTGCGTCGGCTGTACAGAGTTTGTGATCCTCGTACAGTGTCAGAGTTGATGGTACAGTATGGAAGTCACTGGTTTATGATGCTATTACAGTGTGAGAAGGAAGGCTCAGTGTGTTGCTGGTTCAGTGCGAGAGTTACCGATACAATGTGGGAACTGGTGATACAGTGTGGGAGTTGTTGGTACAGTGTGTATGTTGCCGGTACAGTGTGGGAGATCCTAGTGTAATTTTGGACTTGGTGGTACGGGATGGAAGTTGATGGTACAGTGTGGAAGTTGGTGGTGCAGTGTGGGATATGAAGGTGGAGAAATGAGAGGAAATGGAAGAAGGAAGGGGGAATGAAGCTGAGAAGAAAAGAGGTATATTAACAAAGAAGGAAAGAAGAGGAGATATAAGAACGAAGGGAGGACGAAAATTAAGCACGATAAGGAAAGTAAAGGATGGATAATGGAGTTATAGATACAGTGGTTGTCTTTCCTGTACAGTGTGGGAGGTGCATTTACAACGTGGGAGTTGCTAGTATAGTGTCGGAGTCAGCAGGTTAGTTTCGGTCCATAAAGTGGGTTATGTACGCGGCCGACCTCCTCCCATTCTCACACCGCCTATACCTCCCCGACCCCCAGGCCCATACCTGAACACTAATGCTGTCATGTCCAGGTGTTCTTGTCGACTACCAGGGACATGAATATTACCCGCACAAAATGAGGTTCTTAACCACTGGAATAAGGAGGTCGGCTCCTATTGTACCTTTATTTGCATTTGTATTTTATTATTCATTTTAGGGGGTAATCCTCTTTAGAAGTGGAGTATTTAGTCATTCATTATACCTTCTGAGTATTATATATTATACTTTGTTTCCACTGCCAGCAGATAATTGTATTATGTGCTGGAGAGGAAACTCCCACTAGACGTGCCAAATGATAAGTAATACTCATCCGTTTTCACCATTCTATGTATGATTGTTTTTATATTTTATTCTTGCTACAACAAGATGCGTTTCTTTAGCTTAAGCAAGAAACCCATACTAGTGAATCGATTAGAAATAGTGTTTATTATTACCCATAAATGCAATGGTTTTGTTACTTAAAATTATTCCCGCTTTGCTCCCAGACTATTATATACTTAACAAAAGGGAGACCTATTATAGTGAGATATGAATAGAAATCAATATTCGGTACCACCTTCCAGAGTAATGACGTCATTTTTTAATACTCGAATCCTGCTAGAAGTTCACTCGCTTCAAGCAGATCATCATATTCAGCCTAGGAAAGCATTAGTTGTTATCGTCGTTTAAATTCTTGCCAAGACACCAAGAAGACAGGAGAAGGGAGATTTAGGTCAATGTCCAGCGAGTTGCAGAAGGATCATTAAGAGATGTTAATCTTTGCTCTGAGGTCCCAGTCTTCCAGTAAAACTCAACCTGCAATGGTCCACTGTAGATTATAAAAGGTTCTCATTTATACTAGGATAGCGTATATGAGACACAACCCACGACAAAATTAATTTGTGTGTGCTCCCATTCACCTTTCGCAGCACTATAGATAGCCGAATGACTAGAGGACTCATCACTTTGGATTTTTTTTTTTTTAGCCATAGCTTAATCTTGTTAGCTCGTGACAGCTTTTCATTCAGCCTCGAAAAGACTTTTTCCACACAGGAGATGTCAGTTATAACTTTCCCTGGTTTTTCACACTAATTAAGCTTTCTCATTGTCGAACATATTCGTCTAAGTATTTGGAATTAGAACAAAAGAAAGGGAGTGCCGCACTGGACTCATGGGTTAAGAAGACGTGCATTAACCGTATATATGATGGCATGGGTAACTTAGTAGCTCGTCTTCCTCACTGGCATCATTTCAGTCAATGACGCCGTTTTTATTCATATATGTTGCTGATCTTTGCACTATATCGATCTGATTTAAAGCCAATGACTCATATAACTAAGAGAGAAAAAATATGGTGTTTTATACAAAAATAATCCTCTAAATAAGAGGTATTGAAGAAAGCCTCCTAAACCGACGGTTTCCAAAGCCAACGGCATATGGGAGTTTCGTATCACATTTCTGACAACTTGAGCCAAATTGTTTTTGTATACATCACCATACTTTTTTCCTCTGTGTTTAGTTACCATATCTTAATGGCCGTGATTATAGAAAAAGAATATAAAGTGTTAATATGCAAAATGGCAGAAGCAGAAGGATGTTTTACTAAATCTTATGCCAACGAGAATGTGCCACACATTCCTAACCAACCTTAACAAATACATCACACCCACAGAGTCCTCTAGCAACAGCATTGAAAAACAGTAACGTGACGTACATCATTTGGGGAGCTTCCACCAGCCGTTGGTGTGCTCGTATGCCTGTAATTATTTTTTCCATCAAAACTAAACACAATATTAGTATGGCCATCAGGTTACTCTTTACTTATATATATGCAGATGTAAGACTGTGTTGATGACACCTCATGCTGGCTGAAACTGTAATTGAACTGCAAAATGTATTGTCGAATACTGCAAGTTGGATGTAAAGGTATATGGTACCGTGGTATGTTATAAAGCTTTTTATTGTACCAATACTATTTAACTGTTGGAATTTTTTCCCGTTACACATATTTGGAATACCTGAAACAAATTCTATGAAAGTAATAATCGTATTGCAGAGGTTGAGAATTATGACAACCACTGCAAAGAGATAAACTATATTGCTGACACATTTGTAGAATCGAATTAAGTCTAGGGATGACCCAGATTTTGAGTCACTTATCAACACAGCGAAATTTAAGAAATAAATAATGATTAAACTTTATATGTTTCAAGTCTCGCGTAGGGATATAACACATAAATGGAATGTAAATGCGAGTGCTGGCCGTGTGAACCTGACGTGAGCAGTACTTCGTCCGTCAGTGTGGGAGTTTGCGATACAGTGCGGCAGTTGGTGGTGTACATGTGGGAGTTGATTATACAGTGTGGGAGTTCCTGGTAAGCCTACGGAACAGTGTGATAATTGTCGGTACTCGGTACCGTGTGGGAACTGTTGTTGCAGTGAAGGAGTTAGCAGTACAAGTGCTGGGAGTCAGCAGTACAGTCTGAGAGTTGGTGGCACATTGTGTGAGCTGGCAATACAGTGTGGAAAATGGCGGTGCTGGAATAGCTGTACAGTTAGCAGTTGCTGGTGCAATATGTTTAGTTGGTGTTACAGTGTGGGTAAGCTACAATGTGGAACGTAATAGTGTAGGTGTTGGCGGTACAGTGTGTGTGTGTTTTATCGGTACAGAGTGTGAGTTGCCGGTACAGTGTGGGTGTTAGGGGATTAATGTTAGTTCATAAAGTGGGTGATATACAATACGTGTCTTGAGTTACCCCCCCCCCCCCCGCCCTTCCCACTCCTCACACCACGCGACCCATCAACCCACCCACCTTCCCCGACTTCACTCCCCCTCCCCTCTCCAAAACCCTCTGCATATTCATCCATCTCCTACCTCTCCTACCGGGGTATTTTTCCCTCATCCCCACCCCTGATCCGCCTGAGGATAAAGGTGTTATGCATTTACTCCTGCCAACTACAGGTAAGTTTCTCGTTCAAAAGACAGTACTTAAACTGCAGTAGGAGGACAGCTGCGCTAAATTTTTGCTACGACGACACGCGGAATGGGAGAACCTTCGTAGTAAGTTGATTAGAAACAAATTATTATTTAACTCGTTTCAGGATAACAAATTCATACGGTATTTCCTTTTACACCTGCTGCCACAATGCGCCTTAACTCAGTAAAGGAGAAACTCACCCTAATGATCATAAACAATATCCATTCCCCACGTTCCAGAGCAATGGCCTTTAATATTTCATAAATGCCTTTAACAATCAGACGATTCTATTAACCAAAGTAAATTGTCAGAGGTCGTCGAGTAAAAGGCGGTGTCACATGATCAGTTTTTCTGGCAACTTGTCCCATCCATCTCTGGATTGCTGCCATTCTTGTGACAACTTTTAAGGTGATACTGTAACATGGGCCTTTTGCCCGAAATATGCACCAAATAAAAAAAGAATAGACACCAAGTTGCAGAAAAAAAATGCCAGACAAACTGCTCGTTTAACAACACCTACAGAAACACAACTCATTATTTATTACACTGGATATTCGGTGGTGCTGCGGTTTGCAAATTTTCCGGCTGTGTTAGCTGGTGTAGAAATAGGAGGAAGAATACCACGTTTTACATAGACATTTTCTGTTCTTCTGTTTCACTGTCACTTGCATTATGCCTGTCACTGAAATTTCTACTCTCCAGAAGTTGCCCAATGAAACGAGGTGTTTTACCATTTACCCAGCCAATCACACTGGTCACACGACCAGTCAATCTGCGTCAGAATATCGGCTAAACGTACGACTAAGGTGTGAATAAGCTTACAATCTGACAGTTATTTTTCAAACATGCTGTCAGTAGCATATTGTTTTCTAACTTGCTGCTGAATACGCTTTGTAACATGGCATGTTGTCCTGTCACATTAGTACTTACTATTTTTTCATAAACTGACCCAGAGAAACGTAGGATTCCATACACTAAATCCCTCTCATGTGTAAGATTATGACTGCCTGTCCGATTCTGATCTCAGTGTAACAGTTCATTAAATCCATATTCTTAAAACCGAGAGGGCGAAGTTACCAAATTTTGATGGTCATCATTGGAACAGTGGTTAACAGTTGATGTGTTCATCTTGTAAATAATGTAATACTATATATTCTGTAAAGAAACCTATAAAACAAACACGCTTTCCTATCATTATGGATCTCAGTATTTAATTTCAGAAATGTCTTTAGGCATCATTAGGATTTCTGATTAAAAGCAAGGTGAGGAAAAAGGTTAGGATTAATGGCTATCGACTGCACGAGGATTACCTAGGTTGATGAATGCAGTTACATCTATCAGTTTTATAAGTATACCTCTGAATCCCATAAAGAAATAGGCCTGACTAAGAGTACAAATCACCCGCTTCATCATAACCTGATAAGTGTTACCATCAAATGGAACACATGGTTCAAACCATGTCGGACCCTACTGTAACTCGCTTCCCATCTGCCTCCTACTTTCATCCATAACTCATTAGGTCTCCATTCTTTCTTTATCTTATGCTAGTTATCTCCTTCCCACCACCTCAAGATCCTTGTCACCTTCTTCTCCTTATCTCTCTCCTCCTTCCCTCCCCCTCCCCCCCTCCCCTCCCCTCTCCACCTATCCCTTCCACACTCCCTCTGACTGTCCATCCCCAGGTCCAGTACATCTTTCAGTTTGCTGTTGCTCCATTCTGGGGTGACGGTCTTGCGCGGGTGTAAAATTTTTAGCCCTATGACGCGGGTCATCAAACACCAATATTTTCTTCAGACGACAATTGAGCGGATATATCCAGCTGAGGAAAACATTGGGAACTAGAGGATTTAAAAAAAAAAAAAAAAAATATCTTGAGTAACCCTATCACTGTTGCGTATTCATTTACTTACGTCATTCAGGCTAAAACCAACCGATTTTATTTAGCTGAAGGGGAATGTGATAGTCATACTGTTAATTTTACACATCGCTTGTTTTTCTTCAGTAGAAGTAATCTGTTCTACAGCCATAGATAATAAATGCTTTGGGCAAAGAGATAAAAGGAATGGGTGGTCAGTACAAGCGAATAAATAAAACACACGCACGCGCACACACACACACACACACACACAGAAGTGGGGCCAACAGAAATGATATTCCCGACAAACCTGACCATTTGATAGTTTTCCATAAAAACCAAGGGAATAGATGGTCACAGCCAGTGAAGAAATAGACAAATCAAGCGATCGAACAGAAAGAAAAAATCAACAAAAAAGCTGTAAGTCAACAGGTCCCTAAGCAAATCAATTTATATGATAATTTTGCACCAAGTGGAAGCTAAAAAAAAAAAAAAAAATCTTTTCTCCCTTCTCTCGTACTGCTAAGCACAGCCTTTCCACCCTCTAGCCTTCATATATATATATTACAACAACCTTCCTACCTTCCCATCTTCCTCCATTTTCCTACTCCTTCCATCCAACCGGAAAACCCATTACCTACAATCCTCTTTTACCTGTACACCTACGCGTAAGCTATCCTCCCCTCCCCCTTCCCTCTCTCTCTCTACATTTCCAACGGTCTTTCTCCCTCATTTTCAACCTCTCCACATCCGGTCTTCTCCATTTTTCCTTCTCACTTTTCCACCAGCACAAATCTCTCCTTCACGTTGCCTTCCTCCTTGTTTGCCCATCCCTCTCCACCCTACCAGGAACATTAGTAAATATTGTTCTCCAGCTCTTACTTACACACACACACACACACACACACACACACACACACACACACACACACACACACCTCTTTACCTTCCTCCTTCTTTTCCTCTCCGTTCACACTACTTGAGACTCTATCGCACACACAGTACTGTTCATGTATTTCTTTACACATAACCTTCATCATCCCTTCTCCCTGCCTCCCAACTTTTCCATCAACCTTCCATGTTATTTCACCTATTTACTACCCTCCCTATTTTCCCTTCCTTTCCACCCCACTAGAGAATCCGTCGCACTGACAATATCTGTACACACACACACACACACACACACACACACACACACACACACACACACATGCACACACACCATTTAACAACATGCCTGGTGGCATAGTTAACCTGCACCTCAACTCCCAATCCAAGTGACCCGAATTCGTGTTCCTGGCAACGGCCATGATATACGATCTGACGTGAACTCTCACAAGTCAAGTGTAGCTCATGGTTCGGTGTGGTGGAAGGCCTGCAAGAGAAACAGTCCGGTGAATATTCGTTGTGGCTTGGTAGTGCGTCGGCGCTCCTCAGGAGCAGGCATGGTCTGTCTGTTGCCTCCCTTAGGTTAGGATGCGAGATTTAGGACCTTGTCATTTTCATCCACTGGCTGCATTGAATGAATAAACAGAAAATTATTATAAATTTTTACTATTTTTATTATTACACACACACACACACACACACACACACACACACACCACAAACACACACACACACCACAAACACACACACACACACAACCACAACCACAAACACACACCACAAACACACACCACAAACACACATACACACACACACACACATTACAATGTCTCTTCCTGCACCAATACTTCTAAGTCGGTTTTCCTTCTTTCCCTACCGGTACCTCCCCCTCTCTATTGCTTCCGCGGCCTTCCTTCCTCCCCAGTACTTTCATCTCCCTCTCACTTTTCTCACCTCTCTACCTCCCTTCTTCACTTTCCTCTTCCTTTTTGCCCAGTTAGGAATCTCACTAATCAGCCAACAAGAACAACAAGTCAGCATTAAGATTAACATCGACAACACATGCATCAACATGAACATAACAGCATCATTAACTCTGGCATCACCATTGTCAACAATAACTAAGAAATTCTATTCAACATGACCAACAACTCTGTACTATGTACCTACAATATCCTTCCGATCCCACTTTAAGCTATCCTCCCTCCACACCTCTCCACCTTCCTCTCTACTCGTCTCCATTTCTCTTTCTCCAGCTCCCCGTCTATCTTTCCCTTTGTGCAGTCTTACCATCCGATCAACCATCCTTTTAGCCACATGTCTCTGCTCGTAAACTCTCCCACCTATGTATCTTTTATATCTTCCCCAACTTTCATTCCTCTTTCCCCAAAGATTTCGCCTCTTTTCTTGCTGCCCCGCCTCCTTATCTCCCTTCCTTGTCCGCCCTCCCTTCCAACCCCCAAAGCACTTTCTTCACCTCCCTGTCCCCTTTCCACTTTCTACTTCTCGTTTCTTCCTTCCTTCTCTTTCCACACTTTAAAAACATCATTAATTATAATGTACTCGTACTCCACCACTTGTATTATTCACATCTTTCCATCCTATCTTCCTTTCTACCAATTTATTTTTCCTTTTTCCTCCAATCTTCAAGCTTACCCATCGAAACATCATCCTTCTATTTCTCCCCATTCGCACCACTAAATACTCCATCACTCTCAAACATCCTTTATAATTAATCCTGAATTATTACTGTGATACTGAGTCCACTGAAGGACCAAACCTTCCAGTCGGAAGATCAGTGGTAACCAGATAAACCTTTCACATTGTCGGAGAAGGGGTGGCGAACGCGGCTCGAAGGGAAAGTGATGCATATGAAGGCTAAAATATTGTAATGGCTATGTTTCTA